>NC_138302.1:43305000-43905000 GCF_965601325.2 Salmo salar | reverse complement strand
GCTACACATTACAAAACAATCAATTGTTTTATTCCAGCATCCATGATGTATCAGTACTTTGTGAAGATTGTCCCAACCATCTACGTGAAATGGGATGGAGAGGTGAGTAAACATTAGACATGACAGCTGTGAAATGAACTCGGGTGGGTAGTTATTGACCGTACCTACAAATTGTAGCTATTTGATGGAGTTAATTTATTTTATAGCTATATCACATTTAAATGAAGTGAATTCATTATTGTTGTATATTTCCCTGTGCATGACTGTTTATGCATGCTAAGAAAGGTACTTAGGCATCATGGACAAACAGGGACGTCTTTTGTATTGCTTGTGTCTTACAGGTGGTTAAAACAAACCAATTCTCTGTGACCCGACATGAGAAAGTAGCCAATGGGCTGATCGGAGACCAGGGCTTACCTGGGGTGTTTGTATTATATGAACTCTCCCCTATGATGGTGAAATTCACAGAGAAACAGCGGTAGGTAGCTTCAAACAAAATTGAAAATCCATATACAGTTGAAGTCGGAAGTTTACATACACCTTAGCCAAATACATTTAAACTCAGTTTTTCACAATTCCTGACATTTAATCCTCGTAAAAAAATCCCTGTCTTAGGTCAGTTAGGATCACCACTTTATTTTAAGAATGTGAAATGTCAGAATAATAGTAGAGAGAATTATTTATTTGAGCTTTTATTTTTCTATTTCTTTCATCACATTCCCAGTGGGTCATAAGTTTACATGGACTCAATTAGTATTTGGTAGCATTGCCTTTAAACTGTTTAACTTGGGTCAAACAAGCTTCCCACAATAAGTTGGGTGAATTTTGGCCCATTCCTCCTGACAAAGCTGGTGTAACTGAATCAGGTTTCTAGGCCTCCTTGCTCGCACACGCTTTTCCAGTTCTGCCCACACATTTTCTATAGGATTGAAGTCAGGGCTTTGTGATGGCCACTCCAATACCTTGACTTTGTTATACTTAAGGCATTTTGCCACAACTTTGGAAGTATGCTTGGGGTCATTGTCCATTTGGAAGACCCATTTGCGACCAAGGTTTAACTTCCTGACTGATGTTGCTTCAATATATCCACATCATTTTCCTCCTCATGATGCCATCTGTTTTGTGAAGTGCACCAGGCCCTCCTGCAGCAAAGCACCCCCACAACATGATGCTGCCACCCCTGTGCTTCACGGTTGGGATGGTGTTCTTCGGCTTGCAAGCATCCCCCTTTCTCCTCCAAACATAACAATGGTCATTATGGCCAAACAGTTCTATTTTTGTTTCATCAGACCAGAGGACATTTCTCCAAAAAGTAAGATCTTTGTCCCCATGTGCAGTTGCAAACCGTAGTCTGGCTTTTTTATGGCGGTTTTGGAGCAGTGGCTTCTTCCTTGCTGAGCGGCCTTTCAAGTTATGTCGATATAGGACTCATTTTACTGTGGATATAGATTCTTTTGCACCTGTTTCCTCCAGCATCTTCACAAGGTCCTTTGCTGTTGTTCTGGGATTGATTTGCACTTTTCGCACCAAAGTACATTGAAATCTAGGAGACAGAACGTGTCTCCTTTCCTGAGCGGTATGACGGCTGCGTTGTCCCATGGTGTTTATACTTACAAACTATTGTTTGTACAGATGAATGTGGTACCTTCAGGTGTTTGGAAATTGCTCCCAAGGATGAACCAGACATGTGGAGGTCTACAATTTGATGTCAAATGATGTCTATTAGCCTATCAGAAGCTTCTAAAGCCATGACGTCATTTTCTGGAATTTTCCAAGCTGTTTAAAGGCACAGTCAACTTAGTGTATGTAAACTTCTGACCCACTGGAATTGTGATACAGTGAATGATAAGTGAAATAATCTGTCTGTAAACAATTGTTGGTAAAATTACTTGTGTTGTTCACAAAGTAGATGTCCTAACCGACTTGCCAAAACTATAGTTTAATAACAAGAAATTGGTGGAGTGGTTGAAAAATGAGTTTTAATGACTCCAGCATAAGTGTATGTAAACTTCCAACTTCAACTGTAGCATTGTCATTGTGTAGTCTATATAAATAGTAAGATGTGTGTTGCATCTAACATGTTTTCTCTTTTTTCAGATCATTCACTCATTTTCTCACAGGAGTGTGTGCCATCATAGGGGGTGTATTTACAGGTGGGCACCTCTGCATTCTGACAAACAAAAGGGTGTAATAGGTTTGCTAAAGATGTTGCTAAAGATGTTGCTTAAAGCTTATTTCATTTTTCAATGTTTTTTATTATTTTCACATGTTTTGACTTTCCCATTTTACAAATGCAGTACACATAGCAAACACATTTTTCACTCACTACATCTTCAATATAATTTAATCTTGTTTATAATTAGTGATGGCTTTCTCAGTTTGGAGGTACCATGCAGTATTAGAGGTAGATGTTATTCATTTGTTGGAATGAACTAAATGGACTGGTTCTATTGTATGTGTGTCAGAGATATGTCATTTTATATACTGTATCTTTTTCCCAGTTGCTGGACTCATTGATTCATTGATATACCACTCTGCAAAAGCCATCCAGAAGAAGATTGAACTGGGCAAAGCATCTTAGTGGAGTGTTTGACACGAGCAAACCAGCCTGTTCATCAGTCTCCGGAGGGGCCGATCTGGAAAGGGGAAGTGACTACAAACTGACTCATGCTTCCTAACATGGAAAAAAAACACTAAGAATCTGAAAAATTTCCCTCAATATGGAAAGGAACTTTGACTGCTGTGTCTCCCATGTTGTTTGTTTTACATCCCCATCCATACAAAGAATGAAAGACAGAATCACTGACCAGAAGAGAGACCTAACCGATTTTTTTTAACTCATTTGATTCATCCCCAGTCCTAACAAACTGTACGTCTATCAATTGGTTCCCTGATATTTTATTTTGCCATTCTCAGCTACCCTAAACATACTTTGGTGGCCAGTGGACATATTTATCCTTAAGTTTATCCCAAGCCTTAATTTCTAAACATGTACCATTCTTTTACATGTGTATTGCTTCCCCATCACAAATTAAGTATTTGATATGATATGTGACCCGGGCAGGGTGAATGTGTTTTTTAATGTGTGTTCAGGGGTGTATTCATTAGTGCAAACTGAAGCAAAAAGTTTGGCAATGGAAACGAGAATCTCTTATTGGACAAGTTCAGGTAGGTCCCTCCCCGTTTTGGCCTGTTTGCTTCCAGTTGGTTCTTAGTGAATACCCCAGATTGATGGAAGCTCTGCCTGTCGTTGAGAGGACTACTTGAGGAGACTGGATTATGCAGTTTAATAATGTTTTTGTTCATTTGTTGTGATTGCACATTTTGAGATCCTATTCAGGGGCCTGGGTTGAGTGAAGGAGTGTGTGTGCAAGAGTGCACGCGTGTGTGAGTGCATGTGGTGTCTGGTGCTGTGCACAGCCTATTTTGTGTGTGGGAGAGATGTATTTATATTTTGATTGTCCTCAACTGTTTTTAAAATGACAAATAAATGTTGAATACACCAGCCTGTAATGTAATGATTTGTCTGACATTTTGTGTACACAATATGTCCTCTGTCCAATTCCTGTCCCAGGAACAACCACAAGTGTGGAAATGGAATGGAATTTCTTTTAACTCACATGCTTATGGCTTGCTTTAGCTCTTTGCCCTTCATACAATTATATACAGCTGAAGGGGACCATTTATTTGTGTTAAGGGTTTCTTATGGAACACACTTAAATAGAATTGTAAACTGTCTGGTTTGAGCCCTGAATGCTGATTGGTTGACTGCTGTGGTATACCACAGGTAAGACAAAACATTTATTTTAACTGTTCTAATTACTTTGGTAACCAGTTTGTCACATATGACCACTACACCACGGCTAAGGGCTGTGTCCAGGCACTGCGTTTCGTCGCGCTTAAGAACAGCCCTGAGCCTGGTATATTGGCCATATACCACAACCCCTCGGGCCTTATTGCTTATGTATTGTACGTGACTTTATTTTCATCCCTCTTCTGGGCCTTGACTAATTTACTTCTTCTTTAGTGTGAAGTACTTAGTCATCATTACAATAAAAAGATAAGGGTCCTGCTATACAAGTTAGAGACCTTACTGTCTACTCTGTTGCGAAAGGACTACTGATATCTGTGGAATGTCAGTGATAATGTCACTTCCTCTCCAAGCTCATGTGCAATAGCTTAAGGGCGAAGAGGTTACCAAGCAAATGATCACTGTAGCTGTATGAGCCTATAGCGGTCTCTTTTCAGTGATATCTTTGTTGAAGTAGGCTACTGTTCAATATCCTTTCCAAATGAGCTGAGGTTTCATGTTTCAGCCACAAGGTGGAGCACCGGTTCTTTTAATATACCCAGCTAAGTACGCTAATAATTGTGGCAATAAAAAAAATGAGTGAATTACCATCCTAGACAGCTGAATAACATTATTGTGAGTAACTTCCTGTATATGTGTCACAGCCACGTATCTATGAGCCATCTTGCTCTTGAATGGCTTATTTTTAAATGGGGGCCCAATGTTGACCCACAATATGCCTGTACAAATGCATTATTCCGTAGTTACACTCATACAATGCTAATTCCCTTGGGAGTCTACAGCTGCAATTGCTTTTCCATTGCATGTATTCACTGGAAGCTCGGCCTCTAACTCCCACATCCTGCTGTTTGGATTGTGATGCAATCATCCACACAAGAGCATGAGGGGCGCTAAGCAAACGGCTTTGAAAAGTTGCGGATGTTTTTTTGAGCTTAGCTGGGAGCTGTATGAGTCTGGTGAAAGGAAAGGCAATGTCAGTGAATCTGGCTCATGCCCATCACGGCCGGCGTATTCGGAGTGTGAGAGAGGATAGGATTGTCTATGACACGATTCAATGACCACTATATCAAATTGATACTCAAAAGGAAGTGATTCACAACCTCTTTTAGTTAATGAACCCCCAATCACAATTTGTTCTACCCAAAGTGCAACTGGTCATTCGGCCTATGTTCTTCTGAGTCTTGCCAAGTACCCCCTGTGGATAGGCCAGGTACCCCCTGGGGTACTAGTACTAGTACCCCAGGTTGAGAACTACTGCTCTAAGGCATAAGTATAGGGGGTGGAGAAATAAAGGGAAAGTATAGGCCTATAGTGTAGGGTTTAGCTGACTTGAAAAAAGGTACTGTTACAACTTTGACTTCAATCACTTTCCTGTGACAGACACAAAACATAATTTTCACAGCTATCTTACTCTTCAATGTCACACAGAGCAACTGAACACACAGAGAGAAAAATATGACCATTTCATTGAACAGGTAGGCGACGAGTGGCCTACATTTCACATTACATTAACACCAGGCTAAATGGAGCCTTTTGAATGAATTAAGCTGTTATGTGCCTCTCCAGTTAGTTAGTCATATACTTTTGATTTCATTTTGGAAATGTAGAAGAGTGAGACACAAAGAAAACCTATGCGGTCTGTATGTTTCCTAAGCCAGAAAATCAGCATCTAACTCCAGTGTTACAATTAAATAAATCAAGCATGTCATCCATATGTAATATGTTTTGTACTACCAAGTGCACATAGTGGACAAATGCGCACTTGGTAGTCCAAAGATTCTTTACTGTGCAGTAGTAGTGCAAACGCTACACTGGCCAGTCATTTTATAGTGGAGGTGATTGTCGCGTTTAGACCAACAACAACAAAAGTTCTGCCTGGACGAGTGCTGCATATCAAGCGCTTACATCATTGGAAATCTATGACAAGGATTTGGATCCATGACAAGCATCGCTATGACAATAGATTTTCCAGGATAATCAAATTGCATTTAAAGTGCTATTTGACTTGGACATCCTTGTAATCTATGAGGCTAATCTTGAATGAATCACTAGATGGGGGACTACATAAAGTGACCAGACCACAGATTATTCAGACATCACCCCCTCTTCTAAGCAGAGGGCAGAGGGTTTGGAGAGACAGAGAAAAGACAGAGGTAGTGGGGGGGTGAACATTTAAAAACAGCTTACTTACCCTTAATTCTCAATGCATTCCTCATTGATTGCTGTGTTGGCTTGGGGGTCTTTCAGGGATGCAAGAGGGCATTCAGGCCAGCAATTGAACGGTGGATAAGACTAAAGCTGTATTGATTGGCAAATGGTCTTGGGTATGCGCATGAGTGGGGGAGAGATGGGTAGCACCCAGGTGTGATGGGGGCAGGGGTCCTCTGCTGCAGCATTGAGTGTCATAAGATAATTGTAGGGGATGGTGGTTGCTGTGAACTACTTTTGACCAGAGCTCTAAGGGCACTCGACAAAAGTAGTGCTCTATATTGGGACTAGAGTGTGCAAAAGTAGGAGAGTTTATGTTCTTAGAGAGCTTATGTAACAGAGATAAGAACGTGCTATAAGCTCACTTCACAGCTAGCTTGAAATGTTGCCAATATAGCTATTGAATTGAATTATTTTCAATAGCTCAAGGGATTGGTACATTGTCAAGTAGGATGGTCACGTTTGTTTGCGATCACAAGACCACTAGTTCGAGTCCGGTATGGGGACAGGGAAAGTCGAGGAAGCTATAGTGTTAGCCAGAGGTGTGGACTCAAGTCACATGACTTGGACTTGAGTCAGACCTGAGTCACAAATATGATGACTTGCAACTCGACTTTGACTTTAACACCAATGACTCGTGACATGACTTGGACTTGAGCCTTATGACTCGACCTGACTTAATACCCTCCCCAAGCCCAAATATTTAAAATGATGCTATCAAAATGATGCGCATCAACTCTTCATTTAACGGATTACAGTTTGAATCGGACAGCAGCCAATCAAATTGTGCCAGCTGAGAAAAAGTTGTGCGTGGCAGTGGAGAGGAACGTCGGCGGGTGAATTCAGATGGAGCCCTTGGAAAGATGATACCCAGAATTATTATTTTCGGATATAAAGACGATGCTGTATCAACAAAAACGGATTGCAACTTGTAAAACTTGCGTGAAGAAAATTACAGACAGAGGCGCAACAATTTCCAACTTTGTTCGACATTTGAAGCTGCACAAAGAACGGTAAGTCGTAGCTAATATAGCTGACAGCTATATATTTTATTACTTTACTAGTGTATCATGTAGGCTAATGTAACGTTAAATCAATGAGCCTCCACACAGTCAGTCAGTGCGGAAACGTGATCATTGCACCCAAGATTGAGCTGGGTAGCCTAAATCCTGTTGGTAGCCTAAATCCAGTTGGTAGCCTAAATCCTGCCTGTTGTCACTGCTGTTCCTAAAACCATTGACATAAGTTAGCCTACTGTAACCACACAGAGTGTGTGTGTGTGTGTGTGTGTGTGTGTGTGTGTGTGTGTGTGTGTGTGTGTTAAGGTTGGGCGATTGTGTACAAGCCTACATCGCCCGATTGCCCCCCCATAGCGATCCTCGATAGTCGATCACTATTGTGGGGGGGTGGGGTCTTTCTCATGGCTACCCATGTATTTCCATGGAAATATAACATTTATTTGGAAAGTAATAAATATATATATATTTTTAAAAGCATTCATGATTTGCGTAAATGTAATATACTAACTATTACTCTTGTTAAAAATATGAAATGGTATTACATTTGGTGAAGAGCACATTATGACTTGTTTAGGACTCGAAACTCAAAGTTTAGGACTTGAGACTTGACTTGATACTTTGCAGTCTTGACTTGAGACTTGACTCGGACTTGCCTGTCTTGACTTGGGACTTGACTTGGGACTTGAGTGCTAAGACTTGAGACTTACTTGTGACTTGTAAAACAATGACTTGGTCTCACCTCTGGTGTTAGCAGCAGACTGACATCGGTTTCACTTACAGCTTTTCATTTCCCCCCCATTCTTCATATAGATTTATTTAACACAACTAACTCGGCTTGATATAGGCAGATAAGGGACACCGTTGTTCCATTTTCACATATATTTTTTCCACTTGTATATTACTTCATTTCAGAATAACTTTTACATGGATTCAGTTTTTACATGAGCTTGAGGACATTTGTCAGCAGCCTATGCTTCTTATAGGAGCCAAGGGTTTAAGTAATGTAAGCCAAGTCAAGTTTTTATGTTACATAAAGAGTAAGCTCAAATGCCAATTACCTAATTGGCATTTGAGCTTACTCCTCATTTGCAACATAGAAATTGTATCCATGTAGAAGAAGTTATTGTAGTAATAAACAAATGGAAAGCTATGGCGAAATGCTAAAGAGCATAATTTTTTTTCATCATTTGGAACCACATTGCAAGGCTAGAGTGTCCAGCAGTGCTAGGCTTAGGAGTATCTGGTGGACTCCTCTTCACTCTTAGTGTGAAACAGGCTGTGACATGCTAGGAGTTCAGTGGGTCATGAGAATATTGGCTCCCTGACCCTCCCATTCTTGAAAGAACTCAGGTGAACTTTCAACAACAAAACATCTTACTCTCAGAATAATTTGTTAAATGGAATTCCATACAGCTTTATTTGCATTTTATTGATATTGGACACATTTTATACATATTCATATGAATGATTGATATCCAATAAATTTCTGTCATCATATGCAGTGCTATCCATCATTTCAGTTTTCACCGCTGCCAATATTTCCTTTTTCTTGATTGTCCATAATTGAGTTTCATAATGAATAGAGGCTCATAATAAATTGAATCGGCAAAGCCCCTATGTGCATAGTTCCATTGGCAAGCCATATTTCATCGGGCCCATATAGCAGCACACACGCTGTTAAATTTCATGACACTCGCGGCAGCTGGAGTTTGCCATATAAGACTGGCCCCAGTGTTTCTCAGAACTTCACCCCATGAATGACTGGGGTTGTGAATGTCGCTGGCTCGCATGGTGTCAGGTTTTGGGTCAAGTGCGGGCACCAACTGACTAGTGCTTTGCCCTATATGGCGAGGACTCTCATAGCGCTAGGCAGCAATGTGCCACGCTGAACATACAGTCATAAGACTCCTCTGGCATCTGGAACAGCTCTCCGTTCCCTCTCTTTTTCCCTCCCTCCCCCTTTCTTTTCCCTCGTTCTTTCTCTCTGTCTCTATCTATGTCAGAGCAGTCCTAAAAATAAATACTATGGTATTGCTCCAGACTCTGAGTTCTTCCACCACTAGTAACCTCTCTCTTTCTGTCTCTCTTTCTCTTTGCTCCCACCACCCACACTCTATCTCTCTCTCTGTTCCCTCCTCTCTTTGCTCAGCCCTTTTTCTCACCACAGTTGCAGAGTTCCCAGTAATATTTCCCTTAGGATTCACAGAAGAGCCCTTTTACTTCCCAAAACTCCTGCAGCCCTTTTTTTCACTTTCACCCACATCATCACACATGTGTAATCCATGTGACCTCCCCTGCAGCCCTGTCTGTCTGTCTTCCTCTTCTTTCCTTCATCTCTCCAGTCAGGAGCACTGTTTCTCTCTTTCTCTGTGTGTATTTGTGTGTGTACTGGGCGCAGTTTGGGAACAGTGCCCTCACCCTGAATGTTCTACATAATAACTCAATAAGGGAATCTACCTCCATCAATGTACCTGCCAACTAACGAATTAATGAATTAGTTGATTCATCAATATGTCTTCTTTGGATAAATAACTGTTTTTGTTGGGAGTATATACTGTGAAATACATACGATACTATGATATTGTCAATGATATATTTCAATGAGTGGGTATATTTAGATGACCACCTATGTTCCATGTGCTACAATTATGTGATTTCTTTGGACCCAACCTACAAACTGTAATGACAGCTTGTAACTTGAGTCCCATGTAGTCCAAAGGCTCCTCTATCAACTCCCAACTCTGAGAAACAGGGAAGTCTTATAGTGAGAGACACAGTAAGTGAGGGGGGAACTCCATGTGCACAGAAACAGATGTTAAGCTCAGCAACTGGGGGCCCTGTGTGTGTGTGTGTGTGTGTGTGTGTGTGTGTGTGTGTGTGTGTGTGTGTGTGTGTGTGTGTGTGTGTGTGTGTGTGTGTGTGTGTGTGTGTGTGTGTGTGTGTGTGTGTGTGTGTGTGTGTGTGTGTGTGTGTGTGTGTGTGTGTGTGTGTGTGTGTGTGTGGACTGCGCTGCAGGGGCCGGCTGATTGCGAATAAGTCAGGGGTCTGTTTCTCATTCCAACACAGTGCCCCTCTGTTCCTCTTGTGGTGTCTCTCCATGGTAGAAGGGAGTAGGGGTGGTCACTAAAACGTCCTGAAAACTTGGTGTACTCACTGACCTTTAATACTAATGTCCCATCTCCTCCTTTGTCTCAACTGCTTACAAATGTTCATAGTAATTACTTTTGAGCTAAAGCTGCGATTTTACTACGGATGAAAAAAAATATTTTTTAATAAACTTAAATCAAGATGCCGCATACAAAAGAGTAACATTTAAATGAACCCTTTACAAACTATAGATAGTACCGTACATATTGAGTCTTTTGAAAAGGTCCTGTTCTTTTAAGATTGAGCCAATGTTAAGAAAACGAGGAAGCGAAAATGTCAATGTAGCCTTCAGTTGTAACAGTTTAGATGCTTCCTTCCTCTTAATTTCTCTTACCTTGTCATTATTCTTTTTTTTCCTGTCCTGTGCACTTCCCATATCTTAGTAACATGACCACCATAGACATGAAGTTGAACAAGAGAGTTTATTTTGGGCCAGAATCTTACACACTCTTTCAGCCAACACAAGAATTGTCCAAGCTCGTATTGACGTTAAAGGCCCACTCCTTAATGAAAAATAAATAAATAAACAGCAGCCACTTGGTTTGCTACAAAGCTATGGGCTGCAGCTGGAGAAATGCACACTCAAATTCATAGATGGCACAATGGAGGAACTCACAGTCCATGGGGTCACAATGACAATTTTCATAAGTGGAATCAATTGATATATCTCATTCATTTAAAAAAAATCTAAAATGGCACGAGTGGTTTTTTTCACCTCATTAAACTTTGTCCAACAATAGACAATTTGATGTTGCGTTTGACATTCCCTGTCTCCTCTGGAGAAAGCAAATTCCAAAGGACACGTATGGGCCTATTCATTTGTGCTTAATTTCCCAAGAAGAATCAGTTGCATGCTGCCACCAACGAGATAAGGAAATCCAGTGTGGTAATCTGTAGAGGAAGACCCTGGATCACTCTGTAGTGGTATCTGTGTCCCCCACACAGCCCCCTATCACAAAGCCACAAGCAACACAACCCATTTCCCCCGAACCCCTGCCCATAGCAGACTCGTTGAGGCCGACAATGTTGAAATGGCAGATTTCTTTAAAAGAACAGAAACGTTAACTGGTGGTTTTCATCTCAAACCCCTTCCTGGTCACCGCCCTCCTCCTCTCTCCTCACTGCACTATCGGGGGACACAGAGGAGATGTCACAAGGTTGCGAGGGAACCTTCACTCGCCAAAAAAGGCCGCAAGGCTGGGGGTGAGGAACCGTTCCCCGTGTCTTACATAAACTGACGTGGCAGTGGGGTCACCCTTTTCTCAGAAACGGTCGGCATCTGGAGAACACTGACGTGTGGCATGTTCCCTTGCCTCTATGGTGAAATTGTGTCACATTGTCCTACTCATGCTTTCATTGTCCTCACAATGCAAAGGGATAGAACATATGCACATGGCACATCCAATGGCTTTGTGCAGGGTGGATATCCAAGTATTCATCAGCAAATAAGAAATCAATTTTACTAAATATCTCAAATGTGTTTATTGTGATAATATATTCAACCCTTACATCTTCATCAGGTCATCACAATGCACATCACTGTCCTTTTACTTTTTGATATGTATTCAACATAAAGATTTTGTTCACAGACACGAAGGGCAAAGTGAATTGGGAAACACATCCATGTTCTTCTGTGTTGTCTGGGGTATATTTGAGGTTTCACTGCAAAGAAATGGCCACATTGACCGCAGCAGCAAGTGGAGCACATCGGCCTATATGTGTCTGGGAGCCCCAGTACGGTAAATGCCTCTACAATACCCTATCTGTGATTATGTCAACTGCATTATCCCAGCTGTCATCCATTATAACTTTCTCTATTCATGTGTGCAAACAAAGATCAGTAGCCTTTGTCTGCTAAGTCATGTAAACTCCTACCTACCTCACCCTTGCTACACAGCTATATGCACAATCAGCATTTCACTCTCCAACATTGTCCAGTTCCAATATGGGATGTACAGTTAACAAATGTCTGTGTACATTTTGTGACAAATGGTTTCCGTTAAACCATTGATATCATAATGGAACAATGACAGTCTGTCACGGTTGTCGTCGGTGAATGAGGACCAAAACGCAGCAGGTACGTGAATGCTCATCTTGATTTTTAATTATCTTCAAAAATGAACATACAAAATAACAAAACCGAAAAACGAACAACTAACAAACAGTCTGGCAAAGCAAAGCTCAACACAGAACAATCACCCACAAATCACACACACAAACACACCCTAATATATGGGACTCTCAATCAAAGGCAGATAGACAACACCTGCCTTCAACTGAGAGTCCCAACCCCAATTAACCAAACATAGAAACACACACACCAGACTAACCATAGAATACAAACACATAGACCATCAACCAAAAACCCGGAAATACTAAATCAAACACCCTTTACACAAACACACCACCCCGAACCACATAAAACAAATACCCTCTGCCACGTCCTGACCAAACTACAAAAACAATTAACCTTATACTGGCCAGGACGTGACACAGTCTTTGTTTAATTCACATGATTCTGCGCTATGACCCTATAACAAACTGTTCTATTGTGTCTCCATATCCTTTTATACACTCTTAGAAAAAAGGTACTATCTATAACCTTAAAGGGTTCTTCGGCTGTCCCCATAGGAGAATCCTTTGAAGAACTCCTTTTTGGTTGCAGGTAGAACACCAAAAGGGGTTCATCAAAGGGTTCTCCTATGGGGACAGCTGAAGAACTCTTTAGGGTTATAGATAGTACCTTTCTTCTAAGAGTGTAGGCATATGGGAGCTATTGCTGGGTTAGCTGCCTGCCAGCAATGCAATCGAGTGGACTTTAATATATTCCCAAAAGAGACTGGTTTCTCTGATGTATACCACAAAGCATGACAACCACACATAGTGCCCACCACATAAAAACGGCCCAAGTGGAAATGTACACCGAAATTCACCCACCCCACCTCAAAAAACGTTTCTCCATTACACAGAAAGAAACTTTTTTCTACTATTAAGTCACTGACAAGAAAATCTTAGGATGTTACAAACCTCAAGCTAAGACAAACGTCCTAGAATATTTAGATAATTGGCCCTCAGCTAGAGATGTTCTCACAACTTATTCTAAGGATTCTGAACAACTTGAACAAGGATTCTGAACAGCTTGAACAAGTAGTCTCTGTTCTCTCATAACATAATGATAACTCAAAAGTTATTTCCATAGAGCAATTTTCTGTCTATAAACTTTTGGAAAACGGAAAGAGGACAGTCTATTGGCTTTCATGTGCTTGTTCCAGTGATGTAACCAGATCATTATCCAACCCTGTCACGTTCATTGGTAGTTGGAGTCCGAAAGTAAAGTTTTACTCTTAATTTATTTGGCAAGCATTTGTAGAAAGATCCTCAGTGTATTGTATTGGGAATGGCATATACATTGAAAGTAGATGGATAAAAGTTATTGAATTTATTAAGATCTAAGCCATGGTCCATTGAGATAGAATACAGTGTTTGGTATAAAGTAGCCTACAGTACCAGAATAAAACTCTACATTTCAGCAAGAAATGGGATAAAAAAAAACATGTTTTATGTAATTGAAATATGAAATAAGCCCATGCATGGAGATGGTTTGTAGGTAGCCATGGAGAAAGCAGCAGTTCTATGGCGCTTAAATTATACGAGCCGAGGCGTGAGCAGAGTTAATTCAGTTTCTATTACAGGCTACACTGGTTCAGTGGGCCAGTCTGACAGCAGAGTTCATTCAGTTTCTTCTACAGGCTACTCTCGTCGTGGGCCATCTCGTCGTGGGCCAATCTGACAGAAACTTCTAGGTGGCACATTAACCCACTCTTTCAGTTCACCCATATTAGCCTGGTTGAGCAAGAGCCAGCAGCCAGTCAGTCCTCCTAACAAAGACTGATCTTAGCTCATATAGACAATATTGTTCATGTTATTTGAGGTAGCCTACTGATTGGCACACTGATTACACATGACTGAATGTCAATGAAGATGTATGAAAGTGGCTCACTGACATAATTCCTATAGTTTTTCAGAAATGAATACATTATTTTATTTTGTTTTTTAAAAATTAGGGTAGATTTGTATTGCAAAAATCCACTTTGTAGTCTGGACTAATTGTATCAGATGCAACTCCGGCTGCACATACTCCTTGTTCTAGTACGCAGTGCATTCCCCAGAGAGTAAATGGTGAAGCAAGAGAAGTAACTGGGCCCAAAAATCTGTCTTCTCCAGCAGGGGGCTTTCTTTTCCGCTCACCGAGCGAGTTTTTGTATGGAGGTCAATGAGAGAGTTGAATTTGGAGAAGAAAAAAAACATGTAATGGTTTATTTGCTACGTGTGGCTCATTTGATCGAACTGAAGTTTCATAATGATTAGGTTGTTACGAGTGTACTGATATAAGTAGGAGACGTGACATCCTGGCAACTTTAAGGAAAAAACACTTTATATAGATAGGAGTTGTGCTTGGTCTTCACTAGTTACCACAGCCACAAAGTCATAAACCCAGTTTATATCTACAATGTATCTTCTTAAAATGTGATTTTAAATCTAACCGTAACCACACTGCTAACCCTATGCCTAACCCTAACCTTGAAGTAGAAGCAAAAAGCAAATTTGGGTTTTCATGATTTTTTCCCCCAATTTAGCATTATCTTTACTTTGTGGCTGTGGTAATTAGTGGAAACCCTTGTCCACGCGTATCTGCCCTCTTATTGGCTAGAACCGTCCCACCTGATCTTTTCTTCTCCCGACTGCCTTCCATCTTTGAAGACGTTTCTTTACATTGTTCAGGCGATACTACAGTATCTGGTCAATGTAATGAATCATCTAATCTGTGATTCCCCACCGAGTTTTGCTCTTCCTTATGTAACTAATGTGAATACTATTGTAGGGTACCCTCTACTTCCATTTTCGCAAGGTTAAACCGTACTATTATTTAGTATTTGAATTAATAGATTCGGCATTATAGTTTGGGCGTTTCGTTTTGTTAGGCGTAAATGCGTGCAAATAATCTATGGTGCGTTCCAGGACTGGCTGGTGAATTGCTTTGAAATGTCCAACGTAGCCATAAACTCATTCCCATATCATAAAACGGAAGATGCCTTATTATTAATATCATTATTGCTGGTGCTAAGAACCAGACGAGACACCCGGCATTTGTGAGAACACACGTGTAAATTTGTACCCAGCCCGCCTCCATTTTCTTGGAATTCCATAATGCGCATGGAGAGTAGATCCATCCGCGTCTCCAGACGGTATAGACCTTTCCTTAAACACGTTCTGCGGTGTGTGTTTTGTCCCCGTATTTTCCGAGCAGATGCATACGTATTTATACCAAATGAACATTATAAAGGCAGTAGAATATTTAAAATCTAATGTCCCATATTGATTGTTACGTTTTGGCGCGATTTTGGGCTGTGGAAGGATACTGCTGTGCTGTGGTAGTATATAGTGAAATCTGTCTCGCCGCCACACCCACCCACAGATCGATCTGGTATAGTGCGTGAGGTATGGTAGCTAGATTAAAACGCAGTGGACCTTCAGTACTTTCAGATACAGCAGAATAATTACATTAGTTTATCTCTGTTTAAATTTCGTTGGAATTTAACAACTCACGAAAAAAGGCGTCTTCTTCCTTTTCTCACCCCCTGAAAGAATAAAGGTAAGAGTTTATATTTACAGGGTCAGAGTTTATTTCACATGGGGTTTTTTTCACGTGTTTTTTCCCACATGCCGGTAATTTAGGTGGGTTTCTTTCGTAGTTTGTCTAACTAGCTCGCTATCAGACGTTTAAAACACTTCTATTTCAAAATAGATTACAGAATGCACGAAAGGGTCATTTATTATGCATGAGTGATTTTTAGCTTCAATTCTTTATTTTGGCAAACATTTTTAATGTGCAACTGTCGATGCATGCTAGGCTAGTTTGTATTTTTTTTGTAAATTCAGATTAACGGGTGGGTATAATTTGTGGAACATTCCAACAGAAATCTGTTCCAGAAACTTCGTAAATAACAAGGTTGCCAACAACGCATACAAAGTTAGGGAGTGGGCTATTTCATTAAGTTTGTCATTCATCACGTTTATTACGAAAAATGTCTGTCTTCACTCTGGTAGCCTATGGACAAACATTAAGAATAAACTACGTGGTGAGTTGATTCCTATTCGGCGGCTAGTTAGCTAGGTGAATTGATCATGCTACTTTGTATGCGTTGTTTCTTAGCAACCTTGTACTTTACGACGTTTTTGGAACATATTCTGTTGGAACGTTCCACAAATTATACCCACCCCAGCTTAACTAATCAAATGAAATGTCCAGGTTGAACGCCCATATGTAACGTTAGCCTAGTTTTGCCATAGTTATTCTCTGTTCTGCTAGCCTACTGCTTGTTTATAGTAACTGCACCACTTTAGCCCTTTAAAACGTCTACTGGTATTTTAGCCACGCTTTACGATTGAGTTCAGCGGCGACAAGTGTGGGCGTGCTGGTTCGCCGTAGTTTTTCAGCACCAATCTCCGGTGTTTAAATGTTCGACTAAACGTCAGCTATTAAGCTAACTGTGGTAGATGCATTGTAGTTGATTGATATACATGTACCTGTGATATTTCTGAAATGTTATTGTTAAATACTACCCAATTTAAACATTTGTCCCCCAATCCCCCTTTCCCAACAAATTGTGCATTCCTGTATTATAGCCAGCCTACTTATAATAAAATGTTAATTTTATTCTGCTGAGCCATTTAATTTGTTCATATTCATATCTTTAATCATTTTTTATTGTTGAATTGTCGAGAAAGAAACGAAAAGTAGCATTTCGTTTGACGTGTATATCCCGTACATACGACTAGCACAACCAGAAAATGTGAATCTGAATGGGAGAGATGTTGAACTTTCCTTGAGGAAAATGTTAATTTGGAGACTGAGCTCCCCAGCTGTTTAAATTATGTCATGGGGATAACATCTGGTTGATGACCACCCTCATTGGGGCGGGCAAGGATGTAAACATGAATAAAACGTTGTGCTTGCAGATGGAGTACTAAGAGCATCACTAAAAAGTTTGAGAACTCTCACCACACTTGCATAGTATTTTGCCCTTTTTGCGGTGGTGCATTCTGAACTGCATTCTACTGTTCTTTTTAACACATTTTATCTTCCCTCTTCCCAGATTCAGCCAAAATGCTGCAGAGTTTCTCTCAGTCGCAAGATTGGTTCTACTCGGAGCCTCTCTTATTTGATGATGAATTCTGCCAGAGCTTGATGAAGGACCTACAGTCGCTCCCCACGCCACCCCAGTCCCCTCCGATGAAGGTTGGACTCAATGCCAAACCACTTTCCAAGGAGGACCAGTTGAGCTACGTCTCTGATATACTCCTGGAGGATCAAGACCCACAACTAAATTGGAATTTTGACATTTTGTACGATGGCAATGCAACCGGAACAAAGGACCAACAGCCAGAGGAGTCCGACGACTGTTTGTGGCATTGCCTCAGTGATAAGTCTATGGAGGAGAAGCTATCGTCCGTGCTCTCCAGCAGCCCGCTGCTCTCGGACATAGACACGAGAATTTTTGAGGAAATTGCTGGCTCCACACTGGACTGCCACACTGCGGCACTCGCGTGCCAAGCTTTGGAGAATGAGGGTTTACTATTGGACAGGCAGGACCGTCAGGAGCAAGGCAGCGAGTCGACCTCCGACTACGGCTCGGCAGGAGGTGAATTCTCAACTTATTGGAGCAGTGCTAGCGATACTGGTGAGTTGGTCCTCATTCTTGCCTAAGCTGTGCTTGTAAATGAAAAGGTTACAATAGCATGTGAGTTATTTGCTTTAATGTTAAGAGGAACTGTTAGAAAGTGACTTTAGGCCATTTGACATAGGTAGTGACATTTCAGTTGTACAATAGAGTGGACCTCCTCATGCATGCTTTTTAAACACCTTGATTTCATAAGGGAATTTTAAATTAGGACCATGTTTTTCTTGCACCGTTTCTATTTCTCAAGAGCTTCAGCAAAAATTAACAACATAAGTTAGGCTTTCTGTTGTGTAAGCTTGCGATACAAAATGATAAACAACGTGGAAGGAAAGTTGTCAACGTCCAGAAAGTCACAGTTAAAAATGTGGTAGTCTAAAGCCAAGGCATCTGAATTGCAGTTGTTCAAATGTTATCGGAATTGACTGCTAACCCAATCTCTTGTGGATTCTCTTCTCCACAGAGGAGGAGATAGACGTAGTGACTGTGAAGAGGACTGCCAGCCCCTCCCAGTCGGTAGAGGAGTGCCGGCGGCAACAGCGCGCCATCAAGCGCCAACACCTGGAGATCCAGCTGCAGCACAATTATGCTGCCCCCTGCCCCACGTCGCCCCTTCGCCCAGAGGTCTCGACCGCCTCAAACTCCCACCACAAGCGCTCCCGGGTCTCCGATCCGCACAGACACCACCACCACGGCTCGTCGGGCCGCTCATCCTCGTCCCGCCACTACCTCAGCAGTCACCACCAGTCCAGCTCCTCTAGGCAGTCGCCGGACATGGAGGACGAGGAGGAGAAGAGGCATACCCACAATGTGATGGAGAGGCAGCGGCGCAACGAGCTGAAGAACTGCTTCCTGCGGCTCAGGGACAACGTACCCGAGCTGTCCAATAACGACAAGGCCTCCAAGGTGGTCATTCTGAAGAGGGCACGTGACAGCATCCGCGGCCTGGAGCTGGAGGGCCAGAGACTGAACGCCAAGCGAGACAAGCTCCGAGACGGGCAGGAGCAGCTCAAAGCTAAACTGGAGCAGCTCAGGAGGTAATGGTGGGACCAAGGAGATGAGGTCTAACACAAACATTTAGAGACATTTAAATAAACCAGTTGAGAAGACCTGTCTGGACTTCAGATTTAACGCTCCCCACAATCTGCATGGTGGCGTCCATCCCCTGCAGTGACTGTTCAAGAAGAAGTGAATGTTACTGAGAGACAGTTAAATGTGGTTGAGTAAAAAAGTTTGGTTTGGAGCAATAGGTCCACCTTCAGCCCTGTAGCGATTTGCCAAAGTCATTGTTCATAAAGTAGACTACATGTAACAGTCTAATTTGTAGCGTAAGCTATATCAAAGTGAGCAGCCATTTGTTACTGAACATGGAACTTGAATACGGTCTCTTCCACATTCCCCCATATGTTATGAACTTGGTTGTTCTCTTGCTGTGTTTTTATTTTGGGCTGGATCCAAAGTTTGAGTTCTAATAAGGGGTTGAATGTAATGTATTCCAATTATTGCCATTAATTGCAAAAAAAGTCATGTCTTAACACATTTATCCAATTAGACTTCTTCTTTTACTCACAAACTTTAAAGCCCCGACCTGTTGGTAGGAATTTGGTGTGTTATTGTGAAATAATGCAGTTCTCATGCCTTGAAACTCATTCTGTTGTCGACTCGTAACTGTACAATGTTTTATAAGTTTTGTTAAAAGCATATGATTTACTGTACCTACCTCGACCAGGTCTCAGACCTGACAATTTGTTTGGTTTCTCAGAAGCAATGATATAGATTTCTTTGTATATATTTTTGATTATTATGTATCATAAATTATTTGTCTTATTTTTTCTTGGTTTATTTGCAAGTAAATAGTTCTGCTCATCAGCAGACTTTTGTTTTTATAATGTAATAAACAATGGACAAATCAGTTTATTTGTGTTATTATATAGACTGTGATACCTTGCATCGTGTCAAGGTGTATGTATATGGTTTGCTTCCAAGAAGACCGCTATTGAACAATCAGTGTACGGTACTTATGTAGGCGTTTATGGTATTTGGGTCAAGGTGCGTGGGTGAATGATTGACAGTTGTGAAGATTGCACAGTACCAGATTGAAATGGTACTGTAACTATTTTCAAAGCCTTGTCAAAAGATAATCTTAATTTTATCTCAAACTGGGGTGTGACTGATAACACAAACAATTTGCCTGTCGCGCTTTCAAATTATAAACAAAGTTCAGTGTGTTTAGATGGAGAGACACAACCTTTCTCACATGAATACACCCAACCACCTGCCTAAGACCTAGATTCGTATGACCTCAGTTCTTCACTTTGACATTTACTGCATGACTGTCAACATCACAATACCGTCAGAAAGAAAACAAACTTATTTAATCAAAATTGTTTCCTTGCATGGGAACCCTGGCACCTGGCCACCTACAGAAGTTACTGTAACAGCAAATGAAAGCCCAACCCACCCACCCCTTTCTCCAGATCTTGTACTGACCTGCCTGCCGCTATAGTTTACTTTGAGAATCTAGCTCTGGTTCTCATGGCACACACCAACGTTGCATAACTCTGAGAGCGAAGTAGTGAACACATGTCACGAATGGCACACAGCCCATCTGTGAACTATTACCTGCAACTCGGAGGGTGCAGGGCGGGCTTTTTCTTTAATGTCTGGCCAAGAGTTACCCTACTGACTGATTATGATGCTTTTCCTGCCTGGCTTGTCATAAGCACAATTGTCAGCTGTCTGTCTAGTGCCCTGGGGCTAGTCCATGATGTCATGATATCCACTCCTAGGTTGTGTTCATTAGGGCACACAAAGGAAAATGTTTTAAAACATTTTTACAAAGAAGTCCAGGCTGTCCCTCCTTGTTTCAGTCCATTTTTTCCCCCGTTTGGTGATTAATAAACATTACCCTGGCTGCCAGGACTCCGGTAGAGCTGGCTGAAGGCTCTTGATGCGTCCCAGGGCAGTCACTGACTGCCAGTGGTGATATGAGGCAGGTTTTGGTGACTTCAAATAAGTGTAGCTTCTCTGAGATAAACGGGGCAAAAGATAATTGTTGAGTTACATTACTGACAAAAAGTACACTGCATGTGGACACCCCTTTAAATGAGTGGATTTGGCTATTTCAGCCACACAAGTTGCTGACGGGTGTTTAAAATCGAGCACATAGCCATGCAATCCGTTGGCAGTAGAATGCCCGTACTGTGACTTTCAACATTATAGGATGCCACCTTTCCAACAAGTCAGTCCGTCAAATTTCTGCCCTGCTAAAGATGCCCCAGTCAACTATAAGCGCTCTTGTTGTGAAGTGGAAATGTCTAGGACAACTGGTCAGCCATTTTGGGGAAGACCCTTTCCTGTTTCAGCATGACAATGCCCCCATGCACAAAGCGAGGTCCATACAGAAATTGTTTGTTGAGATCGGTGTGGAAGAACTTGACTGGCCTGCACCGAGCCATGACCTCAACCCCATCGAACACCATTGGGATGTATTCAAATTCCCACTGCCAGCCAGGCCTAATCGCCCAACAGTGCCCGACCTCACTAATGCTCTTGTGGCTGAATGGAAGCAAGTCCCCGTATCAATGTTCAAACATCTAGTGGACAGCCTTCCCAGAAGAGTGGAGGCTGTTATAGCAGGAAAGGGGGTACCAACTCCATATTAATGCCCATGATCTTGGAAAGAGATGTTCATCGACCAGGTGTCCACATGCTTTTTGTCACGTAGTCTTAGAAAAACCCAAGCTTTTCTTTGATCGAACAATATTCCTAACAAAATTCTGCATTTTATGCCTTGATAATAACATATGACACGTGTGCAGTGCTTAATTTTCACTTTTTGCAATGTAAAAATAAATAAACATAAAAACAATCAAAGTTAATTAGCTAATTCTCCTGCCCCCACAAAAAAAAAACGTCATGTAAAAAAATTTAGTCGGGGACTAATATTCTAAGAGTTGATTTGATTTGGGTTGGGCCGGACTGGGTTTAGGGTTTGCGCAACATTGTAACTAACCAATGTTTGAGACCAACGCGTGGCTGTGTGAGAGGCGCGCCAGTATCTCTCACATAACTAGAATGAGATTCACTTTCTATGATCTCTCTCCCTCTCTGCTCTGAAAGACATGAGCCTGCAACTCTCATCTCTCCAGCATTGCACTTCATCATTTATTTCCTTATAGAATTATAGCTGTGCGAAGGGTTCTGAAGGAACTGCAGGATCCCTGATAAATTGAAATACATTTGCCGAAGTTATAGAATTACTGCTGTCTGTTCAGAAATAAATGAAATAATTTAGAATAGCCTACTACACTATGAGAACATAGGATCACTAGCTTATTTTTTTTAAATAGCCTAGCTGTGGATTGTAGCCCAATAACAAGGAATAGCCTACAGTCGGGAACGCGCTGCAAATCTGTCAGTGAAAAAACAGCATGAAGTCAAAACAGGCCTTTCACAATATTTCAAATACAATCGAAGGAAAACACAGGTTGGAAAGCAAATGGCTCCTACTGAAAAGAGAAGACTATGCTGTAGGGTACCAAAATACTTGATCAACTTCAAATATTGTTTTACAAAAGAGAGAGAGAGAGAGATAGGCTTCATCTTGATCACGGTGAGGGAGAGGTTGTTGTCCTTGCACCACACGATCAGGTTTCTGACATCCCTATAGGCTGTCTCATCGTAGTCGGTGATCAGGCCTAGCACTGTTGTCATCAGCAAACTTAATGATGGCGTTGGAGTCGTGCCTGGCCATGCAGTCATGAGTGAACAGGGAGTATGGGATGGGACTGAGCATGCACCCCTGAGGGGCCTCTGTGTTGTTACCTACCCTTACCACCTGGGTGCGGCCCATCAGGAAGTACAGGATCCAGTTGCAGAGGGAGGTGTTTAGTCCCAGGGTCCTTAGCTTAGTGATGAGTTTAGAGGGCACTATGGTGTTGAATGCTGAGCTGTAGTCAGTGAATAGCATTCTCACATAGGTGTTCCTTTTGTCCAGGTGGGAAAGGGCAGCGTGAAGTGCAATAGAGATTGTGTCATCTGTGGATCTGTTGGTGCGGTATGCAAATTGGAGTGGGTCTAGGTTTTCTGGGATAATGGTGTTGATGTGAGCCACGACCAGACTTTCAAAGCATTTCATGGCTACAGACGTGAGTGCTTCGGGTCGGTAGTCATTTAGGCAGGTTACCTTAGTGTTCTTGGGCACAAGGACTATGATGGTCTGCTTGAAACATGTTGGTATTACAGACTCAGGCAGGGACAGGTTGAAAATGTCAGTGAAGACACTTGCCAGTTGGTCAGCGCATGCTCGGAGTACACGTCCTGGCAATCCGTCTGGCCCAGTGGCCTTGTGAATGTTGACCTGTTTAAAGGTCTTACTCACGTCGGCTGCGGAGAGCATGATCACACAGTCGTCCGGATCAGCTGATGCTCTCATGCATGTTTCAGTGTTACTTGCCTCGAAGCGAGCATAGAAGTGATTTAGCTTGTCTGGTAGGCTCGTGTCACTGGGCAGCTCTCAGCTGTGCTTCCCTTTGTAGTCTGTAATAGTTTGCAAGCCCTGCCACATCCAACGAGCATCGGAGCCGGTGTAGTACGATTCGATCTTAGTCCTGTATTGACGCTTTGCCTGTTTGATGGTTCGTCTGAGGGCGTAGCGGGATTTCTTATAAGCTTACCGATTAGAGTCCCGCTCCTTGAAGCAGTAGCTCTACCCTTTAGCTCAGTGCGAATGTTGCCTGTAATCCATGGCTTCTGGTTGGGTTATGTACGTACAGTCACTGTGGGGATGACATCCTCGATGCACTTATTGATAAAGCCAGTGACTGATGTGGTGTACTTCTCAATGCCATCGGAAGAATCCCGGGAACATATTCCAGTCTGCTAACAAAACAGTCCTGTAGTTTAGCATCTGCTTCATCTGACCACTTTCTTATAGACTAAGTCACTGGTGCTTCCTGCTTTAATTTTTTGTTACAATGCATTTACAATGCACTGTGATAGATTGTGACAAGGGCATTTCCATGTAAACATTTGGTGGCAAATTAAAGCTAAGAGTCTAGGATATATAGTGTATTACTAGAGAAAAACATTTGAATTTGTTTAACTATCAACCTTGTACCTTCATTTGTCCCAGTTGAATCAATTGAATTCCCAATAACAACCTAATTCGTCAAGTTTTTACAGAGCACAAAGTTCATGCTAATGTACCTTTTGCCTCTGCCATCATTATCACAAGATTGCTCTCAAAAGACCAGTGGGTCTGAATGGGTCTGCAACCTCTGGCACTTTTTCACCCTCTCGCTTTCATCTTTTGTGTTTCAAGTCATTAGGCCGTGGATCTTATCAAGGGGTGTGGAGAGGGGAGACTCCACAGTCTGCGTCGCTAAGTAGGATGCCTTCCTAAAATTGTGCTTCTGAAAATGTGGGATATTGTGCGTGTGGGCATTGGGGTGGGGGGTCAGGATGGATGGATGGCATGGGATGTGATGTTCCTTAGGGTGTTCTTTCAGATGCTAATGTTTTGTTGGTTTCAGGACTGATTCCTGTGTGACTGTCTGCAGACACAGAGGTGGGAAGTAGGGTGGAGGGGGAGGACACACTACAAGGTGTTCGTACACAACCATCCAGGAGCATTCAAGCACTCATTTTAGGAGTAAAACATTTTCCTTGTGTAGTATAGTAAGTGTGAATCGGAGGTGGCAAAAACAACTACGCGAGAACAACCACTCCACAGCGGAAAGCAGCTACTTTTCAAGAATATTTTTACTATTGACATTTAGCAAGCAAGCAGGAGTTTAGTTTTGCAATTTACGCAGGGTATCAAACCAGGTTTGCACAGTAAAACTGGTTAATGAAAGTCTCACATCCCCAAACTTTAAGCACCCTAAGAGAGATCAAAAGCGTGTCTTTGTACCCACTGGACACAAACTGGTTGAATCAATGTTTTTTCAATGTCATTTGTCAGCGTATTGTGACGTGGAATCTACGTGGAATACATTGGATTTAAAAAAAGTTATCAACATTGTTTTGACGGTTACATTTCAACCACAGGATTATGTCATGGTAACCAATTTTCAACAGACAAACGTTGTATAAAAGCTATTGAATTTGTACCTTTGAAACAATGTCAGATCTTCAATGTTATATCCATTATCAGAAAAAACAGGCTGGGCAGCACCTCCTACTGGAGAGATGATCTGTCTACAGCTATCCATTTGGTCTCCCATCCAGGGTTTTAATTTTGATTGGGAGTCCCATAGCACGGCGCACAATTGGCCCAGCGTCATCCGGGTTAGAGTTTGGCCGGGGTAGGCCGTCATTGTAAATAAAAATGTGTTCTTGTTTAAAAAATAAAGAAAAATATTTCACCTTTATTTAACCAGGTAGGCTAGTTGAGAACAAGTTCTCATTTACAACTGCGACCTGGCCAAGATAAAGCAAAGCAGTGCGACACAAACAACAGAGTTACACATGGAATAAACAAGCGTACAGTCAATAACACAATAGAAAAAAAGAAAGTCTATATACAGTGTGTGCAAATGGCATGAGGAGGTAAAGGCAATAAATAGGCCATAGTAGCGAAGTAATTACAATTTAGCAAATTTACACTGGAGTGATAGATGTGCAGAGGATGATGTGCAAGTACTGGTGTGCAAAAGAGCAGAAAGTAAATAAAAACAATATGGGGATGAGGTAGGTAGATTGGATGGGCTATTTACAGCTGCAGCAATCGGTTAGCTGCTTAGATAGCTGATGTTTAAAGTTAGTGAGGGAGATATGTCTCCAACTTCAGCGATTTTTGCAATTCGTTCCAGCCATTGGCAGCAGAGAACTGGAAGGAAAGGTGGCCAAAGAAGGTGTTGGTTTTGGGGATGACCAGTGAGATTTACCTGCTGGAGCGCGTGCTATGGGGGGGTGTTGTTATCGTGACCAGTGAGCTGAGATAAGGCGGCGCTTTACCTAGCAAAGACTTATAGATTACTTGGAGCCAGTGGGTCTGGCGACAAATATGTAGCGAGGGCCAGCCGACGAGAGCATACAGGTCGCGGTGGTGGGTGGTGTATGGGGCTTAGGTGACAAAACGGATGGCGCTGTGATAGACTGCATCCAGTTTGCAGAGTAGAGTGTTGGAGGCTATTTTGTAGATGACGTCGCCAAAGTCGAGAATCGGTAGGATAGTCAGTTTTATGAGGGTATGTTTGGCGGCGCGAGTGAAGGAGGCTTTGTTGCAAAAGGAAGCCGAATCTAGATTTAATTTTGGATTGGAGATGTTTAATGTGAGTCTGGAAGGAGAGTTTACAGTCCAGCCAGACCCCTAGGTATTTGTAGCGAACGGTTGAAAAGCATGCATTTAGTTTTACTAGTTTTTAAGAGCAGTTGGAGGCCACGGAAGGAGTGTTGTATGGCATTGAAGCTCGTTTGGAGGTTTGTTAAGTGTCCAAAGAAGGGCCAGATGTATACAGAATGGTGTTGTCTGCGTAGAGGTGGATCAGGGAATTACCCGCAGCAAGAGCGACATCATTTATATATACAGAGAAAAGAGTCAGCCCGAGAATTGAACCCTGTGGCACCCCCATAGAGACTGCCAGAGGTCCAGACAACAGGCCCTCCGATTTGACACACTGAACTCTGTCTGAGAAGTAGTTGGTGAACCAGGCGAGGCAGTCATTTCAGGTACCAAGGCTGTTGAGTCTGCCGATAAGAATGTGGTGATTGACAGAGTCGAAAGCCTTGGCCAGGTCGATGAAGACAGCTGCACAGTACTGCATTTTATCGATGGTGGTTATGATATTGTTTAGTACCTTGAGCGTGGCTGAGGTGCACCCGTGACCAGCTCGGAAACGGATTGCACAGCTGAGAATGTACGGTGGGATTCGAAATGGTCAGTGATCTGTTTGTTGACTTGGCTTTCGAAGACTTTAGAAAGGCAGGGCAGGATGGATATAGGTCTGTAACAGTTTGGGTCTAGAGTGTCTCCCCAGTTGAAGAGGGGGATGACTGCGGCAGCTTTCCAATCTTTAGGGATCTCTGTCAATACAAAAGAGAGTTTGAACAGACTGGTAATAGGGGTTGCAACATTGGCGGCGGATAATTTTAGAAAGAGAGGATCCAGATTGTCTAGCCCAACTGATTTGTAGGGGTCCAGGTTTTGCAGCTCTTTCAGAACATCTGCTATCTGGATTTGTGTGAAGGAGAAGCTGGGGAGGCTTGGGCAAGTAGCTGCAGGGGGTGCGGAGCTGTTGGCCGGAGTTGGGATAGCCAGGAGGAAAGCATGGCCAGCCATAGAGAAATGCTTATTGAAATTCTTGATTATCGTGGATTTATCAGTGGTGACAGTGTTACCTAGCCTCAGTGCAGTTGGCAGCTGGGAGGAGGTGCTCTTATTCTCCATGGACTTCAGTGTCCCAAAACATTTTGGAGTTAGAGCTACAGGATGCAAATTTCTGTTTGAAAAAGCTAGGCTTTGCTTTCCTGACTGCCTGTGTGTATTGGTTCCTGACTTTCCTGAAAAGTTGCATATCGCGGGGACTATTCGATGCTAGTGCAGTACGCCACAGGATGTTTTTGTGCTGGTCAAGGGCAGTCAGGTCTGGAGTGAACCAAGTAGGAGTCGGCCGATTAATCGGAATGGCCGATTAATTAGGGCCGATTTCAAGTTTTCATAACAATCGGTAATTGGTATTTTTGGCCACCGATTTGACGATTTTTATTTTTTTATTTTTTTAAATTACATTTTATTTTATTTAACTAGGCAAGTCAGATTAAGAACACATTCTTATTTTCAATGACGGCCTAGAAACTGCCTTGTTAACTGTCTTGTTCAGGGGGTTCGTTTTTGCAACCTTCCGGTTACTAGTCCAACGCTCTAACCACCTGCCTTACATTGCACTCCACGAGGAGCCTGCATGGCAGGCTGACTACCTGTTACGCGAGGGCAGCAAGAAGCCAAGGTAAGTTGCTAGCTAGCATTAAACTTATCTTAGAAAAAACAATCAATCTTAACATAATCACTAGTTAACTACATATGGTTGATGATATTACTAGTTTATCTAACGTGTTCTGCGTTGCATATAATCGATGTGGTGCCTGTTAATTTCTCATCGAATCACAGCCTACTTCGACAAACGGGTGATGATTTAACAAGCGCATTTGCGAATAAAGCACTGTCGTTGCACCAATGTACCTAACCATAAACATCAATGCCTTTCTTTAAAATCAATACACAAGTATATATTTTTAAACCTGCATATTTAGTTAATATTGCCTGTTAACATGAATTTGTGTCACTTCTCTAGCGTTCTGTGCAAGCAGTCAGGGTATATACAGCAGTTTGGGCCGCCTGGCTCATTGCGGACTGTGTGAAGTCCATTTATTCCTAACAAAGGCTGTAATTAATTTGCCAGAATTGTACATAATTATGACATAACATTGAAGGTTGTGCAATGTAACAGGAATATTTAGATTTAGGGATGCCACCCATTAGATTAAATATGGAACGGTTCCGTATTTCACTGAAATAATAAACATTTTGTTTTCGAAATGATAGTTTCCGGATTCGACCATATTAATGACCAAAGGCTCGTATTTCTGTGTGTTATTATGTTATAATTAAGTCTATGATTTGATATTTGATAGAGCAGTCTGACTGAGCGATGGTAGGCAGCAGCAGGCTCGTAAGCATTCATTCAAACAGCACCTTTGTGCGTTTTGCCAGCAACTCTTCGCAATTCTTCAAGCATTGCGCTGTTTATGACTTCAAGCCTATCAACTCCCAAGATAAGGCTGGTGTAACCGATGTGAAATGGCTAGCTAGTTAGCGGGTGCGCGCTAATACCGTTTCAAACGTCACTTGCTCTGAGACTTGGAGTAGTTGTTCCTCTTGCTCTACATGTCACGTCCTGGCCAGTATAAAGGTTAATTAGTATTGTAGTTTGGTCAGGACGTGGCAGAGGGTATTCGTTTTATGTGGTTCGGGGTGGTGTGTTTTGTTGAAGGGGCATTTGGTTTAAGTATTCCGGGGTTTTTGGGCACTGTTTGGTTTTCAGGTATTCTATGTTTAGTCTAGTATGTCTGTTTCTATGTTTGGTTAATTGGGGTTGGGACTCTCATTTGAAGGCAGGTGTTGTCTATCTGCCTTTGATTGAGAGTCCCATATATTAGGGTGTGTTTGTGTTTGTGATTTGTGGGTGATTGTTCTGTGTTGAGCCTTATGCTTTGCCAGACTGTTTGTTGTTGTTGTTGTGTTGTTGTTGTTGTTGTTGTGTTGTTGTTGTGTTGTTGTTGTTGTTGTTGTTGTTGTTGTTGTTCGTTCGTGTGTTTGTTATTTTGGTATTCATTTTGAAAATAAATAAATGTCAAGATGAGCCTGCACTTACCTGCTGTGTTTTGGTCCTCCTTCACCGACGACAACCGTGACACTACATGGATAACGCTGCTTCGAGGGTGGCTGTTTTCGATGTGTTCCTGGTTCGAGCCCAGGTAGGAGCGAGGAGAAGGACGGAAGCTATACTGTTACACTGGCAATACTAAAGTGCCTATAAGAACATCCAATAGTCAAAGGTATATGAAATACAAATCGTATAGAGAGAAATAGTCCTATAATAACTACAACCTAAAACTTCTTACATGGGAATATTGAAGACTCATGTTAAAAGGAACCACCACCTTTCATATGTTCTGAGCAAGGAACTTAAACGTTAGCTTTCTTACATGGCACATATTGCACTTCTACTTTCTTCTCCAACACTTTGTTTTTTCATTATTTAAACCAAATAGAAAATGTTTCATTATTTATTTGAGGCTAAATTGATAGTATTTATGTATTATATTAAGTTAAAATAAGTGTTCATTCAGTATTGTTGTAATTGTCATTATTACAAATAAATAAATAAATAAAAAAATCGTCCGATTAATTGGTATCGGCTTTTTTTGATCCTCCAATAATCGGTCGACCTCTAGAACCAAGGGCTATATCTGTTCTTAGTTCTCCATTTTTTTGAAAGGGGCATGCTTATTTAAGATGGTGAGGAAATTATCAGGCCTAACATTTTCCGACAAGATAGAACTGCCAAAGGGGGCGGTGTTAGCCTGCAGAGTTCTGTCTTGCTATCCAGGTCTGTGCCCAAACAATTTGAGCTTCTACTTTAAAAAATCCACCTTTCCAGAAACAAGTCTCTCACCGTTGCCGCTTGCTATAGACCACCTTCTGCCCCCAGCTGTGCCCTGGACACCATATGTGAATTGATTGCCCCCCATCTATCTTCAGAGCTTGTGCTGTTAGGTGACCTAAACTGGGACATGCTTAACACCCCGGCCATCCTACAATCTAAGCTTGATGCCCTCAATCTCACACAAATTATCAATGAACCCACCAGGTACAACCCCAAATCAGTAAACACGGGCACCCTCATAGATATCATCCTAACCAACCTGCCCTCCAAATACACCTCTGCTGTCTTCAACCAGGATCTCAGCGATCACTGCCTCATTGCCTGTGTCTGTAATAGGTCTGCGGTCAAACGACCACCCCTCATCATTGTCAAACGCTCCCTAAAACACTTCTGCGAGCAGGCCTTTCTAATCTACCTGTCCCGGGTATCCTGGAAGGATATTGATTTCATTCCGTCAGTAGAGGATGCCTGGTTATTCTTTAAAAGTGCATTCCTCACCATCTTAAATAAGCATGCCCCATTGAAAAAATGTAGAGCCAGGAACAGATATAGCCCTTGGTTCACTCCAGACCTGACTGCCGTTGACCAGCACAAAAACATCCTGTGGCGTACTGCATTAGCATCGAATAGCCCCCACGATCTGCAACTTTTCAGTGTAGTCAGGAACCAATACACACAGGCTGTTAGGAAAACAAAGGCTAGCTTTTTCAAACAGAAATTTGCATCCTGTAGCACAAACTCCAAAAGTTTCTGGGACACTGTAAAGTCCATGGAGAATAAGAGCACCTCCTCCCAGCTGCCCACTGCACTGAGACTAGGGAACACTGTCACCCCCGATAAATCTGCAATAATTGAGAATTTCAACAAGCATTTTTCTACGGCTTGCCATGCTTTCCTCCTGGCTACCCCTACCTCGGTCAACAGCACTGCAACCCCCACAGCAACTCACCCAAGCCTCCCCCATTTCTCCTTCACCCAAATCCAGATAGCAGATGTTCTGAAAGAGCTGCAAAATCTGGACCACTACAAATCAGCCGGGCTAGACAATCTGGACCCTCTCTTTCTAAAATTATCAGCCGAAATTGTTGCAACCCCTATTACTAGCCTGTTAAAACTCTCTTTCCTATCGTCTGAGATCCCCAAAGACTGGAAAGCTGCCGCGGTCATCCCCCTCTTCAAAGGGGGAGACACTCTAGACCCAAACTGCGACAGACCTTTATCTATCCTACCCTGTCTTTCTAAGGTCTTCGAAAGCCAAGTTAACAAACAGATCACCGACCATTTCGAATGCCACCGTACCTTCTCCGCTATGCAATCTGGTTTCCGAGCTGGTCATGGGTGCACCTCAGCCACGCTCAAGGTCCTAAACGATATCATAATCGCCATCGATAAGAGACAATACAGTGCAGCTGTATTCATCGACCTGGCCAAGGCTTTCGACTCTGTCAATCACCACATTCTTATCAGCAGACTCAACAGCCTTGGTTTCTGAAATGACTGCCTCGCCTGGTTCACCAACTACTTCTCAGATAGAGTTCAGTGTGTCAATCAGAGGGCCTGTTGTCCGGACCTATGGCAGTCTCTATGGGGGGTGCCACAGGGTTCAATTCTCGGGCCGACTCTTTTCTCGTATACATCAATGATGTCGCTCTTGCTGCGGGTGATTCTCTGAATCTACGCAGACGACACCATTCTAACCTCCAGACGAGCTTCAATGCCATACAACTCTCCTTCCATGGCCTCTAACTGCTCTTACATGCAAGTAAATCTAAATGCATGCTCTTCAACCGATCACTGCCCACACCTGCCCGCCCGTCCAGCATCACTACTCTGGACGGTTCTGACTTAGAATATGTGGACAACTACAAATACCTAGGTGTCTGGTTAGACTGTGAACTCTCCTTCCAGACTCACATTAAGCATCTTCAATCCAAAATGAAATCTAGAATCGGCTTCCTATTTCGCAACAAAGCATCCTTCACTCATGCTACCAAACATACCCTCGTAAAACTGACTATCCTACCGATCCTTGACTTCGGCGATGTCATTTACAAAATAGCCTCCAACACTCTACTCAGCAAATTGGATGCATTCTATCACAGTGCCATCCATTTTGTCACCAAAGCCCCATATACTACCCACCACTGCGACCTGTATGCTCTCGTTGGCTGGCCCTCGTGTCATATTCGTCGCCAGACCCACTGGCTCCAGGTCATCTAAGTTTTTGCTAGGTAAAGCCCCACCTTATCTCAGCTCATTGGTCACCATAGCAGCCACCCACCCGTAGCACACACTCCAGTAGGTATATTTCACTGCTCACCCGCAAAGCCAATTCCTCCTTCGGCTGCCTTTCCTTCCAGTTCTCTGCTGCCAATGACTGGAACAAACTGCAAAAATCACTGAAGCTGGAGACTCGTATCTCCCTCACTAGCTTTAAGCACCAGCTGTCAGAGCAGCTCACAGATCACTGCGCCTGTACATAGCCCATCTGTAAATAGCCCATCCAACTACCTTATCCTTATACTGTTATTTATTTTGCTCCTTTGCACCCCAGTATCTCTACTTGCACACTCATCTTCTGCACATCTATCACTTCAGTGTTTAATTGCTATATTGTAATTATTTCTCCACTATGGCCTATTTATTGCCTTTACCTCCCTTATCCTACCTCATTTGCACACACTGTATATATAATTTTTTCTATTGTATTATTGACTATGTTTGTTTATTCCATGTGTAACTCTGTGTTGTTGTTTTGTGTCGCACTGCTTTGCTTTATCTTGGCCAAGTCGCAGTTGTAAACTTGTTCTCAACTAGCCTACCTGGTTAAATAAAGGTGAAATAAATAGAAATCATCCACCCACCATAAGACTGTCTTAGCCCTCTGAGCTAAAGCCTGTGCATTCCTTTTGGGGGGGGGGGGCAAACTGCTAACTTCCTGCATTTCAACACATTTTGCCATTGGGCAGAGAGAAAAATGTGCAGTTTTACAATGCTATTCCACACATTATGTCATGAGGCTGAGAGAATATGGTGCCGTTTTAAAGCTAATTTCCTGCAAATCTGCACATTTTGACATGGGGCAGAGAGAACATGTTTCTGTTTTAAAGTACTTGTCCAGTGAAAGTCTCACTTTTAAAAGTTAATATTCTGTTAACTCAAATAATGTTGTTGACTCATCCTATTTGTGGCCAAAGCATAAATTGAAGCAAAAAACTCTTTAAAAACACCAACCTCAAGCTTGTATCTCAAACAGACTGTTTAAAAAATGCTTGCCATTTCTTCATGGAGGATGAGCTGGCCAATCTGCACTCTACTTGCATGAATATTTTTAATGACCGGTATATGCCCATACCATTCTGTTGTTGGGGTATGCCCACTCCATTCCAACACAGAAAAGCTGCTTTTTAACATATTTAATTGCAATCTTTTGAAATGAAAACTGTTTCATTCATATTGTAATAAATGATAGGTCATATTTCATAGAATTCTGGAAACACTGGACAGCTACTTTAAAGCTAATTTCCTGCAATTCTACACGTTTTGCCATAGCATATCAACACATCATAAGCAATCTATTTTATTTGATATGAATTATTGGGTGGGATGACTCAACCTGTTCTGAATATTGGGGGACATGTCCCCCCCCCATCCCCAGTGGCAATCTGGGACATCTGGGAGAGTGTATGAAATGCATATACATTTGGGGTGTAAAATGCATCACACCTAGTCATTGTGATGGATTAGTCCCGTTGGAGCATGCCTTCTGTGGTTTTGCCTGGCTTTGACTGGAGACTGCAGAAGAGGGGAAGGATTAGCTCCCAAGCAAGCTACACAGGCCTTATGCTCTGTTGATGCCTCACTGAGATGAAAAATGACTCCAAAACAGATTACCGTAATTTCCGGACTATGAAGCGCACCTGAATATAAGCCGCACCCACTGAATTAAAAAATATATTTTATTTTGAACATAAATAAGCCGCACATGTCTTTAAGCCGCAGGTGCCTACCGGTACATTGAAACAAATGAACTTTACACAGGCTTTAACGAAACACAGCTTGTAACAACAAAAAAATTAGCAGGAAGCTTTAGTTGTCTTTTTGCACTGAGTCAATTCCTCACGCTGCTGTTTCCAACGTCTTATCATCGACTCATTAAGACCAAGCTCCCGTGCAGCAGCTCTATTTCCTTTTCCAACAGCCAGATCAATTGCCTTCAACTTGAAAGCTGCATCATATGCATTTCTCCGTGTCTTTGCCATGATGAGGGTGGCAAAATGACTACCGTAATCAGAATGATGGGAAGTTTGAGAATGCTCGATTTAATCTCAACAGTAAACAAAAAAGTTGTTTGACCTTAACCCGTTCGGCAATTTCATTGGTCTAATGAAAGCTTCATGCGGCCAAAAAACTGAGCACGTCACAGAATGTTTTTTTGGAGGAAAAAAAATGGAAAGCGGGAAAAATCCATATATTAGCCGAGTCATTGTTTAAGCCGCGAGGTTCAAAGCGTGGGAAAAAAGTTGCGGCTTATAGTCGGTATCTGAAACAAATGATCTGAAATGATTGTGGCCTCCCGAGTGGCGCAGCGGTCTAAGGCACCTCAGTGCAAGAGGCGTCACTCAATCAAATCAAATTTAATTGGTTACCAGATGTTAATGCGAGTGTAGCGAAATGCTTGTGCTTCTAGTTACGACCATGCAGTAATATCTAACAAGTAATCTAACAATTTCACAACAACTACCTTATACACACAAGTGTAAAGGAATGAATAAGAATATGTACATATGAATATATGGATGAGCGATGGCCGAACGACATAGGCAAGATGCAGTAGATGGTGTAGAGTACAGTATATACATATGAGATAATGTAGGGTATGTAAACATTATATAAAGTGGGATTGTTTAAAGTGACTAGTAATACATTTATTACATACAATTTTTAATTATTAAAGTGGCTAGAGATTTGAGACAGTATGTTGGCAGCAGCCACTCAATGTTGGGCAGCCCTGATGGCTGTTTAACAGTCTGATGGCCTTGAGATAGAAGCTGTTTTTCAGTCTCTCGGTCCCAGCTTTGATGCACCTGTACTGACCTCGCCTTCTGGATGGTAGCGGGGTGAACAGGCAGTGGCTCGGGTGGTTGTTGTCCTTTATGATCTTTTTGGCCTTCCTTTGACATCGGGTGGTGTAGGTGTCCTGGAGGGCAGGTAGTTTGCCCCCGGTGATGCATTGTGCAGACCTCACTACCCTCTTGTATGCGGAGCAGTTGCCGTACCAGGCGGTGATACAGCCCGACAGGATGTTCTCGATTGTGCATCTGTAAAAGTTTGAGTGTTTTTGGTGACAAGCCAAATTTATTCAGCCTCCTGAGGTTGAAGAGGTGCTGTTGCGCCTTCTTCACCACGCTGTCTGTGTGGGTGGACCATTTCAGTTTGTCTGTGATGTGTACACCGAGGAACTTCAAACTTTCCACTTTCTCCACTACTGTCCCGTCGATGTGGATAGGGGGGTGCTCCCTACAGTCCCTGGTTCGATTCCAGGCTGTATCACATCCGGCCGTGATTGGGAGTCCCATAGGGCGGCACATAATTGGCCCAGTGTCGTCCGGGTTTGGCTGGGGTAGGCCATCATTGTATATAAGAATTTGTTCTTAACTGACTTGCCTAGTTAAACGAAGGTAAAATATTTTTTTGTATTACTATATTAACTTCACTTTTTTCCCTCTCTTTTACCTTCTTCTTGGTCTCAACTCACTTTTACACAATATAGAACTTTAAAATGCCAACTTTTGTCTGAAGTTCCATGCTGTGAATCCAGCTTTGGCATTTGGCCACAGGTTGACAAGTGCTTCAAGCCATGGGAGCCCAAATAAAACCCTGTGAAACATCCCTGTCAATGTATAACATTATTTTGCTTTTCTTACAGTAAAGAGAAGAGAAGATGAACGGAATTTGAATAGAGTAGTAGAACTGTGGTGGATGGGTGGGGGTAGTTGCTGTCCCTTCGTAATAGTGTAAAAGTGGCTAACGGTTGTCCCTTCCCTTTCACTGTGGTGTGACTTGTGGTGTTTAGGGCAGCTAGGGCCATTTGCTGATGAAGACAGCCTATGGGAGAACAGGGGTGGAGGCTGAGGTTAGATGGTGGTGGGGGTGCACTTTTGCATGCTGTTTTATATTTGTTTACCCCCCCCCCCCCCTTCACCAGCAACCCCCTAAGTCACTAAAACATGAAAGATATTTCAGTGAATTTCAAACAGGGCCCGACAAACACTTCTCTGAAATCCTTCAGTGTCTCCCTCCCTGCGAACAGGGCCCTAACATGTCAACAAGAGGAACTTTACACAAGCAACACTACAAAACTGGCTGTTTTTTAAATGGAACCTGTCCTTGTAGCATTGGCTGGACTGAATGACAGAGATAATTCAATAGAGCGTTTCCTCTTCCATTTTTGCATTGGTTTTGGGTGGAATTCATTGGATAACATTTTCTAATTCATTCCAATCTAGAATTTTAAAGCTATTATTTTTCTCTCCTAATTCATGTTCAGTCAGTAGTTAACACAAACTTCCATTATATGTGATTGTAGCTATACATCGTATGATTTGTTTGGGCCAAATGTGTCATACAGCTGTAGACTACATAGTTGTAATTTCTCCCATGACACACCGTAGCCCATTGGTGGGATGATAACTTAACTGAGCAGGAGAGAGTTATGAGTTGTGGACAAGGACAGGTGAGGAGGAGTCAGCGTTGGGGTATATTGTTCTGCACGGAGAGTGTAGAAGCAGGTGTGTGTGCATGCATGTGTGAAGACCGTGCTACCGAGTGTGTGTTTCAATATGGTCCTTTTGGGAGCGAGTGTGTGAGTGATTTCTGAAAGAGCAATCCACAGAGAGTATCAGAAGACTTGAGGGTGCAAAGGTCCCTATTGAATTCCACAGAGAAGTACACTGTTCCATCAGAACATGACTAGAGAACAGTTGGAGATGAGTGTGGGGCTCATCTGACAAGACGAATGATAATAACGGTGATGCTCAAATGCAATGAGCTACAGGGAGACCCACTGCCTAAGAGCACTCCTCAGAACAGTTCAAGAAGGAGGCCCTGGATGGGGGATGGTAGAACTTGGTTTGGGAGCCCTGAACTGCTCCAAATATTGATTGGCGCTAACTTTATTTACAACTTGGTTTGAAGAATGTAGTGCCTTTATAGAAACCCATAGATCATCTATGGTACTTCTAAGGTATACTGATAGTGGAGAACGCCCCTGTTGACTATGTAATGATGTAATAAGTGCTCTTAATTATGGTAATCCATACTGACCGAAAGATTGATGTTTCTTTAACTCTGTCTCATTTACACATTGATTAGCGGTGCTAGAGGCAAAACCAAATTCCATGGCTACATTTTCAAGTTTTATCCACTACTATAATCAGTGTTGATCACAATGAGTAAGTCAATGCATAGTGATTCAAGACAATGGTGATTCAATGACAAAAAACACACATTAACATTCATGAACAGCCATTCCCTCTGCTTAACAAATCGTTGTGTTGAAAGGAATGGATGAGTGCCTTCGATGTCCTTTCAAGGAAGTCAAATGCTGGAGCCACTGCTCTGTGTGTGTGTCTCTCACAGACATAGGTCTTTGTCCCCTGATGTCTTTGATACCCCTGGAGGTAAGCTCATTGCCGCTGGGTCAAAGAGCACTAATCCAGGAGAGATCACTCAGGGCCATAGGAGGGAGGCCTGGGGGGTTGGTGGGGGTCATCTTCTAATGAACCCAAATCCTCCACAGGTCAAAGGTCAGTCTGTATCCACTTTCCCGACACAAAAATGACCTTTCTTATGCCAACATGAAATCTCTTTTTCATTCAGATTCTCACTGTCATCACCTAATGGGCACCTAATCAGCACAGGAAAGAGTGTCAAGTTTTATTAGTTGTATGTATTGGATACACATGGTATATATTGTCCAACAAAATGCTTACTTGCAGGTTCTTTCTCGACAATGTATCAACAATACAAACATAAAGTGACTCAAATTCGATTTGATTCGAATAACATACATTTGTAGCATAAGTATAATACAGGAAGGCAATTTATAGTCCAATATTTACACATGTTTTGGGAAAGGGGGGAATGGAGGGCAAATGTATAAATTGTGCAATATTTAGCAATCATAATAAGAGTCTGGTAGCGGCAGTTGTGAAGTGTGGGTGTGTGCGAGAGTGACTGCATGTGTGCTAAGGTACGGAGAATCAGAGCATGTGGTCAGTCCAGTTCAATTGTTCAGCATTCTGATGGCTTGTGGATATAAACTTTCTGAGACAGTTGGTATCAGACCTCATGTTCCGATACCCTCTGCCCGACTGTAAGGAAATGAACAGCTCGTGTGTGGGGTCCTTGATGATGCTGCGGGCCTTCCTCAGGCACAGTTTCAAGTCCTGAATGGGTGGGAGCACGGTACCAGTGATGTACTGGGCCGTCTTCACCTCCCCGCTGGAGAGCCTTACGGTCATGGACGGACCAATTCCCATCGAAAGTAGTGATGGGAAGCCAGAGGTGGACTGGTCATTGTTACAGGTGGATTTAGGAAGAGTCACTGGTGGTAACACTCTTTGCATAGTGCTGGGTTAACACAGAGAAGCTGTGTCATATTGTCAGCTTTTGACAGCTGTATACTATTGTTTCCTTTGCAATTTTTTTCTGGTCAGGTTTAAAATGTTACGTGGGGAAAAATGATTTCTAAAGGAACACCATACAAAGAATCAGAATGAAGTGAGATTCAAATTCTGATTCACGAATCGCTTCTTATTTCAAATTTTTACTTTCTGTCCAGAAGGTTTTCTTATCACGAAACTCGTATAATAAAAACTTTCACACACCCCAAATAGTGTTGTTTATCCACTTTGCTGAGGAAAAAGTATGTTAATGATAGGTAATACTTTAAAGGGGTCTTATACCAGAGCAACTATATATATTTTTCATAGGTACATAGATTTATATAGAAGCCTATAACAATTTGATCATTTAATCTGAACAAATTGTCCTGTATTTACATCAAAATAGAATGGATAGTGGTACGTACGGTAAATGCATAAACACAATGCATGTGGTACAACCATAACAGTGATAACAAAGTTATTTCCCTATAGGTTTACCATAAAGGTGTTCATATTGTTTTACTGTAGTGTTAGGAATTGTTCTATTTAGGCATTAACTCTGAATTTTTAAGGTTAGGGTTAAGTTTAGGCATTAACTCCAAATGGTTAAGGTAAAGGTTTGGGATAAGCTTAAAACAAATATCTCAAAAACAACTTTCTATCGCTGGATTCGAACATGCAACCTTTGGTACTAGAGGCAGATATTTACACTCATCCAACATCCCCCTTGGGTACCAGATGCAAATCCCTGTCCACAACACCCTTGCAAAACCGAAACCTACTTGAAGGTAACAGCGCACAAATTTATGCAAATGTTTAATCGAAGCTGGCATTATTTGATTTGGGAACTTCCACAAACGAGTAACTTCCCTTGAGAATATCATACTGTGTAGTTGCGTCCACGAATGTAGCTTCAAACCTAAAATGTAGTTAAGGTTTTATCAAAACGTCATGGGACATTGTCTGTGGCTTTCATGAGCTGCAGGTGAGACAGATTTGAACGGTGTAGAACAAAAGACAACTGGGTTTATGGTCTTTCAAAGTGTTTGTTTTGGTTTTGTTGTTCTTAGTAACCATTAAGGGAGGTTGGGTAGGGAAGCAGAGAGGGCTGCTAAGCGGTACACAGATATGCCGGTTGGACCAGTGCCTCGTTGTTGAAAGGCTGCTCAATGCAATGCTCGCACGGAAGCTCACAACTACATTTTGTGAGAGGAATTTCCCAGTCAAGTGGACCTTTAAAGTGCCCTGAGTCAGTGAGCAGGGGAAAGTGAAGGCTTTGCTCTCACTGATGTGTTGTGTCAACAAGCAGTCCAGGTTAAAAATACAGGGCTGAAAGTACATCCATCATGCATTTCCTGGGATTCAGCAGGAGAATTTTGCATAAGACTAACGCCCCTTTAGGTGTCAGTTTGCCAGTAAAGATAAAGTACAAAAGGAAACAATAGACAATCATATAAAATCATGATGCTCTTTATTGATGTGCAATAAGGTGTGTGGGTTGTTGAATGAGTTTGTGTTTATGTGTGTGATTGTTAGGGAGCATGTGCAAGACTGTCTGGTTAGGTGGATGCCTACATTTGTATAAGAAAGTTTTGTTTGAGGATGCGTGTCGGTGTATGGATTGGTGGATACATATGAATGTGACCGTGTAAGAAATTAAGGTTCTACAGTATGTCCATTCATGCATGTGAGAGTTGCAGAGCATGTGTGGTAAGTGTGTAGTTGTGCTTGAGTGTGGGCATGAATGTGTGTCCTGCGTAGGGTCCACCTAGCTAATGGTCTGTGACAGCATCAGTCCGCGGTCTGTCAGCTTTACCTGCAGGGGGCTGAGCAGGCACCGTGGGCTGAATAAAAGATGTCACTGGAATCCTCCTCCCCCTGGGAAATGGACAGACCCAAAACCCCTCACTCTTAATCCCTTCCACACATAATGAAAGGGTTAAGGTGTGCAAGCAGGGGAGGGGATGTTCTACCCTGTACCCTTTGTTTAAACTAATACAATAATTGGATGTCATAGATAATAATCATCTGGATAATAATCATGAAATGACTGAAAAGACAGCAATTCAACCATGCAAGACTTCAGTAGTATCCCTGATTTTCTGGCTGCCAACATATTGTTCAAATGAGAATAGGCTTTTGATCATTTAAAAACCAGCTAACAGACAAGAAGGCATTAATGACCTCCTCACTGCTACAAAGGACATTTCTGTCTGGCTCCATTCAGAAGCAATGTAAAGGGAAGCAATTTAGAAGCATCAATCATAAAGTCTATATGAATGCTTTAAGTTTAGGAGTATAGGAAGCGGGTGTGTATACGGGTTGCATACCCGTATACGGGTTGAAAATGGCAGATTTGGGAACTAATAAGCACCTAAATTGGAACGTAGTGGCTGTACATGCTATACATGACGTCAGACAGCCGTTCTGAACTTGAGCACCAAGTGTGACAAGAAGTTGCCCCCATCCCTCCTGGTAATTAGGCAACCTTTGCAAATGTTTTGTCTGAGTGAGGGGAAATGCTGTAAATTAAGATGGCTCGATGTATTTAGAAGGATGAGACGTTGAGGATTATAATAAATATCGCTTTCATGTCATACAAGCAAGCCAATCACCTGGGAGTCCAAACGTGAACTTCACATTTCCAAATCATAAAACTCATGTCATATACAATGTCGAGTTTATGATCACTAGGTTCGATGTACAGTTACAAGATGACATGTCGTCATACACTGGGTTGTTCTGAACAGAATAAGCCTATGTTTGTTTATTGTGAAGAAAATTTGTCGTGGTACACACACCTGAATGCACACATGACTCCTTTCTATGCGCACCAAAATTATGATCTGTTTCTCTGAATTGCTTTTTGAAGCCTAACACTGTGCCAATGTACAGTAGAGTTTGTGGCGCATGACAGCATCAGTAGCCAGCTAGCTCAGCTCAGCTGCACTGTCATAAGTTGTTCGTGTTTTATAACTTAGCTAGTCATGTTGGCAATAGAACAAGCTTCGAATCATGCCCATCTGACCCAGATTGCGATTTATAATGGACTGTTTTTGGATTGTGTATACAACAGTAATTGTGTGATGGCAGGGATGCAGGGCTATGTTCCAAATGAAACAATTAGAAGTGTGATTGCTCTAGTTCCTCAACAGAACAGCTAGGAGAGCAAAAAAAAAAGTACCTTATAGTAGAAGACTTCTTTGAGTCATAAAAGTGCATTCAAATTGCTTCTTTGGAGAGGTGTATGGCCACTTGGAAACACCAGTTAGTTCTCTCACTCAAACCCTTGTATTTTCAGATCTCATTATTAACAATATAGCGAAAAGTACAGTAAATGTAAAATGCACATAAAATCAAGTGTAATGTTTGGATTCATTCTTGTGTCGTGTACTCACCTTTTGATCTAATAATTTTCCCATTATCTCTAAACTGTTCCCTTTTAATTGCTACAATGATTATGCATATGCTTTTCTGATTTCTTCTGTAAGAAACATTTCAATTTAGCCCTATCCATATAAGCCAATTCCCACGAGTGTAAAGGGTTAAGCTGAAGCCCATAACTAGTTCAGCATGACATCAGTAGAATTAACACAGGAGAAGAACAACAGAGCCACATACAATTCCAGGGACCTGGATCCTGACAAACTGATGACTGCAGCCCTATGGGCCCTGGCAAAAAGTAGTGCACTATATAAGGTGCCATTCGGAACTTAGCCTTGCAGTCAATCAGTAGTGTGTGTGTGAGAGGGAAAGGGGGTGGGCTAACACTCCGACAGTACTGAGGGGAAAGTTGACACGTGGAATTGAGGTCTGCTGTGTTCACAGCATAGTACTGCAAAACAGAAAAAACTAGCCTCCAACTCTAGTTGCCCTACTCATAGCTAGCAATTTAAGCAAAGAGTAGTCTAGATTGCTACAGTTGTCAGTGTTTTGTGTTCACACAGAATACAGTTTAAACTGTAAATCAGAACAATATCTGTATGAACAGGTAAGGACTTCAGAACATTGACCAACAGCAAGCAAATAGTCACTCTCCTTCTATGGATATTCAGTTCCCCACCTCCCAGATGTGTTTATGCGTTGTGTACACTACACATGAGGAGCTCCATAGCCAACTTGTTTATGGACCTTGTGATGTATACTTCCATGCCAGGGAGTTGTTGACCAGGGAGAGGTTATAAAATAGTGAAACCACTTTCACTGACACTACTGACAAGACATTCTAAATTACCTAGACCATACCCCGTGCTCCACTCATTTATTACCTGGGCCCAGGGTGCTTGTTAGGACATTCCTTCATTAAATTGATGCCTTTGGGTCCATCTGAACCACCACGTTTAATTAAGGCACTAACAAGGACAAAGAAGCAGAGGAGTGTGTGTGTCTAAAACTGTGTCCAAAACTTATCCACAACAGCCTCAACTTCACGTACAGTACTTTCTCAGAAAAGTAACCACTGGGTACTTGGAAAGGAATCTTCAAAAGACAGAGCGAGGTCATTTGTCTTTTACGCTACCAGTCATATTACTTTATAAGGTTATTTAAAAAGACAACTTATGAAATGCAACCAGACAGTAATGTTTCTAAGGATACATCCCAAATGGCACACTATTTCCTATGGGCCCTGGCCAAAAGTAGTGCACTATATAGGGAATAGGGGGCCATTTGGGACAGAAATGTTATCAGTACATTGAATTTTGGTTCTGAATTAAATCAAATCAAATTGTGTTGGTCACATAGCAGATGTTATTGCGGGTGTTGTGAAATGCTTGTGTTCCTAGCTCCAACAGTGCAGTAGTATCTAACAATTCACAACAATACACACAAATCTAAAAGTAAAAGAATAGAATTAAGAAATATATAAATATTAGGACGAGCAATGTCGGAGTGGCATTGACTAAAATACAGTATATACATATGCAATGTGTAAAGTAGTATGTAAACATTATTAAAGTGACTAGTGTTCCATTATTAAAGTAACCAATGATTCCATGTTTATGTACAGTTGAAGTCAGAAGTTTACATACACCTTAGCCAAAGACATTTACTGCACATACCGACTCATTCTGTTTAAACTCTGTTGTTTTTTTTCTCCCCAGTGCAGACCACAGGTTGTCCCTAGCTGCCGTTCTGTTATGTGACAGCACATCATGAAAATCTATATGATTAATTACTGTAGTCTCAGAAGAAAACTTGCTATTTCTCAGAAAATGTATCAAAACAAGCTTTCACCATCAGTAATAAATTCAGTTTAGTCTATAGCGACTGTCAACCTAACACCTTAGCCGTTACACCAAGAGATTCGAACCTATTGACAAGGTCGCTAGGTGTTGGGTAAGTCGCTACCTTATAATTGCCCATTTTCCAGAAGTCTATTTTCCAAAGGATACATTGCAAGCACCAATGTTTGTCAGACCTGCAATGAAAGAGAGTTTGCCGGAATTTTATCATTGTGTGACAGACTGGGTTTAAACTGGTCGTCTTCGTACCACAATACTGTTACTAGATGTTTACGGCGCTATATTGAATGTGTTAAACGTGTTGATAAACCCAAGAAGCTGAGTTATGCAGTCAAAGATTGATGGATTTGATGTATGTTTGCATCCTATATTTGGTAGATACAGATCAGGGGCTCGATTCAATCCGTAATGCCGAAGTTCAGCACTATGGCCCAATTGAAATTTAAAGGCAATGTTCCCGCGTTCGTTTAAATTTCAAGTTCGCTTAAGCGCTGAACTTTGGCGATACTGATTGAATCGAGCCAAAGGGATATTATTTACTTTTTGTGTGATTTGAAGTGCAATTCACTACAATTGTGTTATGGCATTAGTTGAAAAGATAAGATACGATTTTGTTATGTTACAGCCTTATTCTAAAATTGATTTAAAAAGAATTCCTCAGCAATTTACACACAATAAACCATAATGAAAAAGGGAAAACAGGTTTTTAGAAATGTTTGCAAATGTATTAATCATAAAAAACAGAAATACCTTATTTACATAAGTATTCAGACCCTTTGCTATGAGAGTCTAAATTGAGCTCAGGTGCATTCTAGTTTCCATTGATCATCCTTGATGTTTCTACAACTTGATTGGAGTCGACCTGTGTTAAATTCAATTGATTGGACATGATTTGGAAAGGCACACACACCTGTCTATATAAGGTCCCACAGTTGACAGTGCATGTCAGAGCAAAAACCAAGGCATGGAGTCGAAGGAATTGTCCGTAGAGTGTTTGTGTCAAGGCGCAGATCTGGGGAAGGGTACCAAAACATTTCTGCAGCACTAAAGGTCCCCAAGAACACAATGGCTTCCATCGTTATTATAAATGGAAGAATTTTGGAACCACCAATCGGGGGAGAAGGGCCTTGGTCAGGGAGGTGACCAAAAACCTGATTGTCACACTGACAGAGCTCTAGAGTTCCTCTTTGAAGATGGGAGATCCTTCCAGAAGGACAACCATCTCTGTAGCACTCCACAAATAAGGCCTTTATGATAGAGTGGCCAGATGGAAGCCACTCCACAGTAAAAGGCACATGACAGTTTGCCTTTTTGGAGTTTGCCAAAAGGCACCTAAAGACTCTCAGGCAGAGTTGCAAAGAAAAAGCCATATCTCAGACTAGCCAATGAAAAGAAAAGATTAGGATGGGCAAAAGAACACAGACACTGGACAGAGGCCAGCATCCCAGAGTCACCTCTTCACTGTTGACGTTGAGTCTGGTGTTTTGCGGGTACTATTTAATGAAGCTGCCATTGGAACACAGGAGTGATGGTTGCTGATAATGAGCTTCTGTACCCCTATGTAGATATTCTATTAAAAACCAGCCGTTTCCAGCTACAATAGTCATTTACAACATTAACAATGTCTAAACTGTATTTCTGATCAATTTGATGTTATTTTAATGGACAAAAAAGTGATTTTCTTTCAAAATCAAGGACATTTCTAAGTTACCCCAAACTTTTGAACAGCAGTGAAGGTCATTAGCGCTTTAAGAAAAATACTTTTTTTAGGCCTTGCTAATGCATTGATATTCAACTTTATATTAAATTCAAAAATATGTGAGAATAATGTTGACATAACCTGAGTAAATAGATTGGATACATGCATGGCGATTTTTCTGTAAAGCCATGAATAGCGGTAGAATTAATCTCACCATTAAAACAATTTATAAGTGAAATGTTTTATGAACTGAAACAACTTATTCTCAGTTCTAGCAGTTCTGGTAAATCATACCGGATGTGATTCATACAAGTAGAGGTGTCACTTACACATTGTGGTTTCATTTTACCACCTCTAGTATCTTGTAACTGCACTCAGCTACCCTGAGACCATTCATTCACTATCTATGCAGACAGTATTTATAGACGTCAAGTCATACAGAAACTGGCCTTTGGTTTACAACTCTAACGATGCATTTTCCCTTTTCACAGTTCCTCTTCAGCAACGAACCCATGACAGAGTCATTAGCATAAGAGGAGATGTTCACTGAGAAATTGATTGATAAGATACTAAGATTTGAGGGGATAATTAATGACAATTGTTAATTTTACTACGCAACCTTGTCCTTGAAAGTCTACATCTAAGAGATATGTAGCTGCAGGGTGAAGTTTCCCCTAGGTACAGATCTAGGATCAGCTTCCCCTCCCCGCAATCCTCCAGCGTCACTTCAAATTGTAATTCTTCCTTTTCATACAGTATACTCCACTTCACACTTTTCCGTCAGAGCGAGCTAAAAACAATGTAGGGGTTATCCCTGATGCAATGGTTGGGCAAAATGTACATCTGGTGGAAATATTGTAAAGGAGAGTGATGTCATGAGATGATGCTGCCTGCTGCTGTGAAGCTAGACAGGAAACAGCACCGGCATAGATTTCACCTTTAGAATTTCCTCTCAAACAATATACATATTTTAAAAAAAGAGATTGAGCCCTGGTAAATCTCTTGCTTTTGAAATTGAAGAATGTCTTGGTGCACTGATCCCTATGTGTCAAAAAAATTATTAAACTTTTGATTTGTCTACTTTATATCAATGAATAGATATTTTTTTTTTTTAGACTGGCCATCAGAGTACACCAACATTTTATCCAGTAATTATTTGTTCTGAAGAACCAACATGATATGATGGGTATTCTTACTCAGATACACTCACAACTACAATGGGCTTGTTATGTTTCATAAATGCTGAAAGAACATTGTAGCTAGCACTGTACAAGAGCAATACTCTTTGAGTGAAATAGCTTTTTTTGCCCGTTTGGTTGTGACATTGCTAGTCTGCTAGTTTTTCCTTGCCTCTATATTTGATTGATAATCTGCCAGGATTGGTTCAGAGAACACTTTGGGAATATCATTAAAATACTCTAAACTGATTTTGAGCACTATAACAAAAACTTGTCACAATCATGACTTCCAAAATCAAACTTCCAAAAACATCATGAGACCCAGACATTTCGCAGGTAGGTATTATTACTGTATGCAACCACTCTTCTCCTCCACAGCATTTGGTGGACCTAAAGGAGCCATGATGGAAATCCCACAGACACAGCCTCTCCTCCTACCCATGGCTCTGTACAGTACCTCACTGCTCTGAGTGTGGTTGGTTTCTCTATGCGACACAGCCACCATGCTCCACTGATTCTCTCCACTGTGGGGTTAGCTAAGGATTTCCCCTTGATGCACCTTCTCGCACCCAATGTGACTCACAACATTTTTGTTTTCTCAAAATGGTGGCTTTGACCTGGAAAGGCGTCTGTCTCATCTTCAGACCCCCAGATGGGTGTCACGGTTTCATGTATGTGGAAGGGAGAGGCGTAGGGGAAAGTTTCAGGGAGGTCAATATGAGTAAGATGGAGGCATACTAGCATCTTCACAGAGAAGGCAAGCTGCAAAACAGGAAACAAAGATGCACGGCTAACGCCACCCGTGTTATGGTGGGGATGCAGTGACTATTTGCTTGCTTCTTGACTTTGTCAGATTTTTTTATTTTTATTTGTGTCCTGTAAAAAATAAAAAAATAATTAACTTTATACCCATAAAGTTATATAACTAGTAAAGACACCTGAGTTCAAGAACCCACAAAGGGTTGGAGAATCCTTTTTTCACTCTTTGTACTAAGTTGGCATACCCACACACCACTGTCAGTAGTAGGCATAGTTACCGTACAACCAAAGTCCCCTTTTCCTCTTTTGCTCTTCCCTAAAAGACTATTGTCTTGGACCCCTTACCGTACATGTACATTAGTATGCGGTAAATTGCCGCGTGCTGCTCCGGCCGCCCAGAATAGCTCGTTTGTGGGTGTGCTGGCAGCATATAGCAGCACATTCGATTGTGCGTCAATAATTCAGCATAGTAAATTTGTATGAAGGTCTGGTTATTAAATGGGTAAATAGTTTAATCCACTCTCCATTTCATGAATTTATTCAAAGATAAATAGTAATATACTCTAAGCAGCTCTGCTGACAAACAAACTTTGCTGACCTGTTTCCAATAGTCCACATGGGTGGGAGAACCTATTCAAGTAAGTAAATACATTTCAAAAATGTAAAAAAACTATGTATTATTAGCGAACAACACAGTGCAGGCTAACTCAAATGAGCTGCTAACGTAGCTAGCTAGGTATCTAGCCAACTTTACATACTGTATAGCTAGCTAGCTAAGTGAATTAAATATCCCCAGCTACCTATCTTCATATTAGCTAGCTATCTTGATGTATTTATCATTGTACAAAACAAACTCCAAATGCATTTGTAGCTAGCTAGCTAACATCTATGCAGGAGAGTGAAAGGATAGGAACCCCAACTGTCAAAGTGAAAGAATATGCTATCTTCGGGATCGGTGTCCCTTCCACGGGACGGTTGAGCAAACGTATGCTAATGCAATTAGCATGAGGTTGTAAGTAACAATAACATTTCCCAGGACATAGCCATATCTAATATTGGCAGAAAGCTTAAATTATTGTTAATCTAACTGTGCTGTCCAATTTACAGTAGCTATAACAGGGAAAGAATACCATGCTATTGTTTGAGAAGAGTGCACAGTTTCGAACATGAAAAGTTATTAATAAACAAATTAAGCACATTTGGGCGGTCTTGATACAACATTTTGAACAGAAATACAATGGTTCATTGGATCAGTCAAAACTTAGCACATACACTGCTGCCATCTAGAGGACAAAATCTAAATTGCAGCTGGGCTGGAATAATACATTATGGCCTTTCTCTTGCATTTCAAAGATGATGGTACAACTTTTTTTTTTAAACGGTTGGTTTATCTTTTACCAGATCTATTGTGTTATATTTTCCTACATTCCTTTCACATTTCCACAAACTTCAAAGTGTTTACTTTCAAATGGTACCACAAATATGCATATCCTTGCTTCAGGGCCTGAGTTACAGGCAGTTAGATTTGGGTATGTCATTTTAGGCGAAAATTGAAAAAAATGTGTCAGATCCTTAAGAGCAGGTACGTTTGTGTAGTTCCAGTCCCTAGAAGTGAGGACGGAGATAATAGTAACATAATATTCAGTGCTGTCTAATTTGAGTATAATGAAGTCTGTTTCTTGTGATGTTTTTTGTCCTCAGATACAGAAAGGTGTGAAAGCCTGTCTGCAGATGAAAAGGTCCCAATGAAGAGCAATGGTTCTTAGGGATCCTGGGGACTCAAAGGGGTGCACATTTTTGTTTTTGCCTTAGCACTACACAGCTGATTCAAATGATCAACTCATCATCAAGCTTCAAGTGGCATTTATGTATTCATTGGTGATGCTATCCTTGTTATGGTCCTGTTATTGTCACATGCTACACATGCACATGTGTTTGCACATGCATCTATCAATCCAATGTTATCATGATTTGTGATAAGGGATATTATACTTTAGTAATCCACAATGACCTGGTGATGTAAAAGTCTGATAATGACATTATCGTCCATTTTCCTACAGACAACTTGCAACTGGAGATTCCTTCAAAACGATGGCCTACAGTTACCATGTAGAGCAATGCAAGGTTGGGTGACCAGGGCCACCTGGGACTGCCTCCTGGGGAAATTCAGGAAATCCTGGGGAAATTCAGGTGTGTGAAGGCTACCTGTGTCCTGCATAACTTCATGAGGATGGACACGAGGACCAGGAGGGTTCTGCAGCTTGCCGTCATGTGCCAGAGGAGAGGTCTGCTGCTCTACAGGATGTTTCAAGGATGGGGGCCAACAACGCAGCATGGGAGGCAATCCGTGTGCGGGAGATCTTCACCTCCTACTTTTTCGAAAAGGGTGCTGGCAACACCATAGACTACACTATGCACAACCTAAGGCTCTTTTAAGAGCCATCCACATTTTTTTATTTCACCTTTATTTAACCAGGTAGGCCAGTTGAGAACAAGTTCTCAGTTACAACAGCGACCTGGCCAAGATAAAGCAAAGCAGTGTGACACAAACAACAACCCAGAGTTACACATGGAATAAACAAATGTACACAATAGAGAAGTCTATATACAGTGTGTGCAAATGAGGTAAGGCAATAAATAGGCCATAGTGGCAAAATAATTACAATTTAGCAATTAAACACTGGAGTGATAGATGTGCAGAAGATGAATGTGCAAGTAGAGATACTGGGGTGCAAAGGAGAAAAAAAATTAACAGTATGAGGATGAGGTAGTTGGATGGGCTATTTACAGATGGGCTATGTACAGGTGCAGTGATCTGTGAGCTGCTCTGACAGCTGGTGCTTAAAGTTGGAGAGGGAGATATGAGTCTCCAGCTTCAGTGATTTTTGCAATTCGTTCCAGTCATTGGCAGCAGAGAACTGGAAGGAAAGGCGGCCAAACGAGGAATTGGCTTTGGGGAAATATACCTGCTGGAGCGCTTGCTACGGGTGGGTGCTGCTATGGTGACCAGTAAGCTGAGATAAGGCGGGGCTTTACCTAGCAAAGACTTATAGATGACCTGGAACCAGTGGGTTTGACGACAAATATGAAGCGAGGGCCAGCCAATGAGAGCATACAGGTTGCAGTGGTGGGTAAGAGCATTGAAATAAGAGTATTCTTCCATTTACTTAGCTATGTCAACTGCACTTATTCAATTCCCAGTCTCTCTCCCTTTGATTTCCACTATTTAGGTGAGGGTGATGTTTAGATAAGGGTGATGTCTGTACAAAAACAAGATGGGCTCTTTTAAGAGTCACAATTAGACACCCTATAAGAGTAGAACAATTAGACACCCTATAACCCACACTTACACACTTGTGTATCAATCTGATAGATTGTGTTGTGCAGTAAGCAGGCTCAGGTGTATAACTGTGGCTCCTTCCACCTTCAAAGAATTGGCAAGTGGACCAACCATGGAGAATAGTAATAAACTTCATTATTTATATAACTATGCTATATTGTTTGTCCTTATGTGCATGTTTTTACAGTATAAAGTTCTCTGCAGCCACTTAGTGTGGACACCAGGTGAGGCCACACACACAGATTCCTGTTGAACACTGTTGCTTTAACTACCTTATTTTCTCAATAACAGTCTCTCTCCTTCACTTCATCCCTCTCCCGCTTCTCCCTAATTCTTCTAGGTTATATTAGCTGTGTCCGAGAACCCCTCTCGCATCTGAACTGACTACATAGAGGGCACAGCATGATCAGATGTGAGAGGTCACTTGGTCGGGTCAACAGGAAGTATTATTAAAGATATGCTTTACATTGAAATACAGATAGAGATGTAATAGTGAATGATCCAAGGTCAGTTTTGCATTTCACCTGATGATTATGATCACTGACAGTGTTTGAATTAAAAAAACACAAGGCTTAATCATGCTATCTCTCGTCTGCAGGTATGTTTTGATGTGCGAGAAGATGTCAACCCCTTCGTCACCTCACCCGCTCTTAAGATAACCTTTGGGCCAACTTGGGGCTCAAGGCTGGTTAGGAGATACCGCTAGAGACACTATTATGTAATTGTGATGAACTGAGAGAATATTAAGTTTAGTAGCACTGTAATTCATTAGTCATATGCTGTCTTCCCTGCTCCTCTGTTCTTACCACTTTCCCTTTGTCTTTTACACTCTCACGCCTCTCTCCCCACCTCTTTCTTCCTCTGTTTTTATTATGCACACCAGATGTGCATTGAAGTACAGATTGAACTTGTATTTGTAATATAATATTACAATTATATTTATAATACATGTATTATGTATTTATAACACTTGGATAATGAACTTCTTTCAATACAGCGTTTCACATTCTCTACTGGTTGAAAATAAGTCTCTCATTTGATGAAATACTACACCTATACTCATATCAGTACAGATGCAGGAAATTAGATATTGAGATGAACCGGTTTTAGAGTATTTACATGATGCACAGGAAGTGTTGTGTACTGTTTTTTAGATTATTTTTCTGTATATATTAATTACAAATCAACCTTTAACTAGTTAAATCATGTTTCTAGTCTATTGCATAGTTACAATGTGTAACCATTGATGTCCCAGGACAGGATTGGTAAACACTTGAAGTGTATAATTGTAGTACATACATGCAGACACAGCATCATTCAAAGACTGGAGTTTGATACTCCTGGTATTGAATATGACTGAAAAATAATGTCTCACAGACATTCATACCTGAACCACACCTTTACTTGCCAAGGTAGAGTACATAATCAGTGAGTATATTCAATGTACAGGCTACAATGTGGGGATCTCATGCTTCGTAATAACGATATGTATATACGACTTGCATCCTTGGCACAATAAATAAATGTTATATTCTACTCAATTCATAGGCTTCATTAATGCCATTTAGACTGTTTTGAAGTCAACACAACTGGCTTTGATGGCTGAGGTTCATAGTTAGGTTCTGAATTAATATTTATACCAAGCGTTTTAGGTCCAAACACAGATCGGCTACATAGCTAGCTAAACATCCATAGGCGTACAGGTATTTTTATCCTCCACTACACAATAAGCAAGAAAGTAGTTAGCTAGATACGTTACTTCAGCTGCATTGCATGGCAAATATCAACAAGGCAAGCTTACAAAATTGTACATTCAATTTGCAGTAAATGCTTTAGCAAGCTAGATTATTTACATCAACTGTTTCACAAGACGACAGACTTGTTGGCTGGTTTTTTCAGGAGTCCCTTCAACATTAAACAACACAAATTACACGGCACCACGTGCTAGCGTACACAGAGGGTTACTGTCAGCTGGCTGAAATGTCCTGAATCACAAAGACTATTCTTTGCGTATCATTGTGACTAACTGCTGAAATGACAAAGACAACATGCAACAATAAATCCTTCAGAATGGCTGAGGATTAGGAAAACAACACTAATGCCAAAAGCAAGCTGGTTTCACAAGGGACAATGGCAGTTGAATGATCTTCCTTTGGATCTTTCTTAACAGCCAAATATAATGTTGCCTGGAAGCTGTTTGCCTACAGACCTGCATAGTTAGGAAGTCTGTTAGGAACATGCTAGATCAGGGTCTCACACTTAAGTCATCACCTCATGTGAACGTTGGAGTTAATACTGGAAAGATAAGATGTTCATTTGAAAGAATGTGAGGTTTTACACAACTGGGAATGCTGCAGGCTATTCACACATGCAAATTCATTCAAATATTTTACAACGAGAGTAAACTATTACACAACCCTTAAGAATCACAGTTCCTAGGAGAACAAAAATACATTTGTGGGGGATTAAATATTTTGAAAGATGTTCTATTGAAATTCTTATGAAAACATTGAGATGTTCCAATGAAAATAGTTTACAGATAGGCAACAGTTATAATGCATTATCATACAGTTATGAGATGTGTCATAAATATGCATGACCCTCTTATGTTCTATAATGTATCTTATAATGATCCTGACCAAATAATAGCCATCTTATATTATTATTTCAATAATAAGACATCATAAAGGCTCATAAATGCTTACAAGTAAAAAGCAGCATACATGTTAGCTTCACATTACATGTAACCATATTGCCCATAACAACTCCCCAAATAAGAGACTAAAATATATCTAAGCAGTCCCTATATTTGTCTTCTTATTCCAGGAAAGCCTGGGCTTTTATTTTTACCAGGAGTAGCGTAGCGTATAGCCATGGTTTGTTTGTCTCTTGTACACTGGCCTACCGCCTGACATAACTGTGGACACTGTGACGCTAGCTGACCCTCTGACTGAGGTTTCCAGGGAAGGGAATGAGGAGTGAAGTGTGCAGAGGCAGCATGTGTGTCATTGGAGCTGGACAGTGTCACTCTATCCTACAGTATCAGTCCTGGCAGTGGCAGTGTGTCCACTCAGCCTGAGACGATTCTAAGTAAACAACACTTTAAAGGGAATAGGGTGCAATTTGGGAAGTAGCCTTAGTGCCTGGTTTACAGGGCCTATTGTGAAGACTGAAGGGGACCGTATCATTTTGGTTTCATGTCTGTATTTAAAGCCATGCAGTACTCAGAAATATTGGTCAATATCCCAGCGGGCATAAGAATGGTCAAACTATTTATTTTTATCTAACCTTTATTTAAGCAGGGTGGAGTCCCATTGAGACCAAGGTCTCTTTTACAAAGGAACCCTGAAATACACAAAAAATATAAATAGAATACAAAACACAATCATAAAAATCTTCAACCAACAACATGAAATGTCCAAAAGGCACTAATGTATCCAACTGTAGGGTATTCTGAAGATTGTTACATACTGTAAGTAAGGTGCGAAGAAACTAAAAGCTGTTTTTCCTAAATCTGTAGTGACAGAAGGAATGTCAAGAGTTAATGTAGATGATGTCGCCACAGTCTACGACTGGTAAACAAACGAGAATGAAATTGGATCAGAAAATTACTTTGGTTGTAGTAATAAAAGTTGACTCGTGAGTTGCTTGATACTCAGTCTTCATCATTTCTGACTCAGTCCAGCAGCCCATAGCCCTCCAAGCCATTTGGCCCATATAATGTGAGTTTAATTTGTTTCTGGTATGTGGTGACTGGGTTACCACATGTGAGGTAGGTGTGGGGGAAACTTGACATAGGAAACACACCGTGAAATGTGCAGGAGAGTGACAGGGGGCAGCTGAGGAGAGCTGAGGAGAAGGGAACATAAAAACTCCAAAAAAGGCCAATATAACTACCTCAAAAGGCCCTAAGGCCCTACAATATCTGTGTGTGTGTGCGTGTGTGTGTGTGCGTGTGTGTGTGTGTGTGCGTGCGTACATGCGTATGTCTTTGTGTTTGTACATGAGCGGACATATGTTACTGTAACCATCCTTTTACATGGATGCATTTTTTGATTAAGCTGAAATTGAAAAAAGTACTTTGAAACTTTGTGTGATTCATAAACAGTTGTATTGCATGGCCAAGTAAATGTGATTTCTCATATGGAAATAGGTTTGGGTAGTTTGCACATGACTAATCGTTTAACAAACGGTTTCCAGAGAAGACTGGTATTCACATAGGATTTAACTCTGCCAATGGAGAACAGGAGATAGATTGAGGTATTTTATTTTAGATAGCAGTGAAAGTTTTTTGTCATGCAATAAAAGGTGTTAAAGTAAACATGTCTGTCCGGTTATCTGTCCATCCATCTGTCTGCTTGCTTGCCTGCCTGCCTGCCAGCCTGTCTCTGTCTGTTATCTAGGTTGTAATGAGCGCTGACCCGACCAATAACTGTGATAGTAAAAGTTCCTTTTCCTGAAAAAGGAGCACCGTTTTTTTTACTGAGATCCCACACATGAAGCCTGTAATATACTGACTATGCCATCAACAGTGAAAAACAGGAAATGACTCATTTCAAACCACTGAATTCCAAGACCTACACTAAGGAAGGATGAATAACTAACTAAAGAACTCCAGTGGGTCTGTGCCCAGTGGTCATCAATGTTCAGTGTAGCCCATAAAGGCCTAAGCTATGATAGGAATTCTAGAGGACACACTGCTAAACTTTGTGATAGGATGAGCACCAATTAACCTCTACAGGATCGGTGTGTCCCCCCCACCCCCCCACGGGACGGTTAAGCTAACATAGGCTAATGTTATTAGCATGAGGTTGTAAGTAACATGAACATTTCCCAGGACATATACGTATCTGATATGGGCAGAAAGCTTAAATTCTTGTTAATCTAACTGAACTGTCCAATTTACGGAAGCTATTACAGTGAAAGAATACCATGCTATTGTTTGAGGAGAGTGCACAATTATGAACTTGAACATTTATTAATAAACCAATTAGGCACATTTGAGCAGTCTTGATACAACATTTTGAACATATGCAATATGCAATGGTTCATTGGATCAGTCTAAAACTTTGCACATACACCGCTACCATCTAGTGGCCAAAATCTAAATTGCACCTGGGCTGAAATAATACATTATGGCCTTTCTCTTGCATTTCAAAGAAGATGGTACAAAAAATCTAATCAAATGTATTTATATAGCCCTTCTTACATCAGCTGATATCTCAAAGTGCTGTACAGAAACCCAGCCTAAAACCCCAAACAGCAAGCAATGCAGGTGTAGAAGCACGGTGGCTAGGAAAAACTCCCTAGAAAGGCCAAAACCTAGGAAGAAACCTAGAGAGGAACCAGGCTATGAGGGGTGGCCAGTCCTCTTCTGGCTGTGCCGGGTGGAGATTATAACAGCACATGGCCTAGATGTTCAAATGTTCATAAATGACCAGCATTGTCAAATAATAATAATCATAGTAGTTGTCGAGGGTGCAACAAGTCAGCAACACAAGAGTAAGTGTCAGTTGGCTTTTTCATAGCCGACCTTTGAGAGTATCTCTACCGCTCCTGCTGTCTCTAGAGAGTTGAAAACAGCAGGTCTGGGACAGGTAGCATGTCCGGTGAATAGGTCAGGGTTCCAGCAGGTCTGGGACAACAGGTCTGGGACAGGTAGCACGTCCGGTGAACAGGTCAGGGTTCCATAGCTGCAGGCAGAACAGTTAGAACTGGAGCAGCAGCACGGCCAGGTGAGCTGGGGACAGCAAGGAGTCATCAAGCCAGGTAGTCCTGAGGCATGGTCCTAGGGCTCAGGTCCTCCGAGAGAGAGAAAGAAAGAAAGAGAAAGAGAGAATTAGAGAGAGCATATTTAAATTCACACAGGACACCGGAAAAGACAAGAGAAATACTCCAGATGTGACAGACTGACCCTAGCCCCCCGACACATAAACTACTGCAGCATAAATACTGGAGTCTGAGACAGGAGGGGTCAGGAGACACTGTGGCCCCATCCGATGAAACCCCCGGACAGGGCCAAACAGGTAGGATATAACCCCACCCACTTTGCCAAAGCACAGCCTCCACACCACTGGAGGGATATCTCCAACCACCAACATACCATCCCGGGACAAGGCCGAGTATAGCCCACAAGATCTCCGCCACGGCACAGCCCAAAGGGGGGCATGTTTTTTCTTTGTATTATCTTTTACCATATCTAATGTGTTATATTCTCCTACATTAATTTCACATTTCCACAAACTTCAAAGTCTTTCCTTTCAAATGCTGTCAAGAATATGCATATCCTTGCTTCAGGTCTTGAGCTACAGGCAGTTAAATTTGGGTATGTCATTTTAGGCGAAAATGGGAAAAAAGGGGCGGATCCTTATTAACCCGTAATTCAATATCAACAACAGGGAATTCCTGCCTCTCTGTAAGCCTATAAAGCAAAAACGTCTTGAATGGAAAAGGTGAAGAGGAGAAGAGACCTCACTTGATTGTGCATGTCGATTAAGCATAGTAACAGATTGTCTCTGTTTTTTTTTACATGAATGATAGTGAATATACACTACACTGGTCTTATTCTGTATTCTTAATAGTAGGCGTACATACCATATACCACATGGTGCAGAAATCACACACCATCTTTGGACCGGCTATAGGTGGAAAGGTAAGCATCAATAGGCACTTGCTCTACAGGAGGCTCGGATTAGGACTACAAAGAGTAGAAAGGAGGAGGAAATCTGCCAATCCTTTTAGAAATAAAATGTATTTTGTTTTGACTTAGCCAGCCGACTTACCCTCTCATCATCAAAATGTAATTTATTCCACAAAGTATTTTCAAGCTGTAACCACAGTTGACAATAATTACCAATGCCGTGTGAGAGAGGAGGCATTGATAACACGTTACTTTTTAGAGTCTGCAGGTATTTAATGCATTATGATGCAGTTATAATGCATTGTAAGATGTTAGAAAGCATTACACCTGCTGACTTTAAGTGTTATTGAGGCATTTTACAATCTGATATATTTCAGAAAATAAGTAGGGGAGCATCACTCCGTCAAGGGAAATATAGTATTATCTCAAAATAAGACATCTACTCATTCCAGGGTTTTTCTTTATTTTTACTATTTTCTACAATGTAGAATAATAGTGAAGAAATAGAAACTATGTAATAACCTTAAAAAGTGTTAAACAAATCAAAATATATTTTATATTTGAGTTTCTTCAAAGTAGCCACCCTTTGCCTCGATGACAGCTTTGCACACTCTTGGCATTCTCTCAACCAGCTTCACCTAGAATGCTTTTCCAAAAGTCTTGAAGGAGTTCCCACATATGCTTAGCACATGTTGGCTGCTTTTCCTTCACTCTGCGGTCCAACTCATCCCAAACCATCTCAATACTTTGAAGAATCTCAAATATAAAATATATTTTGATTTGTTTAACACTTTTTTGGTTAGTACATGATTCCATATGTGTTATTTCATAGTTTTGATCTCTTCACTATTATTCTACAATGTAGAAAATTGTCAAAATAAAGAAAAACCCTAGAATGAGTAGGTGTGGCCAACCTTTTGACTGGTACTGTATTTCAGGATGTTGTGTATCCCGTAAAATAATCCAAATGTATTTAAAGATGACAGTTTTGAAAACATAGCTTGTCCTAGAAAAGTGGGTATGGGATAAGTTGAACTGCGAGTTAAGCCAATTCTGTATTTTATTAAATATAACTACTACCTTTTTAAAAACATTTCAACCATTTCGCTTTTTAGTCTTTTAATAATTTTAAGTATCTTTTAACACAGGCTTAACACCTAACAAACACTTTGTATTTTATTTAAACACTTTTAACATAGGCCAGGCCCTGTTGTTACCTAATATCCCAGTGATAATGCCTTGCATTACGCCTGGGAAGAAAACATTACAATTTTCTCAACTTGCCATTGGCTCAAAGATTGGCTCATTGGTTCAACTTACTCCAAGGCAAACATTTGGACTATATTAGCCCACACAGCTACAATGATTACTTTCATGCTTAGTTTAGGACCTCATATTGAAGCTTATAGACCCCAATGATCTACTTTGGTTTAGATACAAGCATCATGAAACCTCTAACACAATAAATTATTTTGACTTGATAAATCAGTTTATTCGACTATGTGTTTTTTTCACTTCAGACTCCATGAATCATGACCTCTTCCTAAAAATGTGGTTAAATTATGAATTTTGTGTATGGTTTCAGAGAAACAAGGGTGGCTACTTGAGCCCACCTCTCCCTTTTTTACTCACTTCAAAGCACTTTTCCCCCACTCACTTGAGAGAGAGAGCTCATCAATTGTTGTGGGATATGTGCTTTCACTCTCTCAATGGACTGAGTGCAGGGCGTCAATCAGTGGATTATATAAAAAAATTGGTCATTTAGCAGACACTCTTATCAAGAGTAACTTATATGCTAACCAGACCGCTCGAGCCCATGCGTCCGTGTGCGCCATCGCTCGCATGTTGATTTTGTCCACCCACACCAGACGTGATCAGGACACGCAGGTTGAAATATCAAAACTAACTCTGAACCAACTATATTAATTTGGGGACAGGTCGAAAAGCATGAAACATTTATGGAAATTTAGCTAGCTTGCTTGCTGTTGCTAGCTAATTTGTCCTGGGATATTAACATTTGGTTGTTATTTTATCGGAAATGCACAAGGTGAAATGTCCTCTAATCCAACAATTCATCCACAGATAAAAGGGTAAACCGAGTTTATTTCTAGAAATCTCTCCTCCTTCAGGCTTCTTCTTCTTTGAACTTTATATGGTGGTTGGCAACCAACTTTAAGGTGCATTACCACCACCAACTGGACTGGAGTGTGGACCTCAGTTCATCTTTCAATCACTCACGTGGGTATATGCTCCTAAAAACCAATGAGGAGATGGGAGAGGCGGGACTTGCAGTGCATCAAGCGACACAAATAGACCCAAGTTCTATTTTAGCGTGTGGCAATGCAGACTCTCATTGACTCACGTGAGCAGTGTGGGTGCAATGATTGAATAACATGTACAGTTGAAGTCGGAAGTTTACATACACTTAGGTTGGAATCATTAAAACTCGTTTACAGACAGATTATTTCACTTATAATTCACAGTATCACAATTTCAGTGAGTCGGAAGTTTACATACTCTAAGTTGACTGTGCCTTTAAACAGCTTGGAAAATTCCAGAAAATTATGTCATGGCTTTAGAAGCTTCTGATAGGCTAATTGACATCATTTGAGTCAATTGGAGGTGTACCTGTGGATGTATTTCAAGGCCTACCTTCAAACTCAGTGCCTCTTTGCTTGACATCATGGGAAAATCAAAAGAAATCAGCCAAGACCTCAGATTTTTTGTTGTTGTAGACTTCCACAAGTCTGGTTCATCCTTGGAAACAATTTCCAAATGACTGAAGGTACCACGTTCATCTGCACAAACAGTAGTATGCAAGTATAAACACCATGGGACCACGCAGCCGTCATACTGCTCAGGAAGGAGACGTGTTCTTTGGTGCGAAAAGTGCAAATCAATCCCAGAACAACAGCAAAGGACCTTGTGAAGATGCTGGAGGAAACAGGTACAAAAGTATCTATATCCACAGCAAATCGAGTCCTATATCGACATAACCAGAAAGGCCGCTCAGCAAGGAAGAAGCCACTGCTCCAAAACCGCCATAAAAAAGCCAGACTACGGTTTGCAACTGCACATGGGGACAAAGATCGTACTTTTTGGAGAAATGTCCTCTGGTCTGATGAAACAAAAGTAGAACTGTTTGGCCATAATGACCATCGTTATGTTTGGAGGAAAAAGGGGGATACTTGCAAGCTGAAGAAAACCATCCCAACCGTGAACCACAGGGGTGGCAGCATCATGTTGTGGCTTGTGCTTTGCTGCAGGAGGGCCTGGTGCACTTCACAAAATAGATGGCATCATGAGGAGGAAAATTATGTAGATATATTGAAGCAACATCTCAAGAACTCAGTCAGGAAGTTAAAGCTTGGTTGCAAATGGGTCTTCCAAATGGACAATGACCGCAAGCATACTTCCAAAGTGGCAAAATGGCTCAAGGACAACAAAGCCAAGGTATTGGAGTGGCCATCACAAAGCCCTGAACTCAATCCTATAGAACATTTGTGGGCAGAACTGAAAAAGCGTGTGCAAGCAAGGAGGCCTACAAACCTGACTCAGTTACACCAGCTTTGTCAGGAGGAATGGGCCAAAATTCACCCAAGTTATTGTGGGAAGCTTGTGGAAGGCTACCCGAAACGTTTGACCCAAGATAAACAATTTAAATGCAATGCTACCAAATACTAATTGAGTGTATGTAAACTTCTGACCCACTGGGAATGTGATGAAAGAAATAGAAAAATAAAAGCTAAAATAAATAATTCTCTCTACTATTATTCTGACATTTCACATTCTTAAAATAAAGTGGTGATCCTAACTGACCTAAGACAGGGAATTTTTGCAAGGATTAAATGTCAGGAATGATGAAAAACTGAGTTTTAATGTATTTGGCTAAGGAGTATGTAAACTTCCGACTTCAACTGTATCTAATAGAACTCCGTTTGTTTATGGAAGCCTCTCTAATGTCAAACATGTAAGGTGTGGTGTACCACAGGGCAGCTCTCTAGGCCGTCTACTATTGTCTATTTTTACCAATGACCTGCCACTGGTATTAAACAAAGCCTGTGTGTCCGTGTATGCTGATGATTCAACCATATACCTGTCATCAACCGCAGCTAATGAAGTCACTGAAAGCCTTAACAAGGAGTTCCAGTCAGTTTTGGAATAGGTGGCCAGTAATAAACTTGTCCTGAACATCACTAAAACTAAGGGTATTGTATTTGGTACAAATGATTCCCTAAACTCTAGACCTCAGCTGAATCTCGTAATGAATTGTGTGGCTGTTGAACAAGTGGAGGAGACTAAATTACTTGGTGTTTGTCACACCCTGATCTGTTTCACCTGTCTTTATGCTTGTCTCCACCCCCCCCCCCCCCCCCCTCCAGGTCTCGCCCATCTTCCCCATTATCTCCTGTGCATTTATACCTGTGTTCTCTGTTTGTCTGTTGCCAGTTTGGCTTGTCTCGTCAAGCCTACCAGCGTGTTTTTCATACTCCTGTTTCCTTGAGCCCCTGTTTTCTAGTTATCCCGGTTTTGATCATTCTGCCTGCCCTGACCCTGAGCCTGCCTGCTGTTCTGTACCTTTTGCCACTGCCTTGGATTACTGACCTCTGCCTGCCCCAACCCTGAGCCTGCCGGCTGCTCTGTACCTTACGGACTCTGCCCTGGACTACCGACCCCTGCCTGCCCTTGACCTGTCCTTTGCCTGCCCCCTGTTTATATAATAAACAACCGTTATTCGAACTGTCTGCATCTGGGTATTTTTCTGAGCCGTGATAGTACGAACTGGCCATGATGGACCCAGCAGTCTCGGACCAGCTACGCAACGCTGTCTCCTCCCAAGGAGTCAGCATTGGGAGGCACGAGGAATCGCTTCGTGGTCTCATGGAAGGTTTCCAGACTCTGGCAGAACACCATGACTGTGCGTTGAATACATTGCTGGAGCAATTCTGCGGGTTTTCAACTAGGCAGCCTCTCACAACGGTAACCCCCCAACCCCTCAGTAACGCGGCTGTCAGCAGCGCATCTCTCCAGGCCACCCCGGCTTCCCGAGAACCCCGCTTACCTCCCCCGGAGCGCTTTGCTGGAGAGTCGGGAACCTGTCGGGCGTTTTTCTCTCAGTGTTCCCACATCTTCGAGCTGCAGCCCTCCTCGTTCCCCTCGAACCGCTCGAAGATTGCGTACCTCATCACGCTGATGTCCGGGAGGGTTATCGCTAGGGCTACAGCAGTGTGGGAACAACAGTCTGTCATGTGCTGCCGAGAGTGCCTGGAACCCAAAATCTCTGTTCAACCCGTTCCTGTCCACTAAAAGACCAGGCTTACCGGTAAGAGCAAGGACTCTAGTGGACTCTTTCCTACCCACTACCCTGGTGTCAGAACTGGGCATTTCCACTTAGCCCCTCTCCATTCCCATAGACGTTAGAGCGTTGGATGGATGCTCTATAGACAGGGTCACCCACAATACCACTCCCATCAACCTGCGAGTGCCAGGGAACCACAGTGAGTCTATACAGTTCATGCTGATTAAGTCTCCTCAGGTTCCCATGGTATTGGGATTCTCTTGGATCCAGCGACACTCATATGAAACATTTGATCTTAACTATAGAGCCAAATGTACAAATTGTAGCTTCACTGTCCAAATAAATACGGAGGGGAGTGTAGGTTCAAAATCTGGAATAAGGAACTGCATACAAAGTCTCCACAAGGGTTGGGGTCAATTCCATTTTAGGACATTGAAATTAAATGGAATTGAACCCCTCCTGTCTCACCTCACAAGACTTATGGGAGTCGCAAAGGCACAGGCACGCAAAAGCACATGCTGGGTTGAGGAGGTGATAGACCAGCCCGGGGGACAGACAGTGATGTGCTAAATTGCACTACTGTCACTCTGGTCAATGAAGTGAGAGGCTCCTGTAGTAACAAGCCCTGGGAGGGAAGCCCACCCCAGCCCACCCCAGCCCACCCCTGGGAGGGAAGCCCTCCCCTTCATTCACCGTCTAAGACAAATGTCTTAGACGTGAGAGCATATGATTGTTAATGGGTTAATGTGGAGGAGGGGGGTAAGGGGAAGAGGGCAGTTTATGTATCCCTCTCTGCACTGATTTGTGAGGCATGTGTGAGCTCATGTTCACAACAATAATTTAAGTTACCAGACTTACCAGACTTGGAAATAAAATCATCTGTGATATTGGAATCTGAAATTACTGCAGTGACAGGAAGCCAGCAGAACCATTGTCCAATCCTACTGTAATATTTCCTGGCAGCTCCTTGCTTCGGCCAAACAATACACCACACCCATGGACGTTAGATTCTTCTCCGCAATGAGTCTGAATCTGAGTACCGTCCCAACGATTTCTAGAACGCAAACACATTCTAACCGTTCTGATTGGTCCCAGAAACCTGGGTTGAGCCAGAGCCAAAACACTCGTGGGTAAAGCAGCATTTTGAAACTTCGTAATTGGTTTTGACACTCTGATTGGTTAGAGATGATCCAATCGCTGATGACTTGTTTTGTACAATACCGCTCATTTTGACATCACCACAAACGACTTAATCGATGGCAGTCTCAGACTGAAGTATGTAGCAAACAGAGCAGCTGAAGAATTCAGTTTGAGTCATCAGGAAAACTGTAATACATTTGGGAAAAGTTTGCACAAAGTGGTTATTCAAGAAAACAAGATCGCTCAAAATTTCACAATTTAAAAGTGGACTATACAGAAATCGCTCTGCCATTTCCTAGTTACAACAATTTCAGGTTTTGTGACAAAACAAGCAGACATTGTGTAGAGAATCATTGTACCACCTAAACCGCTGTGAAATATATTTTCAGCTGTTTGAAGCTGGTGTTCAAAACCGAAAGTAAAAGACGCAAAAATGAAATGAGAAGCATAGAAATAGCGCACATAGAACATATCTACCGCTTCTTAGTCTTGCTTTCAATGAGAAGGAAAGATTTAACACTCACATTTCTATGTGAATTTGGTCGGGTTGCCCAAAAAGTTACATATTGTAGCTTTAAAGTTTAATATCGGCCATTCTAATATGTTAAGATTTTTTTTCTCAATATATTTCAATGTACAATATTTGCAATGAACATGCAAACTGTGTACAGACATGATGAAAATGTGACTAAACTACCCTGCAACATCATATTAATAGTTTATGCATCTTCAACACATCTTTTATGTGTTATGTATCCATTTCCAGGGGGTTCAATTGTTCAAAAGTTCATCCAATGTATTTAACTTTAAAAGGTCACGTGGACATTTAATGAGCAACTAAGACAGATAATCTCAGTTTTAAATAGTCAGACATAGCAGTGTTGTGGTGTTCTGAGGTGTGTTGATGAACACTGCTTCCTGCTCTACTTCCTGTTATTTATGAGGCATTTGATGTTTACTTCACATGAATTATAAGGTGATCTCACTTTCATGACCTTGCTTCCTCTCTCTCTCTCTCTCAAACCAGTGTGATGATGAAATACTAGACTCTAGTAGTGATTTACAGCTGAGAAAACTGCTGCGCAAAAACACCTTTGAAAAATTTCTGCTGCGAATGTTCAAGTTGGACGTCCAGTTTCAAAGCAACAACTAAACCTCCTAACTGTTAGCAAGTAGCCTAGCGGTTAGAGCGTTAGGCCAGTAACCAAAAGGTTGCTGGTTGAAATACCCAAGATGAAAAATCTGTCAATGTACCCTTGAGCAAGGCAATTAACCCTAATTTGCTCCGGGGGGGCGTACTACTATGAGTGACCCTGTTCAACAACACATTTCACTGCACCTATCCAGTGTATGTAACAATAAAACATTGTTATGATTTTTGCATAGCATGGTGGGTTGGGGTGGAAAATCCTTACCCCCTTTTGGGCCCCACGGACCTTACAAAGGACGTCGGCCGTGAGGCAGATTTTCTAAGAATCCCTATGGATTTGTAGAATAGACTGAATGGAATTCCTCCACCAGCTATTTCTCACACACATTCACAGTCTAATCCTTTCATCTTTAACCACTTTTCAAAGTTTGGGTGCAGTTCCTCTGTCATATTCTGAACTTCCTTGAACTTAGAGTTTAGGTAGAGTTTATTGGAGCATGATAGATGGTAAACAGGGGGAAAGTGCAGACATGCTTGTTGTTTGTGGCCCAGCAGCCATGGAAACCTGACCTCACTGTTGTGGCCTATGGTCCACCCGACCCGACCTTACTGCTCCCACACAGAACATGAACATGAACGTCACTGTAACTGTAGTCAAACACACAGAGTGGGCCTGTTTAACCTGTCGGCAGTTTCCAGCATGGTTGTCTCGACAATAGCTGAAAAACCTGTGAAAAACAACTTCAAAGTGTCTTGTCACTTTGGGTCATCACAGTAAACTGCCCAAAAACAACTGACGACTTCTCCAGTTATTTGCAACAATGCCAGTCAATACCATTTATCCTATTATGTAACAACACTCCTAATTGGGCAAATAAAGCATAGTCGGCGTATTTACATTAGAACATACTGAATCAATGGTATTTACTCTTTGAGTCATTGCGGACATGCTCTTGTAGGGGAGACCAGGGTTGGTTGTCTCATGTCTCATTCACATTAACCATAAGCATCCGTTAAATTGAGCCAAATGTCATTCGTTTGAATGGGGACCGTTCACAATGGAGAGGAATCGCAATGCCCCCTTGTGGTTGAAGGTTCAGTTGCGAGACGGACACTGCGTACTTTACATTTTCCAAATTGTGCTTCTTCGTCAGTCCGGACAGAGTCCGTCAAAGAACAGGAAGTTACCAAACCACATAAAAATATGAAAATATGTGTTTTTTGACGGATGGGTTTACGGGGATAGCTAGCAAATTATAAACAATGACCCATTCCTAAGTGAGTACTATTTTAATAGTGTGTTAAAAAATAATACACATTGGCTGATAAGCTAATTATACTTCATGACTTTGGCCTCCTGTTTTAGTTTATTGTGATGGTAATGACTTTTGTTTTTTTATGTTAATTATTAGGTGGAGGTCGCTAGCTACAGTAAAGGCATAGCCTAGCTTTTAGCTAGCTAGCTGCTCTGTAAGATAGCTTGACTTGCTAATGAAGAAGGTTATAGAAAAAAGTAACTAAACATGTTTTATTAACGACTGAAACAATATTTTCTCTTGTCTTGAATGAAAAGGTCATATTTTGCAATCTCCCAAAATAAATGTGATCTCTGACAGGAGACTAGGCTCTCTTCCATCTTGTCTTGCTTTGTGAAACCCTATCCTATGCTCTCCGTCCAGTAGCAGAACGAGATTGCATGAATTTTGTCACAATGTAAAAGGGGCATCAGGGGTTGGTTGTCACAATGCTAATTATTCCCTGCCTAGATCAGATTAGTGTTTTTTTGTCATAAATCTTGTTCTGGAGGCTGCTCTGCCCCAAAGGCAAAAATTATGTGATTGGTTGACTCTAAGGTGGAGCTTACATTTCAAACAGGCTGCATGCTCTGAGAGGCTATCACGCCCTGACCATAGAGAGCTTTTTTATTCTCTATTTTGGTTAGGTCAGGGTGTAACCTGGGGGGGTGTTTCTATCTAGTTGTTCTGTTTCTATGCTGCCCTGGTATGGTTCCCAATCAGAGGCAGCTGTTTATCGTTGTCTCTGATTGGGGATCATATTTAGGCAGCCATTTCCCCACTATGTTTTGAGGGATCTTGTTTTTGTGTGAGTGCCTGTGAGCACTGCAGTAGCTTCACGTTTCGTTTGATTGTATAAATAAAAGATGTCGAACCGATTCCACGCTGCATTTTGGTCCGCAAGTTCCTATGACGAGCGTGACAGAAGATCACACCACAACAGGACCAAGCAGCATGCCCAGGAGGAGAGAGTAATCTGGACATGGGAAGAGATTTTGGATGGGAAGGGATCCTGGACTTGGGAGGAAATCCTGGCAGGACAGGATCGCCTTCCTTGGCGGCAGGGGAAACAGCGACGACGCCGGGGTTCGCGGCCACAAGGAAAGCCCAAAGGACAGCACAACATTTTTTTTGGGGGGGGCACACTTGGTGGTCGGCGGAGCCGAGGAATGAGCCAGAGACCGTCAGGGAGTCGAAGGAGGAACTCGATGAAAGATTCCGGAGAGAGGTGGTGGCGATGAGAGTGCTGCAGCGCGGGCGTGCTGAGGAGCGTGACACCAGTCTGGTGTAATCTGCACCGGTTTCACGCATCTGGCCTCCAGTGCGCCTCCCCAGTCCGTACGTACTGTGTCTCCTTGAGACAATGCGTGTGGCAGAACGGGCTCCAACCCATGATATAACCCGTAGCCCAGTCAATCAGGGGTTGTGCCTCTGGAGCCATGACAACCCCAAAACCATGGGGGCATGAGGAGATTCAATGAGTAGAAACTGCATGAACTCACTGTGATTCCCTGACACTCGCAGGTTGATAGGAATCGTACTGTGAGTGACCCTGCCAATAGAGCGTCCGTCCAATGCTCTGGCGTCCATGGTAACGGAGAGGAGCTGTGTGGAAATACCCAGCTCCGACACCAGGGTAGTGTCCATCGGCCCCAGAGTCTAGGAGTACCCAGAAAGATTTACACCGGTCGCCCCACAACAGGATAGCATGGAGAGGAGTACGAGTAATGGGAGATAGGATACTCCCTGTATGGCCCACCAGCGTACACATACCTACTGATGAGCCTGGGCTTTTTACTGGACAGGTGGATAAATAATGTCCTGAAGTTCCACAATACAGATCGATTTTAGAGCTCAGTCTGCGCAAACGATCCTCAGGGGACAATCTAGCCTTGCCCAGGTGCATGGGTGCCGGAGGAGGCGAGTCGATAGTCCTCGATGATTTCTAAGGGAACTCAGGTGACATCAGATTCTCTTGGGAGTGCAAGCATCAGAGATTTCCAGGGATCTTCGAGGTGAGGGGAAAACCGTGGACAGGCATGTGTGCCCAGGAACAGGCCTCCTCTCCCTACTGCATTCCCGTAGTCGCCTATCAATCCTTATGGTCAAGGCTATGAGAGAGTTGAGGTCCAATGGCAGCTCCCGGGCTGCAAGCTCATCCTTAATTCCCTCTGATAATCCATGAAGAAACGTGTCGAACAGGGATTCCGGGTTCCAGGCACTCTCGGCGGCTAAAGTGCGAAAGTCGACCGCGTAGTCTGCCACACTACGGGAGTCTTGACACAGTTGAAGTAGCTTCTGAGCCGCCTCTCTCCCAGACAATGGAGAGTCAAACACCTTCCTTACTTCCGCCACGAAATCCACCAGACTAAGGCAAACGGTGGACTGTTGCTCCCACACCGCTGTAGCCCAGGTGAGTGCCTTCCTGGACATCAGCGTTACAAGATACTCTATCTTTGAACGGTCTGATGGAAATGAAGAGGGCTGCAGCTTGAAAATGAGTGAGCACTGGGAGAGAAACGCCCGGCAGGTTCCGGGATCCCCAGCGTAGCGCACTGGAGGAGGTAAGTGGGGTTCTCGGGAAGCCGGGGAAGGCTGGGGAGAACCACCACTGGTAACGGGTTACTAAGAGTCTGGGAGGTTTCCGTTGTGGCTTGCTGCCTAATAGATAGTCCGCAGACTTGTTCCAACAATGCACTGACAGCATGGTCATGGTGTTCTGCCAAGGTGTTTAATCCTTCCATAAGGTTATGTAGTAACTCCTCGTGTCTTCCAACGGTGGCTCCTTGTGAGGAGACAGTGTTGCAGAGCTGGTCCGAGTCTGCTGGGTCAGTCATGGCCAGTTCGTACTGTCATGACTCACGATGAGACCCAGATGCAGGCACATGAGGCAGATGGTTCAAGTCTCAGAGATGTATTGAATTCACAGGGGCAGGCCAAAGGCAGGTCGAGGACAGGCATGGGTTCATAACCCTGGTAAATAGTTGGCAGACGTAGATGGCAGGCAGGCTTAGGGTCAGGACAGGCAAAAGGTCGTAACTGGGAAGACTGGAACAAAAACCAGAAAGAGGGAAAAACACGGGAAAAACACTGGCAAGACTTGACGGGACAAGACGAACTGGCAACAGACAAACCGAAACGCAGGTATAAATACGCAGAGGATAATGGGGAAAATGGGAGACACCTGGTGGGGGGGTTGAGACCAGCACATAACAGGTGAAACAGATCAGGGTGTGGCAATTCTTAGCTGATCTTGTGTAAATTCTCCTGGTGTACATATATTTATTGTATTTTTTGTCATCTTTCCCCCTTCCATGTTAATTGTTTGTCATTTTACTGCATTTTTAGGAGCTAGACACATAAGCATTTTGCTGCACCTTCTATAACACCTGCTAAACTATGTACGCAATCAATAAACTTAGATTTTGTTTGATTTAACCTCCCCTGAGGCAGCAGTAACTGTACTAAATGACTTCGACCTTATTATCCTTCCTGGAGGAAGAACAATAAAAAGGCACAGGACGCCTTTCTGTCATAGTATCTTTCCTGGAGGTGGCACAGTTCCAATCATACCTTCTCTGCACCCCTGCCCTCAGGGTAGCAAGAACATTGCTTACTCGTTTCAACCTTGTATTACTCCTCTCCTAATTAATCTTCCTCTAAGGCAACAAAAACAAATAGTTTATTCCATTCTACAACATTGCCTTCCTCAGGCAGCAGTGTTCTAAAGGTAACTTTTCTGCCCTGGTAACGTCTCCTGAGACAGCAATCATATTAGAACATAACTTTAACCTTATCTTACCTGGAGGCAGGAGAATGAATTCCACGGCATTATTCCATAGTACTTTCCCCAAAGGCAGCAACGTCTATTGTATATCGCCTGAGATGGTACACCTCACTTCCTGTTGAACGCAGAACAAGGGAGAGAACTGTTTGCTGTTTGGAAAGTTTTGAAAGTCTATTGAAAAGTTTCTTAGTAGCTAGCTACCTTTTGAGTTTGGATCTTGCGACACAGTTGGCATCAGTTACTGGGACTGCTAGTATCTGTCCAGTGATCCTGCTGACCAAGGTCTGATGAGCTGTTTGGAGATAGCTAACTTCCTATCAAGCTAGCAGGGTTTTCTTGAGGGCTTGAACGTAGCCCGCAACGCGGTTAGCCATTGTGGCTGGGACTGTGGATTGTCCCAGACTTGTATCTGTCTAGATCCCTGCTGTTTATTGTTGTTTTCAATATTCTCTGCGACCTGCCCTGTCTGGAACTGCATGGAGTAACAGCGTAACCTACATTGCTACCATGACAAAAAAACAAAAAGAGTGGTGTTGCTCTATCACAGGTACAGGATCTTTTAAACTAACAAAAAGTGTTCTTTGTACTCATCCAAATGTGTTGATCACATTTTTTTGTTCTAAAGCTGTATACATACCCATTAGATGCAGTGATCACAGTATAGTGTCTATATACAGAAAAGTCAAAGTTCCAAAAGCTGGGTCTAAAAATATATTTAGCTTAGATGATGTTAAAAATATTTTTTGGTCTGATCAAACTAAAATCAAATCAAATTGTATTGGTCACATACACATATTTAGCAGATGTTATTGCGGGTGTAGTGAAATGCTTGTGTTCCTAGCTCCAACAGTGCAGTAGTATCTAACAGTACAGTAGCATCTAAAAACAATTCACAACAATTCACACAAAGTAAAAGAATGGAATTAAGAAATATATAAATATTAGATTGAGCAATGTCGGAGTGGCATTAACTAAAATACAGTAGTACAGAATACAGTATATACATATGAGTTCAGTAAAGCATTTACATTTTACCAGACGCTCTTATCCAGAGCGACTTACACTAGTGAATGCATACATTTCATATTTTTTATTTTATTTTTTTATACTGGCCCCCCATGGGAATCAAACCCACAACCCTGGCGTTGCACACACCATGCTCTACCAACTGAGCCACAGGGGAGGCTAAAGCAGTATGTAAACATTATTTAAACATTATTAAAGTGACTAGTGTTCCATTATTAAAGTGGCCAGTGATTCCAAGTCTATGTATATAGGGCAGCAGCCTCTAAGGTGCAGGGTTGCGTAACCGGGTGGAAGCCGGCTAGTGATGGCTATTTAACAGTCTGATGGCCTTGAGATGGAAGCTGTTTTTCAGTTTCTCGGTTCCAGCTTTGATGCACCTGTACTGACCTCGCCTTCTGGATGACAGAAGGGTGAACAGGCTTTAGCTCGGGTGGGTGATGTCCTTGTGATCTTTTTGGCCTTCCTGTGACATCGGGTGCTGTAGGTATACTGGAGGGCAGGTAGTTTGCCCCCAGTGATGTGTTGCCTACACACTTGTTGTTTAATTTGGCTCATTGTGTCAAAACTCTACACACAAGCCAAATAAGACACATCACTTGGAGAAAAACATCTCACTTCTATGTCAAAATGAAACTCTCTCTTCCTCTCGCTCTCACTGCCTCCATGTTTGCAAAGTTCTCACAAAAGAGGTCAGCTTACCTGAGGTCTATTTGTAGTGCTAAGGCTCAGATTAATTGGTGTTCAATTATTGTATAAATGTTTTCATTTGTGTGTGTGGGTGTTGCCAATTTCAGGTATGCTTTGCATTTTGAATATCAAATCAAATCAAATGTATTTATATAGCCCTTCTTACATCAGCTGATATCTCAAAGGTCTGTACAGAAACCCAGCCTAAAACCCCAAACAGGAAGCAATGTAGGTATAGAAGCACGGTGGCTAGGAAGAACTCCCTAGAAAGGCCAAAACCTAGGAAGAAACCTAGAGAGGAACCAGGCTATGAGGGGTGAACAGTCCTCTTCTGGCTGTGCCGGGTGGAGATTATAACAGAACATGGCCAAGATGTTCAAATGTTCATAAATGACCAGCATGGTCAAATAATAATAATCACAGTAGATGTTGAGGGTGCAACAAGTCAGCACCTCAAGAGTAAATGTCAGTCGGCTTTTCATAGCCGATCATTGAGAGTATCTCTACCGCTCCTGCTGTCTCTAGAGAGTTGAAAACAGCAGGTCTGGGACAGGTAGCACGTCCGGTGAACAGGTCAGTGTTCCATAGCCGCAGGCAGAACAGTTGAAACTGGAGCAGCAGCACGGCCAGGTAGACTGGGGACAGCAAGGAGTCATCATGCCAGGTAAAGGAGAAATACTCCAGATATAACAGACTGACCCTAGCCCCCCGACACATAAACTACTGCAGCATAAATACTGGAGGCTGAGACAGGAGGGGTCAGGAGACACTGTGGCCCCATCCGATGATACCCCGGACTGGGCCAAACAGGCAGGATATAACCCCACCCACTTTGCCAAAGCACAGCCCCTACACCACAAGAGGGATATCTTCAACCACCAACTTACCATCCTGAGACAAGGCCGAGTATAGCCCACAAAGATCTCCGCCACGGCACAACCCAAGGGGGGCGCCAACCCAGACAGGAAGACCACGTCAGTGACTCAACACACTCAAGTGACGCACCCCCCCTAGGGACGGCATGGAAGAACACCAATAAGCCAGTGACTCAGCCCCTGTAATAGGGTTAGAGGCAGAGAATCCCAGTGGAGAGAGGGGAACCAGGCAGAGACAGAAAGGACGGTTCGTTGCTCCAGAAACCTTTCTGTTCACCTTCACACTCCTGGGCCAGACTACACTCAATCATAGGACCCACTGAAGAGATGAGTCTTCAGTAAAGACTTAAAGGTTGAGACCGAGTCTGCGTCTCTCACATGGTTAGGCAGACCATTCCATAAAAATGGAACTCTACAGGAGAAAGCCCTGCCTCCAGCTGTTTGCTTAGAAATTCTATGGACAATTAGGAGGCCTGCGTCTTGTGACCGTCATGTACGTGTAGGTATGTACGGCAGGACCAAATCGGAAAGATAGGTAGGAGCAAGCCCATGTAATGCTTTGTAGGTTAGCAGTAAAACCTTGAAATCAGCCCTTGCCTTAACAGGAAGCCAGTGTAGGGAGGCTAGCACTGGAGTAATATGATCAAATGTTTTGGTTCTAGTCAGGATTTTAGCAGCCGTATTTAGCACTAACTGAAGTTTATTTAGTGCTTTATCCGGGTAGCCGGAAAGTAGAGCATTGCAGTAGTCCAATCTAGAAGTAACAAAAGCATGGATTCATTTTTCTGCATCATTTTTGGACAGAAAGTTTCTGATTTTTTGCAATGTTACGTAGATGGAAAAAAGCTGTCCTTGAAACAGTCTTGATATGTTCTTCAAAAGAGAGATCAGGGTCCAGAGTAACGCCGAGGTCCTTCACAGTTTTATTTGAGACAACTGTACAACCATCAAGATTAATTGTCAGATTCAACAGAAGATCTCTTTGTTTCTTGGGACCTAGAACAAGCATCTCTGTTTTGTCCGAGTTTAAAAGTAGAAAGTTTGCAGCCATCCACTTCCTTATGTCTGAAACACAGGCTTCTAGCGAGGGCAATTTTGGGGCTTCACCATGTTTCATTGAAATGTACAGCTGTGTGTCATCAGCATAGCAGTGAAATTTAACATTATGTTTTCGAATGACATCCCCAAGAGGTAAAATATATAGTGAAAACAATAGTGGTCCTATAAAGGAACCTTGAGGAACACCGAAATTTACAGTTGATTTGTCAGAGGACAAACCATTCACAGAGACAAACTGATATCTTTCCGACAGATAAGATCTAAACCAGGCCAGAATTTGCCCGTGTAGACCAATTTGGGTTCCAATCTCTCCAAAAGAATGTGGTGATCAATGGTATCAAAAGCAGCACTAAGATCTAGGAGCACGAGGACAGATGCAGAGCCTCGGTCTGACGCCATTAAAAGGTAATTTACCACCTTCACAAGTGCAGTCTCAGTGCTATGATGGGGTCTGAAACCAGACTGAAGCGTTTCATATACATTGTTTGTCTTTAAGGCAGTGAGTTGCTGCGCAACAGCCTTTTCTAAAATTTTTGAGAGGAATGGAAGATTCAATATAGGCCGATAGTTGTTTATATTTTCTGGGTCAAGATTTGGCTTTTTCAAGAGAGGCTTTATTACTGCCACTTTTAGTGAGTTTGGTACACATCCGGTGGATAGAGAGCCGTTTATTATGTTCAACATAGGAGGGCCAAGCACAGGAAGCAGCTCTTTCAGTAGTTTAGTTGGAATCGGGTCCAGTATGCAGCTTGAATGTTTAGAGGCCATGACTATTTTCATCATTGTGTCAAGAGATATAGTACTAAAACACTTTAGTGTCTCCCTTGATCCTAGGTCCTGGCAGAGTTGTGCAGACTCAGGACAACTGAGCTTTGGAGGAATATGCAGATTTAAAGAGGAGTCCACAATTTGCTTTCTAATGATCATGATCTTTTCCTCAAAGAAGTTCATGAATTTATTACTGCTGAAGTGAAAGCCATCCTCTCTTGGGGAATGCTGCTTTTTAGTTAGCTTTACGACAGTATCAAAAATAATTTTCGGATTGTTCTTATTTTCCTCAATTAAGTTGGAAAAATAGAATGATCGAGCACAGTACTGCACGGTACTGTCTTTCCAAGCTAGTCGGAAGACTTCCAGTTTGGTGTGGCGCCATTTCCGTTCCAATTTTCTGGAAGCTTGCTTCAGAGCTCGTGTATTTTCTGTATACCAGGGAGCTAGTTTCTTATGACAAATGTTTTTAGTTTTTAGGGGTGCAACTGCGTCTTGGGTATTGCGCAAGGTTAAATTGAGTTCCTCAGTTAGGTGGTTAACTGATTTTTGTCCTCTGATGTCCTTTGGTAGGCAGAGGGAGTCCAGAAGGGCATCAAGGAATCTTTGGGTTGTCTGAGAATTTATAGCACGACTTTTGATGCTCCTTGGTTGGGGTCTGAGCAGATTATTTGTGGCGATTGCAAATGTAATAAAATGGTGGTCCGATAGTCCAGGATTATAAGGAAAAACATTAAGATCCACAACAGTTATTCCACGTGACCAAACTAGGTCCAGAGTATGACTGTGGCAGTGAGTAGGTCCAGAGACATGTTGGACAAAACCCACTGAGTCAATGATGGCTCCGAAAGCCTTTTGGAGTGGGTCTGTGGACTTTTCCATGTGAATATTAAAGTCGCCAAAAATTTGAATATTATCTGCTATGACTACAATGTCCGATAGGAATTCAGGGAACTCATTGAGGAACGCTGTATATGGCCCAGGAGGCCTGTAAACAGTAGCTATAAAAAGTGATTGAGTAGGCTGCATAGATTTCATGACTAGAAGCTCAAAAGACGAAAACGTCATTGAAGTGTTTTCCCAATGATTAGAAGTGTTTTCCCAATGATTGCAAGAGATTTCATTCTTGAACGAAGTGTCTAATGTAAGAAAGAGTGTGTAGTTTTTTGCAAGTGGTTGCAGAATTGCAAACAAAGTGCAAACAAAGTGCAAAGTGTGTTGCAGAATTGCAAACAAAGTGCAAAGCAGAAAATGTTTTTGTACCTTTGGTGCCTTTGTTTAAGGCATGGTTACAAAAATTAAAGTTTTGATGCTTTTGTCTATGCATTCGCTTTCAGTGGGTACGCAATCGACAAAAACTGTAATAAGGAGCATTCAGGTGCTGCACTTGATGAATTTATGAAATTTGCTTCTTCCAATTATTGATAAACATGCACCTGTTAAGAAACTGACTGTTAGAACCATTAAGGCTCCATGGATTGATGAGGAATTAAAAAACTGTATGGTTGAAAGAGATGGGGCAAAAGGAGTGATTAATAAGTCTGGCTGCACATCTGACTGGCTGACTTACAGCACATTGAGAAATGGAATGACTAAATTCAACAAAAAGAAGAAGAAACTGTATTTTGAAGCCAAGATCGATTATATAAAAATTATGGAAAAAACTTTCAATGAAATTATGGGCAGAAAGATAAATTTAACTCCATCTGTCATTGAATCAGGTGGCTTATTCATCACAACCATTTGATGTTGCCAATTATTTTAATGCTTACTTAATTGGCGAAGTGGTAAAACTTAGACAGGAAATGCCAACAATGAACAGTGAGCCATCGTAGTCATGCATAAAACAATCTAATAATGAATGAAAAGCATTGCAAGTTAGTGTGGGAGAGGAGGAAAAATGATTGTTATCGGTCAATAATGACAAACCTCCTGGCATTGACAACTTAGATGGAAAGCTTTTGAGGATGGTAGCTGACTCTGCACTGATACAAATGACTGATGATTGGTTGAAAGAAATTGATAATAAGAAGATGGTGGGAGCTGGACTGTTAGATTTCAGTGCAGCCTTTGACATTATTGACCATAACCTGTTGTTGGGAAAACGTATGTGCTATGGCTTTTCATCCTCTGCCATATTGTGGATTCAGAGATAACTATCTAATAGAATTCAGAGGGTTTTCTTTAATGGAAGCTTCTCTAATGTCAAACATGTTAAGTGTGGTGTACCATAGGGCAGCTCTTTAGGCCCTCTACTCTTTTATATGTTTACCAATGACCTGCCACTGGCATTAAACAAAACATGTGTGTCCATGTATACTGACGATTCAACCAAATACGCATCAGCAACCACAGCTAATGAAGTTACTGAAAAACCTTAACACAGAGTTGCAGTCTGTTTTGGAATGGGTGGCCAGTAATAAACTGGTCCTGAACATCTCTAAAACTAAAAGCATTGTATTTGGTACGAATCATTCCCTAAGTTCTAGACCACAGCTGAATCTGGTAATGAATGGTGTGGCTGTTGAACAAGTTGAGGAGACTAAATTACTTTGTGTTAACTTAGATTGTAAACTGTCGTGGTCAAAACATATACAGTACCAGTCAAAAGTTTGAACACACCTACTCATTCAAGGCTTTTTCTTTATTTTTTTACTATTTTCTACATTGTAGAATAATAGTGAAGACATCAACATTATGAAATAACACATATGGAATCATGTAGTAACCAAAAAGTGTTAAACAAATCAAAATATATTTTATATTTGAGATTCTTCAAAGTTACCACCCTTTGCCTTGATGACAGCTTTGCACACTCCTGGCATTCTCTCAACCTCTCAACCATCTTCATGAGGAATGCTTTTCCAACAGTCTTGAAGGTGTTCCCACATATGCTGAGCACTTGTTGGCTGCTTTTCCTTCACTCTGCGGTCCAACTCATCCCAAACCATCTCAGTTGGGTTGAGGTTGGGTGATTATGGAGGCCAGATTATCTGATGCAGCACTCCATCACTCTCCTTCTTGGTCAAATAGCCATTACACAGTCTGGAGGTGTGTTGGGTCATTGTCCTGTTGAAAAACAAATGATAGTCTCACTAAGCGCAATCCAGATGGGATGGCGTATCACTGCAGAATGCTGTGGTAGCCATGCTGGTTAAGTGTACCTTGAATTCTAAATAAATCACCGACAGTGGCACCAGCAAAGCACCCCTACACCATCACACCTCCTCCTCCATGCTTCACGGTGGGAACCACACATGCGGAGATAATCCGTTGACCTACTCTGTGTCTCCCAAAGACACGGCGGTTGGAACCAAAAATCTCAAATTTGGACTCATCAGACCAAAGGACAGATTTCCACCGGTCTAATGTCCATTGCTCATGTTTCTTGGCCCACGCAAGTGTCTTCTTCTTATTGATGTCTTTTAGTAGTGGTTTCTTTGCAGCAATTCGACCATGAAGGCCTGATTCACGCAGTTTCCTCTGAACAGTTGATATTGAGATGTGTCTGTTACTTGAACTCTGTGAAGCATTTATTTGGGCTGCAATTTCTGAGGCTGGTAACTCTAATGAATTTATCCTCTGCAGCAGATGTAACTCTGGGTCTTCCTTTCTTGTGTGCGGTCTTCACGAAAGCCAGTTCCATCATAGCGCTTGATTGTTTTGCTACTGTACTTGAAGAAACTTTCAAAGTTCTTGACATTTTACGGATTGACTGACCTTCATGTCTTAATGTAATGATGGACTGTTGTTTCTCTTTACTTATTTGAGCTGTTTTTTCCATAATATGGATTTGGGCTTTTACCAAATAGGGCTATCTTCTGTATACCACCCTTACCTTGTCACAACACAACTGATTGGCTCAAATTAATTGAATTGCATTCCAGGTGACTACCTCATGAAGCTGGTTGAGAGAATGCCAAGAGTGTGCAACGCTGTCATCAAGGCAAAGGGTGGCTACTTTGAAGAATCTCAAATATAAAATATATTTTGATTTGTTTAACACTTTTTTAATTATTTCATAGTTTTGATGCCTTCACTATTATTCTACAATGTAGAAAATAGAAAAAATAAGTACAAATCCTGGAATGAGTAGGTGTGTCCAAACTTTTGACTGGTACTAATATATATATATATATATATATATATATATATATATATATATATATATATAGCCTATAGTTTAGGCTTAACCCCAGAGAGAAAGAGATATACTGGTGGCATGCTATGACACCCACATACATTTCTTTATACAGATGACTACTGCATCTGTTATATAGATATAGAAGATCAGAAGGATGGTAATTTGTTAATTTTTAATCCAAATATTTTGTATAAAGATAAGCATTATATTGTTAGATTATAGGAGTAACTCGGTAGGCCTGAAACAGTCTTCCTCATCTCAAGTTCAACTGTCAGAGTCAGTTGGAGCGTACTTCCTTCATATCATAGGCATGCGGTAGCTAAAGCTTAATAATAGCCACACCATACCAAACCTTCACAACGTTTCGAAACTTTGTTAGGGTAATATCAAGCGTAAGTCAAGCCATTGTTTATCGGGAAAATACGAGCAGAAGAGCAAATGTAAACCAGGGAAAAAACGCACTACCCTCCCCTGTGCCACCCCAAAAACCACACAACCCTCCCCAAAGCAAAAATATAAGTTTGACAACCCTCCCCTATTTTGGACCCTCCCCCCAGTAAATGTTGATCTGTCCCTTAGCCTAACGTTACTACATCTAGTTACATGTTGAACTTCTATCCTCTCAGGCCAGGGGCACAATGTATGAATTCACGGATGAATCAGAATCGCCGTTATAATCATTGGCCAGTACGGAGAATTAAGTAAAACCAAAAGTCCAAATCCCTATCAACATCCATGGCTAATTTAGGAAAGTGATGATTTTAGCTAGCTAGCTAGCCACCGGAGGACAATGACACAACGAGATGCAACAATTCAAGTTTTCTGATAATGATGTTTGGCTTGCAATGTGATGTGATTGTTGTGAAGCCAAATTCAAACTGGCTTCCCTTGACACTTATTTTTTGGTGCCCCAGGACCATTCACAGCTGAGCTCACTCAGTTTAGCTCAACGTTGATTGGCTATTATTTTATTATTTTTTTTATCAAGGGAGGCCAAATGCTCGCTGGCTTCTCTTGCATTCAATGCCACTGGCGGCAACAATGGCATACTCTTTTTGACCAAACAGCATAGATGGACTACACATACAGAGACAGAGGGGTGCTGTTTCTATCACTTGGATGCTTTCTGCGGTGAGATACATTCAGCCTCTTGCCAATTGAAGGATATTTATGAAACATAGAGAGATGAAAGATACATTATTTAGTAGGTTTTTTTATTTTTTTCTTGGTCATTTTTTGGGGAAGCCTGGCTACCCTTGGCCCCATGAATACACGCCACTTTGGTGTACAGTATGCTGAGGGTCCTGCGCAGCAGTGAGGCCAGGACCTGATCTGCTGTGGATGCAACCAGGTTTGGCCAGGCGTGGGGCAGGCAGCAGTTGCAGTTGCTGTATACCTCTGTGGTGAATATGGGGGTTGTTGTATGGACATGCCCACTGATATTGAAAGGAAATACTGTGGCTAGGGCACCGAACATAATTTTGCTGCTACAATTTCGTCCTGTGCGTCCTGGAAAAGAGAGTTTTATGCATCACCAGGAGGTACAGATATTACGTGCTGGTACTGGCTGACCTCCAGGACCCGGGGAATGACCACAGGGAGCAGCAATGTGCCCTTGGAGCTGCTCAGTTGCTGTGTGTCAAGGGTCAAGGATTGCTACACTGATCCTCACACACATATTATACTGGCTTCATTCCTGTGCCACAGCACCATATCTGTGTGCTTGTCCCTAAAACAAGGCTCTCCAACCCTGTTCCTGGAGAGCTACCCTCCTGTAGGTTTTCGCACCAACCCTAGTTGTAACTAACCTGACTCAACTTTTAACCAGCTAATTATTCAAATCAGATGTGCTAGATTAAGGTTGGAATGAAAACCTACAGGTAGGTCTCTAGGTACAGGGTTGGAGAGCCCTGCCCTGCTGCCTGCCCCACACCTGGCTACCCCTCAGAGGGGGTAAGGTTGAAGTGAGTAAGCAATGTACTTGCTACTGTCCTGTCTCCAGAGAAGATACATGATAGAAATTGTTAGGCTATTTGTTCTTCTGCCTAAGTAATAATACATTTAAAGTAATCTAGTAAGGTTACTGCTTCCTCAGGGGAGGTTACTAGGGTATTATCGCTACCTTGAAAACGCTGCTGCCTCTGAGGAAGGCAATGTTATAGAATAGAATATACTTTGGATTTTTGTTGCCTCATAGGAAGGTTTATTGGAGTAATAAAATTGTTTTTCTGCCTCGGAGTAATCTATGGCAGAAAGAATGATACTGTTGGTTTTTCTGCCTCAGACAGGACAAGGTTGAAGTGAGTAAGCAATGTTCAAGCTATCCCGAGGGCAGATATGCAGAGAACTGTGCTGCCTTCCAGGTAACATACTATGACAGAAATACATCTTGTGCCATTAGCTCATGCTAGCTATACAATGCAATTAATAGTCTGATTTCATTTACAATTTACAGATAAAAAAAACAAATATAGTGTAACAAGGGTCGTATAAAGGGGACCAAGGCGCGGCGTGTAGAGTGCTCATACTTTTCTTTAATGAAACACTTAACCAAAAAACAACAAAACGACAACCAACAGTTCCGTCAGGTACACTTGACAAAACGGAAAACAACTACCCACAAAAACACATGAAAACAGGCTGCCTAAGTATGGCTTCCAATCAGAGACAACGATAGACAGCTGCCTCTGATTGGAAACCATACCTGGCCAAAACATAGAAAATGAAAACATAGAATTCCCACCCACCTATCACACCCTGACCTAACTAAACAAGAAAAACACAGCTCTCCTAGGTCAGAGTGTGACATATAGTTACCCTTTTCTTGCTAAAGATGAGCTTAGTTAAATGTGGATTCCCGATTTGGCCTGTGCTGCTGGCTAATTATTTGGCTATGTTAGCAAAACGGTTGCTATATGCAATGGCTAAAACAGTTTAGCTAACACTTACTTGGAGAGCATATAGATTGATGAATCAGAATACAGCAACAATTATTTTAGCTAATAGCAGATAAGGCTATTGAAAATAATTTTGCTAGCTATCTTACCACCACCAGGTAGCTTGCTAGCAGGTTATTTAGTGAACAAGATATTTTAAAACTTTATTTGTGAGATTAGCATATAAACAACTTTCAAATGCGAAATATAGTTATCTATAAAAACAGAATCATGCATTAAAGCAAAATAAAATGCTTGCTCACTATAGCAGACTGGTCAAATATCCTCTCAGATTATGCAGCCCTTTTGAAATGTGTCACGTCCTGGCCAGTATATAAGGTTAATTGTTTTGTAGTTGGTCAGGGCGTGGCAGGGGGTATTTGTTTTATGTGGTTCGGGGTGGTGTGTTTGTGTAAAGGGTGTTTGATTTAGTATTTCCGGGTTTTTGGTGGATGGTCTATGTGTTTGTATTCTATGGTTAGTCTGGTGTGTGTGTTTCTATGTTTGGTTAATTGGGGTTGGGACTCTCAGTTGAAGGCAGGTGTTGTCTATCTGCCTTTGATTGAGAGTCCCATATATTAGGGTGTGTCTGTGTGTGTGATTTGTGGGTGATTGTTCTGTGTTGAGCCTATGCTTTGCAGACTGTTTGTTAGTTGTTCGTTTTTCGGTTTTGTTATTTTGTATGTTCATTTTTGAAGATAATTAAAAATCAAGATGAGCATTCACGTACCTGCTGCGTTTTGGTCCTCATTCACCGACGACAACCGTGACAGAATCACCCACCACCAAAGGACCAAGCAGCAGAGGAAGGAGCAGACGGAGTTCGAGTTGGACTGGCGGGAGAAGTGGACTTGGGAGGAAGTTCTGGACGGGGCCGGACCCTGGCATCAGGCTGGGGATTATCGCCGCCCGCAGTGGGAAATTGAGGCAGCCAAGGCAGAGAGGCGGTGGTACGAGGCCAGAGTGGACGCGCTGAAGGAGAAGCACGAGAGGCACCCCCAAGAAATGTTTTGGGGGGGGCACACGGGTAGTTTGGCTAGGCGAAGGAAGAGCCGGAAGCCAGCTACCCGTGGTTATATGGAGGAGCGTATGGGGTGGAGAGCGCTATGTTTCGCTGAGGAGCGCACTATCTCACCCATACGCACGCACAGTCCGGTGCGCGTTATTCCAGCCCCTCGCAGGTGCCGTGCTAGAGCGGGCATCCAGCCTGGTAGGAGGATGCCTGCGCAGCGCATCTGGTCGCCGGTACGCCTCCGAGGACCAGGCTACCCAACTCCCGCTCTACGCACGGCTACCATCAGGCCCCTGCACAGCCCAGTCTGCCCTGTACGAGCACCCCGCTCGTACAGGGCTACTAGTTCCATCCAGCCAAGGCGGGTTGTGCAGGAGGTAAGATCTAGACCGGCTGTGCGCCTCCATAGCCCTGGGTTTCCAGCTCCTGTCTCTCGTGCGGACCCGGAAGTGCGTCCACCCAGTCCGACTCGTCCTGTTCCCGCTCCCCGCACTAAACTCCAAGTGCGTAAACCCAGCCTCGCCAGTCAACAGTCGTCGGAGCTGCCCGCCAGTCAACAGTCGTCGGAGCTGCCCGCCAGTCAACAGTCGTCGGAGCTGCCCGCCAGTCAACAGTCGTCGGAGCTGCCCGCCAGTCAACAGTCGTCGGAGCTGCCCGCCAGTCAACAGTCGTCGGAGCTGCCCGCCAGTCAACAGTCGTCGGAGCTGCCCGCCAGTCAACAGTCGCCGGAGCTGCCCGCCAGTCAACAGTCGCCGGAGCTGCCCGCCAGTCAACAGTCGCCGGAGCTGCCCGCCAGTCAACAGTCGCCGGAGCTGCCCGCCAGTCAACAGTCGCCGGAGCTGCCCGTCAGTCAACAGTCGCCGGAGCTGCCCGTCAGTCAACAGTCGCCGGAGCTGCCCGTCAGTCAACAGTCGCCCGGAGCTGCCCGTCAGTCAACAGTCGCCGGAGCTGCCCGTCAGTCAACAGTCGCCGGAGCTGCCAGACTGCGCTGAACTGCCGGAGCTGCCAGACTGCGCTGAACTGCCGGAGCTGCCAGACTGCGCTGAACTGCCGGAGCGGCCAGACTGCCCTGAACTGCCGGAGCGGCCAGACTGCCCTGAACTGCCGGAGCGGCCAGACTGCCCGAACTGCCCCGAGCGGCCAGACTGTCCCGAGTGGCCAGACTGCCCAGACTGTCCCGAGTGGCCAGACTGCCCAGACTGTCCCGAGTGGCCAGACTGCCCAGACTGTCCCGAGTGGCCAGACTGCCCAGACTGTCCCGAGTGGCCAGACTGTCCCGAGTGGCCAGACTGTCCCGAGTGGCCAGACTGTCCCGAGTGGCCAGACTGTCCCGAGTTTCCAGACTGTCCCGACTGCCCCCCGGCGATGCCAGACTGGCCCGACTGCCCCCCGGCGATGCCAGACTGGCCCGACTGCCCCCCGGCGATGCCAGAGTGGCCCGACAGCCTGGAACGGCCGGAACCAGAGCCACCTCCAGAAATAGGTGGGTTGGGGAGGGGGGGTGTAGCACAGTGCCGTCGTTGACGGCAGCCACCCTCCCTTCCCTCCCTTTAGAAAAGGGGACTTTTTGTTGGTGTTGCTTGGGGTTCTTTTTTGTTAAGGTGCTTCTGGGGTAGCACCTTTAAGGGGGGGGTACTGTCACGTCCTGGCCAGTATATAAGGTTAATTGTTTTGTAGTTGGTCAGGGTGTGGCAGGGGGTATTTGTTTTATGTGGTTCGGGGTGGTGTGTTTGTGTAAAGGGTGTTTGATTTAGTATTTCCGGGTTTTTGGTGGATGGTCTATGTGTTTGTATTCTATGGTTAGTCTGGTGTGTGTGTTTCTATGTTTGGTTAATTGGGGTTGGGACTCTCAGTTGAAGGCAGGTGTTGTCTATCTGCCTTTGATTGAGAGTCCCATATATTAGGGTGTGTTTGTGTGTGTGATTTGTGGGTGATTGTTCTGTGTTGAGCCTATGCTTTGCCAGACTGTTTGTTAGTTGTTCGTTTTTCGGTTTTGTTATTTTGTATGTTCATTTTTGAAGATAATTAAAAATCAAGATGAGCATTCACGTACCTGCTGCGTTTTGGTCCTCATTCACCGACGACAACCGTGACAAAATGTTAGCTTTGCCCTCACCATTGAGGCAACCAATCACATGTTTTCACGTTTGAAATGTAAACTCCGCCCTTATCATTGAGTCCATCGATCACATAATTTCTGCCTTCAGGGCAGAGATGCCTCCAGAATAAGATTAATGAAAAATGCTAACCTGCTAATCTAAATGTCGCTGTGTAAAAATTTGAAGGTTAAAATGTATTAATTCTTTGAAATAACTTATTCACCTAGTCAATTCATGTCAGCATGACAAAATGGAATTTGTGTTTTTCATAGGTGTAAGTAAATTATAGAATTTTGGGATTATCCATGAACAATTATGTTTGTTAAAAAGAGGAAAGGATGAGCTACATTTCAAACCTATTTCTGAATTGTACTGTACTTTACTGTACTAAACTCTCATGTACTGTTCCTGTATTGTATTGAACTATACGGTTGAAAAATGTACACAGAGCCGTCAAAGTTTTCACACCCCTTCGGTTTTTCCACATTTTGTTGAGTCACAGCCTGAATTTAAAATGGATTATATTGATATTTTGTGTTACTGGCCTACACACAATACCCCATAATGTTAAAGTGGAATTATGTTTTATTTTTTTTATTTTTTTACAGACATTGAATATCCCTTTGAGCATGGTGAAGTTATTAATTACATTAATTACACTACAAAGATACAGGCATCCTTCCTAATTCAGTTGCCAGAGAGGAAGGAAACCCCTTAGGGGATTTCAGCATGAGGCCAATGGTGACTTTAAAACAGTTACAGAGTTGAGGATGGATCAACAACATTGTAGTTACTCCACAATACTAACCTAAATGACAGACTGAAAATAAGGAAGCCTGTACATAATACAAATATTCCAAAACATGCATCCTGTTTGCAATAAGGCACTAAAGTAAAACGGCAAAAAAAATGTGGCAAAGAAATAAACTGTGTCCTAAATACAAAGCATTATATTTGTGTAACAGGGTTATATTTGTGATTCCCCTTGCCACTTTATTGTTAAGCCAATGGGTTTTTGGTTTTATTTTTGTCTTGCCTTCACTAACTCAACATGGCATCTTATTGGCTGGTTTGTGTAGCTTGCTTACGAGGGAGGATGTTTCAGTTAGAATCGTCCCAGTGAACAAGCGCCAAACCAGCGGTAAGTTGTTGCTTGCAAAGCACTGTACGTCAAAAGTGATTTTTATACTCCCAAGTGATGATTTAAATGTAGAATTTATATCAATTTGTTTGTAAATGTTATTAGAACACCACACATAAGATGTAGTGTTTTTTGGTGTATATTTGTTGTGCATTTTGTTGTAGAGAATTCCAGCTAATACTAGCTAGCAACTTACTGTGTCTGGTGGGGGGGTTTGTATATTTTGTACAGTGTATGAGTGCAGAGTTGGATGGTGAGCCATGCATTGCATGACGTGCAATTTTGTGCTGTTTCTATCAGGTACATTGTTCAAAATATTATATTGTAATTGCTGTATTATTTTGGTAATCGTTCCAGTGAACAAGCACCAAACCAGCGTGCGTGAGTGCAGTTGGATGGTGAGCTGTGCATTGCATGACGTGCTGTTTCTATCAGAATAAATCTCCATGACTGGTGTTACAAGTTGGAGTTTGTGTCGATGATTGATTGTACACAACGCAAGAAGAGTACTGTTACATTTGGGACAAATCGAACAGAACACATCACTGAGTACCACTCTTCATATTTTCAAGCATGTTGGTAGCTGCATCATGTTTTGGGTATGCTTGTCATCGGCAAGGACTAGGGAGTTTATTTTTTAAATAAAAAGAAACTGAATAAATCTAAGCACAGGCAAAATCCTAGAGGAAAACCTGGTTCAGTCTACTTTCCAACAGACACTGGGAGACAAATTCACCGTTCAGCAGGACAATAACCTTAAACGCAAGGACAAATATACTCATGAATTGCTTACCGTGATGACATTGAACATTCCTGTGTGACATATCTATGGCAAGACTTGAAAATGGCTGTCTAGCAATGATTAACAAAGAATAATGTGCAAATAATGTACAATCCAGGTGCACAAAGCTCTTAGAGACTTGCCCGGAAAGAATCACAGCTGTAATTGCTGCCAAAGGTGATTGAACATGTATTGACTCAGGGGTGTGAATACTTATGTAAATCCAATTTTTTTCGTTTCATTTTCAGTACGTTTGCAAAAATGACTAAAAACATGGTTTCACCATTATGGGGTATTGTGTGTAGATGGGTGAGGAGAAAAAAAAACATAAAAAAGCAATTGAATACATTTTGAATTCAGGCTGTAAAACAAAATGTGGAATAATTCAAGAGGTATCAATACTTTCTGAAGGCACTGTAAATGCCTTAATTTAAAACAAAATATAGAGAAGCACTCAGCTGCAGATTATGCACACTGACGCCGCCTGGTCTGCAAACCTCAAAGTGCATGCTGCATCTCAGATGGTATTTTTGTGTCTCAAATGCTATGTGTGCGCGGAATCTGTAGACGTTTGTTGGTTGCCTCTATTGCAGTAGCTTTGTTCCAAGGCGTCAGTATGCAACACACATATCAGTCGGCACACTAGCTCAGGTACAGGGCGTTATGCTAGCTACTGTTGCTTGTGCAGCTAGCTATTACACACTAGCTAGGCTAGCTAGCGAGTACAGACTTGCCAGCTACTGTAGTACACACTAAAATTTAGCCTAAACTCTTAGCTTTCATTTGCCACCAAATATTTACATGGAAATGCCCTTGACACAATCCAACCCATTGTAAACAGTTTCAATGTTCAGGGACATTGAAACTGCCATTATACACTGCTCAAAAAAATAAAGGGAACACTTAAACAACACAATGTAACTCCAAGTCAATCACACTTCTGTGAAATCAAACTGTCCACTTAGGAAGCAACACTGATTGACAATAAATTTCACATGCTGTTGTGCAAATGGAATAGACAACAGGTGGAAATTATAGGCAATTAGCAAGACACCCCCAATAAAGGAGTGGTTCTGCAGGTGGTGACCACAGACCACTTCTCAGTTCCAATGCTTCCTGGCTAATGTTTTGGTCACTTTTGAATGCTGGCGGTGCTTTCACTCTAGTGGTAGCATGAGACGGAGTCTACAACCCACACAAGTGGCTCAGGTAGTGCAGCTCATCCAGGATGGCACATCAATGCGAGCTGTGGCAGGAAGGTTTGCTGTGTCTGTCAGCGTAGTGTCCAGAGCATGGAGGCGCTACCAGGAGACAGGCCAGTACATCAGGAGATGTGGAGGAGGCCGTAGGAGGGCAACAACCCAGCAGCAGGACCACTACCTCCGCCTTTGTGCAAGGAGGAGCAGGAGGAGCACTGCCAGAGCCCTGCAAAATGACCTCCAGCAGGCCACAAATGTGCATGTGTCTGCTCAAACGGTCAGAAACAGACTCCATGAGGGTGGTATGAGGGCCTGACGTCCACAGGTGGGGGTTGTGCTTACAGCCCAACACCGTGCAGGACGTTTGGCATTTGCCAGAGAACACCAAGATTGGCAAATTCGCCACTGGCGCCCTGTGCTCTTCACAGATGAAAGCAGGTTCACACTAAGCACATGTGACAGACGTAGCACATGTGACAGACGTAGCAGGTTCACACTAAGCACATGTGACAGACGTGACAGAGTCTGGAGACGCTGTGGAGAACGTTCTGCTGCCTGCAACATCCTCCAGCATGACCGGTTTGGCGCTGGGTCAGTCATGGTGTGGGGTGGCATTTCTTTGGGGGGCCGCACAGCCCTCCATGTGCTCGCCAGAGGTAGCCTGACTGCCATTAGGTACCGAGATGAGATCCTCAGACCCCTTGTGAGACCATATGCTGGTGCGGTTGGCCCTGGGTTCCTCCTAATGCAAGACAATGCTAGACCTCATGTGGCTGGAGTGTGTCAGCAGTTCCTGCAAGAGGAAGGCATTGATGCTATGGACTGGCCCGCCCGTTCCCCAGACCTGAATCCAATTGAGCACATCTGGGATATCATGTCTTGCTCCATCCACCAACGCCACGTTGCACCACAGACTGTCCAGGAGTTGGCGGATGCTTTAGTCCAGGTCTGGGAGGAGATCCCTCAGGAGACCATCCGCCACCTCATCCGCCACCGCCACCTCATCAGGAGCATGCTCAGGCATTGTAGGGAGGTTGTAGGGAGATCATACAGGCATTGTAGGAGGCCACACACACTACTGAGCCTCATTTTGACTTGTTTTAAGGACATTACATCAAAGTCGGATCAGCCTGTAGTGTGGTTTTCCACTTTAATTTTGAGTGTGACTCCAAATCCAGACCTCCATGGGTTGATAAATTGGATTTCCATTGATTATTTTTGTGTGATTTTGTTGTCAGCACATTCAACTGTGTAAATAAAAAAGTATTTAATAAGATTATTTCATTCATTCAGATCTAGGATGTGTTATTTTAGTGTTCCCTTTATTTTTTTGAGCAGTGTACAATAAATCTCAAGCTCCCTTCATTGCCTCCCTCTCACACACATATTTGTTCTGTCACACACCCACGTCATATGTTATTATCAAGGCATAAAATGCTAAATTTTGTTAGGAATATTGTTTGATCAAAGAAAGGCTTGGCTATTTCTAAGACTCTGTATTTTATGTATATTGCTTCATTTCCTGTTAACAACAGTAGTACGCTACTAGCAAACATTGTGACAACCAACCCCATATTGTGTGTCAACCCACCTCACAATGGGGCTGAATGTCACAAGTGAACAGATTGTGTTTGATGGCTTATAACTTAATGTTGGAAAAAGGACAATATGAGGATAAAAAGGGCCCCCATTTCAACCCAAGACCTTGGTATTTCTCCTAAGATTGAAAAGAGTCTTGTAAGATATACTGGTGTTGAGAAACACACACAAGTAAAAAGTGTGACAACCAACAACGGTCTACCCGACTCAATTCACTTGTTGTTAAATAGAGCTCCAGCAAATGACCTGATTATGGAGAGAAGAAACATCCCATGGGAAATGGAGGTTAGCTTTTGACTTGCTTGATTGTATTGTACACAAGACCAGGCTGTTATCAGACGAAAACATATCATATTTTTGGTTCTGAATCTAGATTAGATCCTTGACAGGTGACGTGCTGTTCACTGAGGAGATTTTGAAAAGGCAGATGAGGAATGTTGTTGAGGATGGTGGTTCAACTAAAAGGTGGTCCCATTTCCTTTCTAATGCCATTACTCGTCTTCAAAGCCCCTCTCTGTATTCTGGGAATTGAGTTTCAGTTGAGCATGTTGGCAGTGGAGGAGGATACGCTTCCTGTCCCAGAGCCGAGCGAGGAGGATATCTAATCCAACCCTTACACAGGGCAATTACCATCCCCAGAAAGTGTCTGTGTTTTGATTCACGTGTCGATTTCACCCCTTCTCTCTGGTAGCGCCACTTGGCCAGATGGCACTGTGACTGTAGGTAGCCGAGTCTAAACTAATGATAGTCTCTTGGAATTCCCATAGGGATCTCTTCCTCTCTTCCCCATTCACTCATATTCTGTAGGTCAGTCCTCCAAACACCTTGCAGGCTCGTAAATGACTGTAAGGTGATACAAAGGACACATGAGTGCGCTTGGCCCACCCTTTTATGGCTCTTTGTGACTGTAAACAACACAGAGCTGTTGCACTGAAAAAGGGGGCCATGTTGCCACCTCTCCCGGTGCAATGTGTGATAGTTACCGATTTGACAGTTCATTGCCAGGACACAGGTGTGAGATGGCACACATTTGGAAAGGTGTGTGTAACAGGGGGGGTGTGTGTATATATTGACTTCTGGAGAGAATGCAGAACAAATCAGTATAAACAGTTTATACATTGTAAATTATTACTCCTACACTATTATGGGATTTCCCAAGTGTTATCTCTGAGGCATAAAATCGGTGGTGATGTCAGTTACAGAGCAAGTCCGTACCATGTACTTTCTAACAGCCTCAGATTTCTGAAAACTGGGGGATCCCAGCCAAGTCTATGAGTCTCTACACGTTGCCAAATCTCTCAACCTTTTCTCACTGCTCTTTTCTTTCTTTGTCCCTCATGTGAAAAATGTTTTGGCATGAATCACGGTTTCGACTCCCTGGGTCTTAGCAGTGTTTCTGTCCGTGTTCGTGTGTGTGTGTGGGGGGAGTGATTTGGAGGGAGTATGACACGGATCTGGATTGTGTTAACTCCACAGGGAGAGAGGTATCACTTTAAAGGCTTTGGCGTGGGAGGGAGCTGCCCGCCAGTGTCAACACGTCCCACAACCCACTTGGGAACGCCATTTCCATCCCGTACCCACACTGCCACAATCATGTTCCTCCTGTTACTCAGTGAGTAACCCTGTGATCGCATTTCACCGCTAAAGCTGCCTGTGCTTTCACATACATGCAAACAAACACACTCGTGCACACACACGCACACACATAAAATCGCACACACACACACACACAATAAATGCACACATACTGAACACTCACACATACAGTACATTCAGACAGTACAGAGAGAAATGCATTTTCTCATGACAGTAAAATAATAAATGATATGTATTGTTATCTGTTATCTGTTATCTGCATCATTTGTTCTTTTAGCAGGATTTCTTGATTATCAGCATGCTTTTGTGCTAAAATAAAAACACTCCAATATGCATATTTGACGTAAAGGTTTTGGGAAATATTGCATTTACATTTTTACATTCTTCACAACAAAATATTTATGCAACAGTGTTGCAGCAGTAGTGCTTTATATGATTATTCCTGTGTAAGAGTAAGTTGACACGTGAGCGTAATTTATCCTGAACAAAAATATAAACGTAACAATTTCAAAGATTTTACAGTTCATATAAGGAAATCAGTCACTTGAAATAAATCCACATGAGTGGGCAGGTATTTGGTATTTGTGTGGGTACGCGATTGGCTGGGAGGCAAGCCCAGCCAATCGGACTGAGTTTTTCCTCCACAAAAAGGGCTTTATTGCAGACAGAAATACTCCTCAGTTTCATCAGCTGTCCGGGTGGCTGGTCTCAGACGATCCCGCAATTGAAGAAGTCAGATGTGGAGGTCCTGGGCTGCTGTGGTTACACGTGGTCTGTGTTTGTCAGACCAGTTAGACATACTGCCAAATTCTCTAAAACGACGTTGGAGGCGACTTATGGTAGAGAAATTAACATTCAATTATCTGACAACAACTCTGGTGGACATTCCTGCAGTCAGCATGCCAATTTCACATTCACTCAAAACTTGAGACATCTTTGGCATTGTGTTGTGTGACAAAACTGCACATTTTAGAGTGGCGTTTTATTGTCCCCAGCACAAGGTGCACCTGTGTAATGATCATGCTGTTTAATCAGCTTCTTGATATGCCACACCTGTCAGGTGAATGGATTATATTGGCAAAGTAGAAATGCTCAGTAACAGGGATGTAAGCAAATTTGTGCCCAAAATTTGAGAGAAATAAACTTTTTGTGCATATGGAAAATATATGGGATTTTTTATTTCAGCTCATGAAACATGGGATCAACACTTTACATGTTGCATTTATATTTTTGTTCAGTGTATATATACAGTGCCTTGAGAAAGTAATCACACCCCTTGACTTTTTCCACATTTTGTTGTCTTACAAACTGAGATTAAAATGGATTTATTTGTCATTGATCTACACAAAATACTCTGTAATTTCAAAGTGGAAGAAAGATTCTAACATTTTTTAAAAAATGTATGGAAAATAAAACACTAATATATATTGATTAGATAAGTATTCAACCCCCTGAGTCAATACATGTTAGAATCACCTTTGGCAGCGATAACAGGTGTGAGTATTTCTGGGTAAGAGCTCTGCACACCTGGACTGTACAAATTTTGGCCATTCTTTAAAAATTCTTCAAGCTCTGTCAAGTTGGTTATTGATCATCGCTAGACAGCCATTTCAAGTCTTGCCATAGATTTTCAAGCCAATTTAAGTCAAAACTGTAACTTGGCCACTCAGGAACATTTAATGTCGTCTTGATAAGCAACTCCAGTGTATATTTGGCCATGTGTTTTAGTTAATTGTCCTCCTGAAAGGTGAATTTGTATGCAAAACTAACTATACAAGATATTTTGTTGTAGGCAGAACGCATCAGAGAAGGATTTCATTGCATTGACAGGCACAACTCAGGCACACATTCTACACAGACTGGTGCGCCATATCCAATCAGAGCTGTGGTAGGCCTATATGCAATTATAAACTGGGTGGTTCGAGCACTGAATGCTGATTGGCTGACAGATGTGGTATATCAGACCGTATACCAGGTATATGACAAAATATTTATTTTTACTGCTCTAATTACGTTGGTAACCAGTTTATAATAGCAATAAGGCACCTCAGAGGTTTGTGGTATATAGCCAATATACCACGGCTAAGGGCTGTATCCAGGCACTCCACGTTGCGTTGTGCTAAGAACAGCCCTTTGCCGTGGTATATTGGCCATATACCACACCCCCTTGTGCCTTATTGCTTAAATATACCATTGCCATATGGATCTGTGCCATTCACTTCTAACTGGACTGTTTTTACAGCATCAGCAGTTGTGAGTAGATGCTCTACAAAGCGAGAGCTACATGTAGTGATGTGTGCACATTTGTACACATCCTTTGCTAGTTAGTAAGTTATTAGCCCAGTTATTGATCATTTGTAGTCAGCAATGGGGGAGTGATTGCCTCCTACATGAGAACAAAACGTGTGCATTTCTAGACATATTTGAAACACATTTTGAGATAGGCTTGAATAAGCTAAGTCAAGCCAATCGGCAGAGGGTAGCATAATTTGTCTGATTCTCTGTAATAATGGTATGGGAATAATTATGCATTTTATTTTGTAAAGTGGTTTCTTGCATCAAACATAACACATTTTCAGTCACCTCCTTGTCTGAAGCACAAGTGGATAAACAGATCAATGTCAAGCCCTGGTTGTTTTTTTCAAGTTATGGAATGTAGGCCTACATTGAACACCACACATTGGCTGCTACTGTAGGCTGAACAATAGAACAGTTATTTCCATTTTAAAATGTTATTGGATGCATTTTCTCCAATGTTTTTGATGGTAGGCCACTCTGTTAGGCCTACATTATGATCAAATAACCACAGTAGACTACTTAACCACTGTTAAAACTAACTTAAAACAGGTACAGCCTCAGTGTTCACAGTAAACGTGCACTGGAATTTGCACAGAATTTTCACAACATTCAAGTTTGCACTCAGCAGACCTGAAATTTGCTCAGTGATGAAAATAATTAGAGGGAACATTGCCAGAAACATGATGCAGCCACCACTATGCTTGAAAATATGAAGAGTGGTACTCAGTGATGGTGTTGTGTTGGATTTCCCCCAAACATTGGCCTCATGGTGAAATCCCTGAATGGTTTCCTTCCTCTCTGGCAACTGAGTTAGGAAGGAGGCCTGTATCTTTGTAGTGACTGGGTGTACTCAAAGGGATATTCAATGTCTGCTTTTTTTTTTACCTATATACTAATATGTGCCCTTTGCGAATCATAGAAATACCTCCCTTGTCTTTGTGGTTGAATCTGTGCTTGAAATTCACTGCTTGACTGAGGGACCTTACAACTAACTGTATGTGTGGGGTACAGAGATGGGGTAGTAATCAAAAAATCATGTGTAACACTATTGTTGCACACATTTACATTTACATTTAAGTCATTTAGCAGACGCTCTTATCCAGAGCGACTCACACAGAGTGCAAAAAAAAATCTGGCACATTTGTACTCCTGAACTTATTTATGCTAGCCATAACAAAAGGGTTGAATATTGATTGACTCAAGACATTTCAGCTTTTCATTTTTAATTAATTTGGAAATATTTCTATAAGCATAATTCCACTTTGACATTATGGGGCATTGTGTGTAGGTCAGTGACACAAAATCTACATTTAATCAATTTTAAAATCAGGCTGTAACACAACAAAATGTGAAAAAAGTCAAAGGGTGTGAATACTTTCTGAAGGCACTGTATTTGTTTCTCCCTTTCTCTAATCACTATTACAATCATATTTTTTTTTGTTATTGTTAATGTCATTATCTCACTTCGCTTTAGCTTTGTCATTCATGCTGAGAGAGAGAGAAAAAGAGAGAGTGATAGAGAGCGAGAGAGCTGTATGACCATCAGGGTTGGGTAGGTTACTTTCAAAATCCATTACAGTTACTAGTTATCTGTACAACATTCTAATCAGTAATGTAATTTTTGAATTACCCAAACTCAGTAACATAATCTGATTACTGTCAGTTACTTTCCCCTTAAGAGGCATTAGAAGAAGTCTAAACGGATCCATCAAATGCATTTGGTGTGTCATCACAGTGGTCTCTGACTTGTGGTCAGACTTGCTCAGGTGGAACAAAATTTAATTTGCACCTTTTTTCAATGCTGAATTGATTGTCATTGAGAAAAGGTGTCAATGTATTTTTTTCCCCGCAAACATCCTTTCTGAATTTAAAAGTAATCCAAGAAGTAATCTAGTTTTTCAAATCAAATCAAATGTATTTATATAGCCCTTCTTACATCAGCTGATATTTCAAAGTGCTGTGCAGAAACCCAGCCTAAAACCCCAAACAGCAAGTAATGCAGGTGTAGAAGCACGGTGGCTAGGAAAAACTCCCTAGAAAGGCCAAAACCTAGGAAGAAACCTGGAGAGGAACCAGGCTATGAGGGGTGGCCAGTCCTCTTCTGTAATCTGATTACAATATTTTTCCTGGTAATGAAACTGATTACATTGGGTGGCAGACAGCCTAGCGGTTAAGAACGTTGTGCCAGTAAATGAAAGGTCACTGGTTCAAATCCCTGAGCTGACTAGGTGAAAAATCTGTCAATGTGCCCTTAAATAAGGCATGTATCCCTATTTGCTCTGGATAAGAGCATCTGCAAAGTGACTAAAATGTAGTTACAATTTTTTTAATAATCAGATTACAGATAATATGTAATAAGTTACTCCTCAACCCTGGATGTAGTGGGCAGTAATATTGTATATGTGTATATAAGGTATATTATATATACCTCCCATGCGACTCGTAATAAGACTAACATGCTGACTCGACTGGGCGCACGCTTGCGTCTGGGTAGCCATCGCGCGCATGTTGATTTTGTCCATCCATACCAGACGCAATCAGGAAAGGCAGGTTGAAATATCAAAACGAACTCTGAACCAACTACAGTGGGGGAAAAAAAGTATTTGATCCCCTGCTGATTTTGTACGTTTGCCCACTTACAAAGAAATGATCAGTCTATAATTTTAATACTAGGTTTATTTGAACAGTGAGAGACAGAATAACAACAAAAAATCCAGAAAAACGCATGTCAAAAATGTTATAAAATGATTTGCATTTTAATGAGGGAAATAAGTATTTGACCCCTCTGTAAAACATGACTTAGTACTTGGTGGCAAAACCCTTGTTGGCAATCACAGAGGTCAGACGTTTCTTGTAGTTGGCCACCAAGTTTGCACACATCTCAGGAGGGATTTTGTCCCACTCCTCTTTGCAGATCTTCTCCAAGTCATTAAGGTTTCGAGGCTGATGTTTGGCAACTCGAACCTTCAGCTCCCTCCACAGATTTTCTATGGGATTAAGGTCTGGAGACTGGCTAGGTCCACTCCAGGACCTTAATGTGCTTCCTCTTGAGCCACTCCTTTGTTGCCTTGGCCGTGTGTTTTGGGTCATTGTCATACTGGAATATCCATCCACGACCCATTTTCAATGCCCTGGCTGAGGGAAGGAGGTTCTCACCCAAGATTTGACAGTACATGGCCCCGTCCATCGTCCCTTTGATGCGGTGAAGTTGTCATGTCCCCTTAGCAGAAAAACACCCCCAAAGCATAATGTTTCCACCTCCATGTTTGACGGTGGAGATTGTGTTCTTGGGGTCATAGGCAGCATTCCTCCTCTTCCAAACACGGCGAGTTGAGTTGATGTCAAAGAGCTCCATTTTGGTCTCATCTGACCACAACACTTTCACCAGTTGTCCTCTGAGTCATTCAGATGTTCATTGGCAAACTTCAGATGGGCATGTATATGTATTCCTGAGCAGGGGGACCTTGCGGGTGCTGCAGGATTTCAGTCCTTCACGGCGTAGTGTATTACCAATTGTTTTCTTGGTGACAATGGTCCCAGCTGCCTTGAGATCATTGACAAAATCCTCCCGTGTAGTTCTGGGTTGATTCCTCACCGTTCTCATGATCATTGCAACTCCACGAGGTGAGATCTTGCATGGAGCCCCAGGCCGAGGGAGTTTGACAGTTCTTTTGTGTTTCTTCCATTTGCGAATAATCGCACCAAATGTTGTCACCTTCTCACCAAGCTGCTTGGCGATGGTCTTGTAGCACATTCCAGCCTTGTGTAGGTCTACAATCTTGTCCCTGACATCCTTGGAGAGCTCTTTGGTCTTGGCCATGGTGGAGATTTTGGAATCGGATTATAAAAGGGTAAACCAAGTTAGCTTCTAGTATCTCTCCTCCTTCAGTCTTCTTCTTTTTTGGACTTTATATGGCGTTTGGCAACCAACTTTAAGGTGCATTACCACCACCAACTGGTCTGGAGTGTGAACCTCAGTTCATCAGCATCGAAGCAATAAGCCTATTAAACAAATGATATGACTCCATAAGATAAATAGCAACTCTCACTATAGTTACGACTGTACCACTGATACCTTATGTCCTGCTTAGGCCACAGTTGCAAAGATATGAGTCACTTGGAGTATTTAAGGTATTAAAGGTAACAGAGCATCTGTGTCCTGAGGTACTGCCCCCAACGTATGAGGTAAGCTACCTGTAGATCACCCCCTCGTCCCTTCCTCCCTCTCTTTCATTCATATGACAACAGATGGATGCAGCAGGATGGCCAGACCAAAAAAGAACACACCACAGGCAGAGTAACACAGACAGTATGTCTTAGAAAACCATATAGGCCTTGGCTGAACTGTATAGGATCCACGCATCCGTCCCATGCTTCTGTTCATTTTGTGACAGACCCCTTCCTAGCAGGCTCTCTCATGTGCCAACATTAATTTCTCCCTGGCTTCGTTTGACTGACACAGTTATTTCCCTACACAGCATGATACATTTTTCCCAAAGTAATTCGGTAGGATGAGAAGGCTTGAAGACAATGTCTCGGGGTGACTTTTTGGTCTCATAGAGAGCAGATTTTTTTGCCGCTACAGAAGACATGTTGTTGAAAGGCAGGTTGTGATTTAAATAAGGGTTTTAATTAAATATTAACCAACACTACCAGTTTGTCCTTGTATTGACATACTTATATGCAAATTAATGTGTATTTTATGCATTCATGTTCCTGCTAAAAAAAAGCCAAGGATACAACAGCTTAACTCAATTCCTTACAGGTTCTGGAACCAAGGCCAGCACCGCATATCCAAACAGATACCTTTCTGTGAGTCAGTCCCCTTGAAATACTTTCACAGTGAGTAACTCAGTCCTGTAGCTTTGTGACATTTAGCACTAAAAACACTACAGCCCTCTCTTTGCCCACAGGTATGATGCCATGAGTCAAGCTGTATGGGAGAACAATGCCCATAAGTCACTTTGCTCAATTTAAGACTTTCAGCTCAATACCATTAATCTTCTACACTTAGGGGGTTTGGAGAGAAATATGCTCAGCTATAGGGGGTTCTTTTTCGGAGGGGTATAAAATCTGATATATTGGCATTGCTCATAATGGTGATTCAAGAGAAAATGTTCTGTCACACGTTTGTCTGTTTTATGTTGAAGTAGAGATCGCCAAGACAGCTGGCTTCTTTGACAACGTCTTCACAAGTCTCCAAAATAGTTGTGACCACATCCTGCAAGAGGAACACAAGCACCTCTTTCATCGTCCTTTGTTCTTTCAAGGAGAATTTCATTTTGTTTCACGTAAACTTCTATTTGAAGTGCATTGCGTGCAACTTTGCTCGACCTACTTGTTGACTTTTGATCTGCCAAACTACAAATATGATTTTGGAGCAACATAATTATAATTTGGTTTATTAAAACATTACTAAGTGCTTCCCTATCTGCAGACTTGAATCACTTATTTATCTCTCACATCAGAGGAAATAGAACAAGGTTGCCAAACTGCAGTAAACACACTGCAACTCAAACCTGACCCCATCCAAAGCCATAGAAAGCCATTCATTAGTAGAGGGTTGGCTGTGTGTATTTAGCAAGGCTGTAAAAGTTGTGAATGACTCCCAGTCAATCAATCAATCAAATGTATTTATAAAGCCCTTTTTACATCAGCAGATGTCAGTGCTATACAGAAACCCAGCCTAAAACCCCAAACAGCAAGCAATGCAGATGTAGAAGCACGGTGCTAGGAAAAATTCCCTATAAAAGCAGGAACCTAGGAAGAAACCTAGAGAGGAACCGGGCTCTGAGGGGTGGCCAGTCCTCTTCTGGCTGTGCCGGGTGGAGATTATAACTTCAAGATGTTCAAACGTTCATAGATGACCAGCAGGGTCAAATAATAATCACAGTGGTTGTAGAGGGTGCAACAGGTCAGTACCTCAGGAGTAAATGTCAGTTGGCTTTTAAATAGCCGAGCATTCAGAGGTCGAGACAGCCGGTGCGGTAGAAAGAGAGAGAGAGTAAAAAAATAGCAGGTCCAGGACAAGGTAGCACATCCAGTGAACAGATCAGGGTTCCTTAGCCACAGACAGAACAGTTGAAACTAGGTCAGCCACTGAATAGCTCATTGAGGAAATTATTTTATTTTATTTTCACATTATCTAATGGATGCAGTGTAGGGTTTAAGAAGAGAACACCCTTTTGAGCCTTTTGAAATCCTTAGATATTTTCCCACAGGAGTGGGAGAAAGAGGGATTGTGCAACGCCGTTGGGGCCGCCACGTTTCTCAACACTGAGTGAGAAAACCCTGCAGGACAGGCTACTGCTGTGTAAACTGTGACTCAAACATTTCAGGGCGCGGCTTTTTAGAAGTCCTTACATCTCTATTCAAACCTGCCAGAGCTGTCACGCTTGAACTCCCCTGTGCTCAATCGTTCTACATGTCAGGCTGCTCCCTCTCATTGTGGGCACACTCAATACTTGTTACCATCTGTGTCGGGCAATGCCAGGGTTAATGCGGGCACTCTGCTGAGGGGAGAACAGCTCATAATAATGTCCGGAATGGAGCAACCATGTGTTTGATGTATTTGATACCATTCCACTGAACCCGCTCCAGTCATTACCACGAGCCCGTTCTCCCCAATTAAGGTGGCACCAACCTCCTGTGTAAGCACGCTCATCTAAATTATATAGTTAGCTGACAGACTCGATTGAGAGAGCCACAGGCCAGAGTGTGGTTAGCAGTAATTGGTGAGATCCCGTGGGAGCAGGCAGCTAGTGGGCTGGGTGCCTGAAGACCTACGCAGTTAGCAGGCTGATTCATGCCTTCAGCATCAGAGAAAGGAACAGCCCTTCAGTCAGTACCAGCACAATGCAGACGCAAGTCTCTCACCACCAACATCACTGACCTCCTCCTTAAGGCCGGAATAAACTTACGCAAATACATTACACCGCGTCAACTGCAGAGAAGGTTAGGGGTTAAGTGCTTTGTTAAATGGCACAACAGAAGTTGTGCCATTTATTGGCACCTTTTCACTTTTCTTAAATAATTCCCCATTTCTTCTCAAATAAGTACAAAATTAAATCAAGTATTTTCTCCCTCCTGAAATTCAAAACTTGATAACTCACAATGGACGGGATGTCAGAGAACGGATTCCACTGGTTGATAGGAAGATGCATTGATTTAAAACTGTAATGGGCCGAGCTTATAGGTCCTTATGGGAAATTTGTTGCTGAGGAGATGCATATATGTACAAAATGTCCTGACTGTAGCTCAAACAGAACAGGAGATATACTTGTTCCAAATGTTTTATATCAGTGGATTACTATAGCGCCCACCTTGGGGTAATCATTTTGTAAAAGCCATAGCTCTATGGCAAGACGCATCATTCACACATCATTCACGAAGTTTAGTCAAAATCGGACCAGTGGTGTCTGAGATATTGCATGTGACTAATGTACATACTAACGTTCGTACGTACGGAGACAGATCCATAGTCCCCCCCCCCAGATTTCATTGTGGAGGACAATAACAACATCTCATAATGAATAAGATTACATGGACAGAGGGGACCTGATCATAGATCAACATTACTCTGAGAAGCTTGATACATATGGGGCCTAGATCATGATCAGACATGTAAGTCAATATGCTATTAATCACCTAATTATCATGAAACAATATGTAATTCATACTGATCAGGTTGGTTAGTCATATGTTATGACTATGACTAACTGTAACTTATGACTAAGCATATAACATGTAGCCCAAAGACATCTATTAAAATTTTGGGGCACTTAGAAATGTCCTTGTTTTTTGTCCATTAAAATAACATCAAATTGATCAGTAATTCAGTGTAGACATTGTTAATGTTGTAAATGACTATTGTAGCTGAAAACTGCTGGCAGCTTCATTTAATAGTACCTGCAAAACACCAGTCTCAATATCAACAGTGAAGAGGTGACTCCGGGATGCTGGCCTTCTAGGCAGAGTTGAAAATAAAAAGCCATATCTGACTGGCCAATAAAAATAAAAGATTAAGATGGGCAAAAGACCAGCATCCCGGAGTCGCCTCTTCACTGTTGACATTGAGACTGGTGTTTTGCGGGTACTATTTAATGAAGCTGCCAGTTTAGGACTTGTGAGGCGTCTATTTCTCAAACTAGACACTAATGTACTTGTCCTCTTACTCAGTTGTGCACCTGGGCCTCTCGCTCATATTTCTATTCTGGTTAGAGCCAGTTTGCGCTGTTCTGTGAATGGAGTAGTACATAGCGTTGTACGAGATCTTCAGTTTCTTGGCAATTTCTCGCATGGAATAGCCTTTATTTCTCAGAACAAGAATAGACTGACGAGTTTCAGAAGAAAGTTATTTGTTTCTGGCCATTTTGAGCCTGTAAACGAACCCACAAATGCTGATGCTCCAGATACTCAAATAATCTAAAGAAGGCCAGTTTTATTGCTTCTTTAATCAGGACAACAGTTTTCAGCTGTGCTAACATAATTGCAAAAGTGTTTTCTAATGATCAATTGGCCTTTTAAAATGCTAAACTTGGATTAGCTCACATAAAGTGCCATTGGAACACAGGAGTGATGGTTGCTGATAATGGGCCTCTGTATGCCTATGTAGATATTCCATAAAAAATCTGCCATTTCCAGCTACAAGTCATTTACAACATTAACAATGTCTACACTGTATTTCTGATCAATTTGATGTTATTTTAATGGACAAAAAATATGCTTTTCTTTCAAAAACAAGGACATTTCTAAGTGACCCCAAACTTTTGAACGGTAGTGTATTACATATGGTCCTATTCCCATAAGAGGCTGGTCAAGTGCTCACCCAAAGTTTGACTGCGTGATATTATGTGGCCTAGGAGTAACATAGTGCTATCTTTTGTAGGTATATGTGTGATAACGTTCTGTTTGATAGGGTGAGTCACTCACCGGCTTAAGGGTTTTCCGTTTGCAAGTAGTCTGGTAAACTCTCAGCTGCCAGTGTTTGCATAAGGAGATAAGAAGTACTTATACACCTGCACAGGACAGGTATACAGAAAGCCCTCTGGTCAATGGATATATGGATAGACCGGAGGAGAAATACACTTCAGCACCTGACCTGGGCCGTGTTGGAATACTTTAAAAATGCATCCTTCCTTCCTTTCTTCCTTCCTTCCTTCCTTAAAGTAATCACAGATCTGACATGTCCGCATTGGTTAAATAAAACTGAGAGACCCTTGCTTTCATTTACATTTACATTTTAGTCATTTAGCAGACGCTCTTATCCAGAGCGACTTACAGTAGTGAATGCATACATTTCATTTCATGCATTTTTTTTGTACTGGCCCCCCATGGGAATCGAACCCACAACCCTGGCGTTGCAAACACCATGCTCTACCAACTGAGCCACGGTTGATCTGTGCTGTTTGATCTGTGATTGCTCCAATTAGTGGAAAAAAGGAAGGAGGCAATCTAACCGTATTCAAACACGGCCAAGGGTTCAAATACTATTTGTGTTCTTTCAAATACTTGAGTGTTTGATTGAACCTGCCAGGTCGAGACTGATCTAGATTTCCAGATGGGCAAGGGTTGCACTTGTAGGACTATTTCATTGGTTCCATTGTGTAAACAATGCAGACAAGGTGGTTGAAAAATACAAATCGACACTGCCCTGCCCAATTTCAGAACCAGCCTCTGTCGGGGTTCCCATCCCCCTTTCTGACCCACATAAGGTGACGGTGACCTCCGGAAGTGACAACCCATTGAACTGTGATGGATCAGTACTGTTAAAGTGTAGAACCACGCAGGCCTGGCCTTTGAACTGTGATATAGTACCGTAGAGGCCCCCTCAACCATGTTGATACCTAATCTGGACCAACAGACACGCACCTTATCTCACTGACCTGGCCCAGAAGAGTCAGTCCATTCATGGTGAAAAAACATGAACGCACACAAGTGTTGGATGTGTTAGCCCAGTGTGGACCTGCCGACTTAAGACTCAAACACCATATCACGCGTGCAGTTAGTTACACATCATCATTCATTCATTATTTATGTTACCTGGCTATAGGTTATGTATCATGAGTAGGCTTATACCAGTGGCGGTCAGTGCTGTTTAAGATGTGGGAGGACACTTTTTTTTTAATGAGCATGGCCTTATTTCTATTACAGCATATTGCATGACTGTCATTCATATTCCATTCACCCAGTTCAATGTAACAGTGATAGGTTTAGGCTACTACATGATACTCAAATTGTCCCTATACCCATCATGATGTTGCTACAACCTCGCCTATGAATGAAAGTTTACAACATAGGTGTACACAGGTCAAGAGAAAAATTTGAGGTGACAGACAGTGACACAGGGACAGACAGTGACACATTCAATACTGCATTGCACACTCTTGCCTGCATCTAGCTGATGTAGGGTGTAATCATTAGTCCAACAGTTGCAAATTAGAGTTTCTATTGGACAAATTCAGGTATGTTTATCCCTGTTTTGTTTGCTTCCGTTTAAGAAATGTTTTTCAACAGAATCGGCAGAATGAATACACCCCTGATCACGTGTTAACACAGTTGACTTTCATAGCAGCCTTCTCGCATTGTATTCCTTCTCACATCTATGCGCTCTCCTCCGCTCGAAAAAAACCTTTCCAAGCCAAATCATATCATAACCTCTACACGGCCTACACGTAACGTCATAGTCAACATATCTAATAGAACTAACGCCTTAGTAAACCGCTACAATCATGCAGTAATGTAGTAATGTAAGTCTATGGAAGGGGGTGAGAACCATGAGCCTCCTAGGTTTTTGTATTGAAGTCAATGTACCCAGAGGAGGACGGAAGTTAGCTGTCCTTCACCTATACCATGGTGCTACCCTACAAAGTGCTGTTGAGGCTACAGTTGACCTTCATTGCAAAATAGTGTGTTTTAATCAATTGTTTGGTGACGTGATTATTTTTCGCATAGTTTTATCCCCCAAAATATAAATGTTCCTGTTTTTAACATTTGAATTTTTATGAAATTCACTGAGTAGGATGGTCCTCCCCTTCCTCCTCTGAGGTGCCTCCACTGGCCGATACATCTTCATTCCAGTCTAATCCCTACAGTGAGAAAATCTGCACATACACACATGTGCAAGGGCAAGTTAGATGTGTTATCAATGTATACCCAGCAATGTCTATCGTGCATGTAGTTACACATTATACAGAATACAACCTACAGTCACTACAAGACATTAACTGCACATAATTACAAGAGTATTATAAACATTGTTAATTTGTGACACTTCTACGATCAAAGGTCTCACCAGATCTGTTTGCTCTGTATCCATAGGAGTTGGTTATACAGCACAAACTGATCTGAGACCAGGACCTCGATCCAGCCGGTATACGTGTTGCACAATGACACTCTAGTCTATTCTTTGGAAAATGATTATACAACAAGCCTGTCATGTCAGCGGAGACACGAGGTGTGGTGAGCCTGCCTGGAGTGACTGTTGTCAGGGGGGCTGATAGGAGTGGAGTTGTGTTTCATCATCCATTGATGGCTGTCCTCTTGACATCTGATATCAGTTGGCTGGCTGCTGACAGGGAACAGTGCCACGGACCCTCTTACTCTCTTGGTGCCCTTCGGACACACATAACAACACGGCAAGGTGACCAGACAGCAGTGGAACAAACATGAAATGATTGAACTCCCTGACCCTGCAAGCTTTATAGCTGTTGTGTACTAGACTACAGCACAACATCATACCCCCTGACACTTTATTAGCCTTCTTTGTTAGATACATGCTAATTAGCGTCTGTGGAGGTCGCCTTTTAGGACATCTGGCGTGCAGAACATTTCTAGAACGCTCACAGACACGAGTTTGAAAATGTAGTGATGGTTATCTTGTAGTTTGCCATTGTCTGAGTGATTATTACAGTCGCTCAGACTCATTTAGATGGCAGATATTCATCAGAATCCGTTTGATATTTGGACATAATTACAGAACATTCAGGGGCAGAAATGACACTTCTATTTGGAACCAAGCCATCTCGCTACTACATTATTGCACTTAGTGTTGCAATGCAATGGGTTGTGCCATAAACGTGCTGTTAAAACTTAACTGTTTGAACTACATAATAAAAAATGGATCCGCTAAGTGCCAGAAAACTTTATGATTTTCTATTTCAAATCCCCCATTCCAATTGTTACATTTTACCCCACACCTTGCTCACCAACTGGCCCCTGCACACCTAACCGAGATACTGTGTTGATAAGAGGAGCAGATAATTGTTTTTAATTTCATTTTAAAAAGCTGATGAAAACCCGTAAAAGCTTGTGAACCAGACTAACAATTTAAGACTTGAAGTGATATAAAGGTGAGCACAGTGGTCAGTCTGGTTGACCAGGTTAGTAAAAACATACAGGCACAACTCGGATTCACCAATGGACGAAATGTGCAGTTGGATCAAGAAGCTACTCCAAGGCTAAGCAGAATGAGGGTTGGGGGGGTCGAGTGGGTCCACCTTCCGCAGTGGTTTGGACCCGTTGGACATGCGGTCTTCTGAAGAAGAGTTAATGATTAACCCCTTGTTTAACTCTGACGTATCCCACTTCAAACACGGTCGGCTTCTTTGGTTCTACGGAAACGGGAGAATGCCAGTGGTTGGAAATCGAGATTAGAGTGCCCCGTTAGCTGGCATCATGGGGGTGAACAAACACCGTCTGTTCACTTTCCCTGGGGTTCCCAGGCCCAGAGCAAGCAGACCAGGCGCCAAGCGGCCAGAGACACACGGGCGACATCAGAGAGAGAACAGTCAGTAAGTCAGTCATTCTGTTTGCTCTCTCTGATCCATTGCGAGGTCATGTTTGACATAGCCATAATGTGACTCTGCACTGGATTGGGGTTTGAGCTCAGTGAAGAGGATCAAATGAGTTCTGAGGAATTAGATTAGACATCAAAATTACCTGCCCAAACAAACATTGCTAGATATGATTCTTTCTCTCCAATAATACAATTAAAGTCTGTAATGACTCCTAATGACATGTGTAATGTTAATCTCTTGACAGCCTTATGTTGGCATTATGACAGAAGGTTCAAATACAGTGCCAGTCTGAGTTGAAAGAAAAGGAAAATGAAATCTTGGTAGCACTGGTACTCCCAATTTAGGAGTTAGGAGTACAACATTAAATTTAGGAGCACCAGAAAATAGAAGCAAGCCGTTTTCCATGTAGTAATGGAGTAACCATGATGCTAACAAATCACTCGCTTGTTTCTCTAGGGCACTTGGAAACAACGGTACAGCAAAACCTTATCATTACAACAATTACAATATGGAAGATTTTTTCATAGACCCACAGTGCTCTCAAAGTAAAGATCCTGGTCATACAGCAAAATATTTAGTCTCACTTTAGAGCCCTGCACTGCACCGGTTCTCTTTATACTCCTGTGTGTGTGGGTGTGTGTGTACATACTGCATGTACAGTATGTGTGAGTGTCTCTTCATATGTCAATATGTTCTGTAATGACAGGGCCGTTCTGCCTGGCTCCCTCCTCCTCCTCCACTCGGAAGACCGCCAGCGCAGTCCTGGAGGGCGTCTGAGGTTTCTGACTAAGCTCAGTTTCTGGTAAAGGGCCGCCCTGCTCAGAGCCCCCCGCGCCCTGTTCCTGGCTGCTGCTGCTTTGGATGTAGCAACCTAGCCATGCAGCTGTAGTGTCTTCTTAACCCTAAACAGAAACATGAACATTACAGAAGCCATGAAGCAATGGGGAGACAGAGCAGAAGGGGAGGGGAGGAGAGCAGCCATATGGAGTTTACTGGGTCTCTGGAGTACAGTGTCACTTCCAGCTTCTTTCCACCTCGTCTGGGAGGGTTAAAGGGACATTACATACCACAATCAAACGATCGTCAGATGTTTTCAGACATCCAAAGTAGTATTAAGTCAAGATGAGTCCAAAGACCATGTGAGCTGTTATGCTATTCTAGCGCAGCAGGTATTCTAGTGGTTAGAGCATTGGACCAGTAACCGAAAGGTTGCTGGTTCGAATATCTGAGCCGACAAGGTGAACTATCCAGGGGTGCCATAGTACTCTGTAAAACAATACATTTCACTGGACCTATCTGGTGTATGTGACAATAAAACATATCTTTTTTTTTACCTCAACCCTAAATGAATGGAGAAGATAAACACAGAAAATCTGGAAAGGACATGGTACTTATCTTTACCATTCATTTTGGATTGTGGCATATAGCTAGATCCAGGGGCGTTGCAAGGATTTGAGGATATTTGGGTCTTAGCCCAAAGCCTCTATTGGGTGCATGCACTTGCACGTGCATGTAAAAACTTTATGGGCCTAATAGTAGACATGTCATTTAAACCTCTCCTGGGTATGTGGGACGTGACCGTCCCACCTGCGGGACACACTATTCAACAGCCAGTGAAATAGCAGGGCGCCAAATTCAAAACAACAAAAATCTCATAATTCAAATTTCTCACACATACAAGTATTTTACACCATTTTAAAGATAATCTTCTCGTTAATCCAACCTCTTTGTCCGATTTCAAAAAGGCTTTACGGCGAAAGCATAACATTAGATTATGTTAGGACATCACCTTGACAAGAAAAACCACACAGCCATTTTCCAAGCAAGGAGAGGCGTCACAAAAAACAGAAATACAACTAAAATGAATCACTGACCTTTGATGATCTTCATCAGATGGCACTCATAGGACTTCATGTTACACAATACATGTATGTTTTGCTCGATAAAGTTCATATTTATATCCAAAAACCCCATTTTACATTGACGTGTAATGTTCAGAAATGTTTTGCCTACCAAAACGTCCGGTGAATGAGCACATCAATTTACAGAAATACTCATCATAAACGTTGATAAAATATTAAACTGTAATTCAAAGAATTATAGATACCCTTCTCCTTAATGCAACCGCTGTGTCCGATTTCAAAAACACTTTACAGCGAAAGCACACTTTGCAATAACCTGAGTACAGCGTTCAGACACGAAACCAAACCCGCCGTTTTGTGGAGTCAATAAAACTCAGAAATAATATTATAAATATTCACTTACCTTTGATGATCTTCATCAGAATACACTCCTAGGAATCCCAGGTCCACAATAAATGTTTGTTTTGTTCGATAAAGTCCATCATTTATGTCCAAATACCTCCTTTTTGTTCGCGCGTTCAGTCTACTACTCCAAATGCAGGAAGTGCGTGAAAATGTCACGACGAAAAGTCAAAAAAAGTTATATTTACGTTCGTAGAAATATGTCAAACGATGTATAGCATCAATCTTTATGATGTTTTTAACATAAATCTTCAGTAATATTCCAACCGGACAATTCCAATGTCTTCAGAAAAGAAAAGGAACACAGCTCACACTCACGTGAGAGCATGCCTCTGAGCTCATGTCATTTCCTCACTCATCTGACTCCAGGCCCTCTTGTTCGCTCCATATTCACAGTAGAAGCATGAAACAACGTTCTAAAGACTGTTGGCATCTAGTAGAAGCCTTAGGAAGTGCAAAATGAACCCTAAGTCACTGTGTACTGGATAGAGAATCACTTGAAAAACTACAAGCCTCAGATTTCCACACTTCCTGGTTGGATTTTTCTCAGGTTTTTGCTGCCATATGAGTTCTGTTATACTCACAGACATCATTGAAACAGTTTTAGAAACTTCAGAGTGTTTTCTATCCAAATCTACTAATAATATGCATATCCTACCTTCTGAGCCTGAGTAGTTTAATTTGGGCACACCTTTCATCCGGACGTCAAAATACTGCCCCCTACCCTAGAGAAGTTAACAGTAAAAATGTATTACATTTTAATGTGGCATGAACACAACCAGTCATGATGATTTCATCTTATTGTTAAAAAAAATCACTTCAAAAGTAGGCTGCCTGTGCACCTTCATCCACTCCATAATTCCGTCATCAAAACTGTGCACCCACCATTTGATGAATGGAAAGAGACATCTGTTACAAACACCATAAAATTATATTCGGCAATTGTCATTAGGCCTACACAGTGGAATGTATTCATGGATGCCAAGGGAAGCCATGCTTCCCCAAAATGTTAACAATAAAGAAAGAAAAACACTCATGAAATAATGTAAATTTCGTGTCTCTCCGTGTTTCATAATTTCCCTTCAACCCTCACACTCTTATTCTCTCTCCCTCTCTCTCGCACACAAACACTTTTGAATCTGACCTTAGAAATCACACAAAGATATGTCAAATCAGGTAATGCCAAATTTAAGTATGAATTAAGTATGCGTTCAAGTGATTGAAATGCATTATAGAGGTATTGGAAAATTCAGGAAAGCAGAAGGAAGATCATCAGGCAATCATTGTGTATTTAATCTTTCTTAGAACAGAAAATCACATACAGTGTCTTCAGAAAGTATTCACATCCCTTTTTTCCCCCAAAATTGTCTTACATCCTGAATTTAAATGTGATTCAATTGAGATTTTGTGTCACTGGCCCACACACAATACCCCATAATTACAAAGTGAAAACGTAATTTTTTTCATGTTTCTTGAAAATGAAATACAAACATTTCTAATTTACATAAGTATTCACACCCATGTCAATACTTTGTTGAAGCACCTTTGGCAGCGATTACAGCTGTGAGTCTTTCTGGGTAAGTCTCGAAGATCTTTGTACACCTGGATTGTACAATATTTGCACATTATTGTAAAAAAAGAAATCTCAAGTTCTGTCAAGTTGGTTGTTGATTATTGCTAGACAGACATTTTCAAGTCTTGCCATAGATTTTAAAGGCAATTTAAGTCAAAACTGTAACTAGGCCACTCAGGAACAGTCAATGTCATCTTGGTAAGCAACTCCCGGGCATATTTGGCCTTGTGTTTTAGGTTATTGTTCTGCTGAAAGGTGAATTTGTCTCCCAGTGTCTATTGGAAAGCAGACTGAACCAGGTTTCCCTCTATGATTTTTTTTGCCTGTGCTTAGCTCTATTCCATTTATTTGTATCCTAATAAACTCTCAAGCATAGTTTAAAAAAGGTTAAAAAAAATAATAATTAAATAACATGATGCAGCCATGAGTGGTTCTCAGTGATGTGTTGTGTTGGATTTGCCCCAAACATAATGGTATGTATTCAGGACATAAAGTACATTTTTTTGCCACATTTTCTGCAGTTTTACTCATATTTTTTATTCTGTACAGGCTTCCCTCTTTTCACTCTGTGGAGATACTGACTGTTAAAATCACCATTGGCCTCATGGAGAAATCCCTGAGCGGTTTTCTTCCTCTCTGGCAGCTGATTTAGGAAGGGTGCCTATATCTTTGTAGTGACTGGGTGTAGTGATACACCAACCTAATGAATAACTGACCATGCCCAAAGGGATATTCAATGTATGCTTTTTTTTACCCATCGACCAATAGATGCCCTTCTTTGCGAGTCATAGGAAAAGCTCCCTGGTCTTTGTGGTTGAATCTGTGCTTGAAATTCACTGCTCGATTTAGGGACCTGTGTGGAGTACAGAGATGGGGTAGTCATTTAAAAATCATGTTAAACACTATTATTAGTCCATGCAACTAAAGTGACTTTTAAACAGATTTTTACACCTGAACTTATTTAGACTTGCCATAACCAAAGGGTTGACTCAAGACATTTCAGATTTTCATTTTTAATTAATGTGTAGACATTTCTAAAAACATAATTCCACTTTGACATTATGGGATATTGTGTGTAGAGCAGTGACACAAAATCTCAATTGAATCCACTTTTTCCACAACAAAATGTGGAAAAAGTAAAGGGGTATGAATACTTTCTGAAGGCACTGTATATCAGTGGAGCCACTCCAGCTTCACCTATGATGACGGTCATTCAAAATGACCCAACAGCACTGTCATTTGACCACATTCTGTCTTAGGGAGGTGGAAGGGAAGAGTGGTTTTAGCATTTTTAAATCCTTGAATTTCACTGAAAAGGTCCTTGGGGTTAGAGGGGTGGGGGGTGGTTTATGTTAAGCACTGTCTCTCTTGTTGTGCCCTGAAGGCAACAGTGTGAGGGAAGAGAGAGGGGCCTCTGAGGGGCCGACCTTATCCGTGTGTGTGGAGGCCACACCTGGGAGCGCTCACGTGCTGCTCAACTGGTGGGAAAGTGGTGGGAGTGTTGACAGACAGCCCAATGATAAGGAGGAGGGAACGAGAAAGAGAGAATGAGGAGGATGGTGTGGGAGGAGCCGGAGGGAAAGACAGTACAACTTGCAGAGTAGGACAGATAGTGATCAGGTTGTCATTCAGGGACGTGTGACTTGGGCTGCACATGTGCTTTTCACAACAAACTACAACTGACTCTCTTGGGGCTGGTTGAGTTTTGTTTTCTTCATGTCATAGAGTCAGTGCTTCCTTGTTTTTGTGCACATTCTGTTTTGGAGTATAGAAAACTGAGGGAAACTGTAGCTAAATGACAAAAAGCAAGTAAACTCCCCATTTCAATATCTAGGCAGTTTCTATTTTATTTCACCTTTATTTAACTAGACAAGTCAGTTAGGAACAAATTCTTATTTTCAATGACGGCCTAGGAACGGCAGGTTAACTGCCTTGTTCAGGGGCAGAACGACAGATTTGGGGAGAAGGGTCTAAGAATGCAACCATAAAATATAATAGCCATGTTAATTCAGCAATGATACAGAACAATGTGGAAAACCGTTAATATAACGTCAGTGATTACGATCCACTGTAATACAAGTCTGATTAATGACTAAAATGTAACAGGGAATAATACGTCCATTATCAGATGCTCTGCACAGTCATTTGGCCATTCATAAAATTTAAACAGACCAAATAACGCCAGGAAACCGGAAACGTCTGAGGAGGCAGGAGTTAAAAAAATTGCTCTACTCCGGCTCTGGGGTTCCTGATCTGTTTCTTTCCTTCCCCCTCCCGGTTCGGAGGAAGAGGGCGCGCTCGGAAGAATGTGTCCCTGGCAGAACTCCAGGGATTTGCATAGAGCTGGCGGGAAACAGTTCCTCCCTTTGTCAGAACTGTACAGCAGCCAGGAATTCTCGCCCAGCTGCTAGATCCCCCAGTGGTGGCCTCCTATTGGCTACAGCTTCGCGGGCTTTCTCCTACCATAAACCGGCACATTAAAGTACAAAAGGTCATTGAGGCCAAGGGGCATGACCGAACACAACCCTCCTCAATCTTACATTTGAAAACCCTTGCAAGATAACACGAGCACTGGGACAGAAACAAAGAAAAACAAAGAGATACCGGGTCTGGAATTGAACCAAAAAGGCTGGCAGAATAATATCAAAGATTTTTTACAACTAAACCAAGATAGACCACAGCCTGTTGTTTCCAATAGGAAGAAATGAGTCATAGCGGCCAGAACAAGCAAGGAGGTGGGCATTCTAGCATACATCTGCATATTTCTGTTAGGGAACGCCTGCTCTGTGAAGTGCGCTTTGCAATAACTCAATTCGCCTTTGCACTTCTTCTAAAGAACATGATTTTTTAAAAGGTTTTGCAAAGGGTAAAGTCTGCAAAACGTAGTCCACTCTGTTCATAACATATTTTAGTTTTGGGAACAAAAAACTGTATTGAAATCTAATGTTTTATCAATGAGAAAATTGGCAGAATGTCGGCCAGAAGAATCTCTTTTCATCTTCTCCTACTGCCGGCCAGTGTGCATTCTCTCACTACCGTATTTGGTAGTGAGTGGAAACGGCAACTGGATGCTTCACATTTGTGCATCCGGTGAAATATCTGTCTCGTTGTTCTATCTGTGATAATATGGTCCTTTCAATGGCCGATTGTTTTGCTTTTAACGAATCCTGTCTGACGTGTCTCATTGCTTTTTGGTCCACATTAATAAACGTCATAGGGCTATACGTGCCACGGCCAGGTCATTGACAGTGCTAAGCTGACAGCTACAAAACACCTCCAGACTAACATTATGAGGGCATCTAGCGGCTAAACCAAGACATGACACCAAAACCACAATCCTTTATAAACAGACTTTTACTGTGCTTTGTCCACTCTTTTTAGAGTCTCCCTAAAGTCAAAGAACATGCCAGAATCAATTGCCTCAGGATAAGAAGCGAGTTTTCAGCTTCGTTTCAAAAGGAAGGCCCCTCACATGGCTCGGAGCAACACAAGGTGGCCGGTTACCATGGTGAGGGTGGACAGAAAAGCACGGGGCAGGCAGAGATTTGGCGGGAAGTGCTGCCACAAAGTGCTGCTTTTGTTGATTTTGTTTCTGGACTGGAGGAAGCCAGAACAGTTTCCGTCCTGATTTGTACAGTCCACTGAACATAAAGCCGTTTTATTTCCCATGATGTCAAGCAAAGAGGCACTGAGTTTGAAGGCAGGCCTTGAAATACATCCACAGGTACACCTCTAATTGACTGAAATTATGTCAATTAGCCTATCAGAAGCTTCTAAAGCTATGACATTATTTTCAGGAATTTTCCAAGCTGTTTAAAGGCACAGTCAACTTAGAGTATGTAAACTTCTGACACACTGGAATTGTGATACAGTGAATTATAAGTGAAATAATCTGTCTGTAAACAATTGTTAGAAAAATTACTTGTGTCATGCACAAAGTAGATGTCCTAACTGACTTGCCAAAACTATAGTTTGTAAACAAGAAATTTGTGGAGTGGTTGAAAAGTGAGTTTTAATGAATCCAACCTAAGTGTATGTAAACATTCGACTTCAACTGTATGTATTCAGACCCTTTGCTATGATACTCAAAAATGAGCTCAGGTGCATCCTGTTTCCATTGATCATCCTTGAGATGTTTCTACAACTTGATTGGAGCCCACCTGTGGTAAAGTCAAATGATTGGACATGATTTAGAAAGGCACACACCTGTCTATATAAGCTCCCAAAGTTGACAGTGCATGTCAGAGCAAAAACCAGGCCATGAGGTCGAAGGAATTGTCCGTAGCGCTCCAAAACAGGATTGTGTCGAAGCACAGATCTGGGGAAGGGTTCCAAAATATTGCTGCAGCATTTAAGGTCCCCAAGAACCCAGTGGCATCCATCATTCTTAAATAGAAAAGGTCTGGAACCACCAAGACTCTTCCTAGAGCTGGCCGCCCGGCAAAACTGAGCAATCAGGGGAGAAGGGCCTTGGTCAGGGAGGTGACCAAGAACCCGATGGTCATCCTGACAGAGCTCTATAGTTCTTCTGTGGAGATGGGAGAACCATCTAGAAGTATAACCAGCTCTGCAGCACTCCACCAATCAGGCCTTTATGGTAGAGTGGCCAGACGGAAGCCACTCTGTAAATGCCACCTGACAGCCCACTTGGAGTTTGCCAAAAGGCACCCAAAAGACTCTCAGACCATGAGAAACAAGATTTTCTGGTCTGATGAAACCAAGATTTAACTCTTTGGCCTGAATGCCATGTGTCACGTCTGAAGGAAACCTGTCACCATCTCTACGGTGAAGAATGGTGGCGGTAGCATCATGCTGTGGGGATGTTTTTCAGCAGCAGGGACTGCAATACTAGTCAGGATCGAGGCAAAAATGAATATTGCAAAGTACAGAGATATTTGATGAAAATCTGCTCCAGAGTGCTCAGGAGTTCAGACTGGGGCGAAGGTTATCCTTCCAACAGGACAACGACCCTAAGCAAACAAGCAAAACAAAGCAGGAGTGGCTCAGAACAAGTCTCTGAATGTCTTTGAGCGGCCCAGCCAGAGCCTGGACTAGAACCTGATCAATGTACACACAATATGGGGTATTTTGTGTAGATTGATAAGAATAAAATAATAATCAACTTTAGGATAAGGCTGTAACATAACAAAATATGGAAAAAGTCAAGGGGTCGGAATACTTTCCAAAGGCACTATATGTGTGTAACACTGGAGAAGGGACACTTCATTGAACCCACCTGTGGGAGACGCAACAATTTTGACACCAGTGAACACTGTGGAACTTCGGGTTAACACCACCATGTTTATGCACCAAGGTTTGCCTGAATCCCGGTACACTCTGGTTTCGGGGGCTCCGGCAATCAGTGACATACCCCGATTGGCAGTGCCCCTTGGGGGTACTTCTGCCACAATGAGCCTCACTCGGTTTAGGCAGTAATATGCATCGCGGTAACCGGCTGGCACCCAGAGCTGAAGCTGATTAAACATCATGATCATTACACAGGTGCATCTTGTGCTGGGGGCAATAAAAGGCCACTAAAATGTGCAGTTTTGTCACAACACAATGCCAGAGATGATTCAAGTTTTGAGGGATCGTGCAATTGGTATGCTGACTGCAGGAATGTCCACCAGAGCTGTTGCTAGATAATTTAATGTTAATTTCTCTACCATAAGCCGCCTCCAACGTTGTTTTAGAGAATTTGGCAGTAAGTCCAACCGGTCTTACAACCACAGACCATGTGTAACCACACCAGCCCAGGACCTCCACATCGGCATCTTCACCTGCGAGATCGTCTGAGACCAGCCACCTGGACAGCTGATGAAACTGAGTATTTTTGTCTGTAATAAAGCCCTTTTGTGGGGAGTATAGTTTCAATGAATGTATTTGTTTTGAGAAGGCAACTACATTTTGAAAATGCATTTATTGTTTCACAAAAGGCTACAGAGTTCTGTGTCTTGAGAACACTGTATACATAAATGATGTCGCTCTTGCTGCTGGTGAATCTCTGATCCACCTCTACGCAGACGACACCATTCTGTACACTTCTGGACCTTCTTTGGACACTGTGTTAACAACCCTCCAGACGAGCTTCAATGCCATTCAACTCTCCTTCCGTGGTCTCCAACTGCTCCTAAACACAAGTAAAACTAAATGCATGCTCTTCAACCGATCGCTGCCTGCACCTGCCCGCCTGTCCAGCATCACTTCTCTGGACGGTTCTAACTTAGAATTTGTGGACAACTACAAATACCTAGGTGTCTGGTTAGACTGTAAACTCTCCTTCCAGACTCACATCAATCATCTCCAATCCAAAGTGAAATCTCGAATTGGCTTCCTATTTCGCAACAAAGCATCCTTCACTCATGCTGCCAAACATACCCTCGTAAAACTGACCATCCTACCAATCCTCGACTTCGGTGATGTCATTTACAAAATAGCCTCCAATACCCTACTCAACAAGCTGGATGCAGTCTATCACAGTGCCATCCGCTTTGTCACCAAAGCCCCATATACTACCCACCACTGCGACCTGTACGCTCTCGTTGGCTGGCCTTCGCTTCATAATCGTCGCCAAACACATTGGTTCCAGGTCATCTACAAGACCCTGCTAGGTAAAGTCCCCCCTTATCTCCGCTCACTGGTCACCATAGCAGCACCCACCTGTAGCACGCGCTCCAGCAGGTATATCTCTCTGGTCACCCCTAAAGCCAACTCCTCCTTTGGTCGTCTCTCCTTCCAGTTCTCTGCTGCCAATGACTGGAACGAACTACAAAAATCTCTGAAACTGGAAACACTTATCTCCCTCACTAGCTTTAAGCACCAGCTGTCAGAGCAGCTCACAGATCACTGCACCTGTACATAGCCCATCTATAATTTAGCCCAAACTACTACCTCTTCCCCTACTGTATTTATTTATTTATTTATTTTTTGCTCCTTTGCACCATATTATTTATATTTCAACTTTGAACTTTTTCAAATTACATATCTACCATTCCAGTGTTTTTCTTGCTATACTTATTTACTTTGCCACCATGGCATTTTTTTGCCTTTACCTCCCTTATCTCACATCATTTCCTCACATTGTATATAGTCTTATTTTTTTATCTACTGCATCATTGATTGTAGGTTGTTTTACTCCATGTGTAACTCTGTGTTTTTGTATGTTGTCGAACTGCTTTGCTTTATCTTGGCCAGGTCGCAATTGTAAATGAGAACTTGTTCTCAACTTGCCTACCTGGTTAAATAAAGGTGAAATAAAAAAATAAAAAAACACTGTTGTAAAAACATTGTTCCAAGAAATGTTTGTACACGATTGAGAAAAACTGTAAAGAGCTTTGCTTTCGTGTGGATTTAGGCCTATACAATACTATCAGTTGTGTTCCTCCATTGTATTCACCTTTCCTTATTTATTTTCTGGATTGTGTTCCTGTGCGCCAATGGAAAGTCCCAAAAATTCTGAGCAAACCATCCTTTGTATTCAATACATGGAATTCGATTGTGATACTGATGAATGAATCCTGCTTATTTGTATTTTTTTATCAGGAATATTGAATTTGATGTGTATTAAATTGTTTGGCGAAATATGCATAAAAAGAGGGTAATAGCACATAACTCTGCACCTTTGGATAGTTGTACTTCCAATTTCGATCATCATGAGTAAATTATGTCAAAGAAAATGTATTGATCTACTGGGATTTTCTTTTGTCTGCTTGGACTCAAGAGATAAACATGGTTGTGTTCATCTTTTTGCAGGCAGTCGTGTTCTTTTGATGAATGTATTTGCAATTTTGACAATATAATATTTATGTTTTGAGAAAGCAACTACATTTTGAAATTACATTTACTGTTTTGGATGTCCACAGATTTCGGTGTCTTGTGGAGTCGGTATTGAAAATGTTGAACTACATTAAAATAGACTGTCCCATAAAAAATTCTACCATAGTGTACTATAGTATATACTGTGGCCTACAAATAAATGCATGTGTACCAGGACAACTTTGCAAATAATGGAAATGATTTATCCATATTACTCTACCGTGCAATGACAATCACAAACACAATTTATGTTGTACTGTAAATATTTAGCCATTAAAAAATCTGACATATCATGGTGGAAAGCTGGAAATCATACCATGAATAAGATCATTTTATTTATGAAAATAAATCCTGGTTAACACCCTCATACCCACATGAAAACAATACCTAAGTTTACTTTAGAATACTACAGTACTTACTTTATAGTTATGTAGTGCACTGTATTAAACTGTAGTATACTTTAGAATACTATACTACATACTATATTGATATGCTAATATTTAACTTGCATATTGTATACCCTACCCATTCCCCGTATCCCAAGAGAAACCTACATGCCAAATATAGACCAAGGTTTCCTCAAGGAGAAAACTGCTATGTCAATGTCAATAAAAGAAAAAATATAGTTAACACTACAGTAATGGCCACAAAGACACTACAGTATATTACAGTAAATACTATAGTATATAAATATACTAATACTACAGTATTTATACAATATAATACTATAGTATTTTTTCATGTGGGCTGGGCTCTCTCCGACACCTCTTGCCCTTCCTTTGCCAAAATCTTAACTGATCCAATCTGGGACACAGTCACTCTCATCAATTATGTGTCACAGTGCGTACCACTGCCAAGGCTTCTTCCAGTAAGAGGGTCAGCTTGCTCATCGGTTCCATCCGATCGGCGGTTGCTAGTGACCGCCATGACAAAGACAATGATGACAACAGAAGCAAAAATACTCTCCTTTGCTGCCCCGTCCCAATTAAATTCAGATGAGTTCATTAAAAAGTAAACATTGACTTTACAATCTAACTCGCAATAAAATGTGTGTACAGTACATATCACAAACAGGTCTACACAGAGTGATAAGCATGGGTGTGTTCATATTGGACAATAAACAGTCACAATAGAAGCATTTGACCACTGTAGTTTTAGGCAGGTAGGGAGAAGGTGTAGTTTAGCCTTTCTGTCTGACTCATTATCATCATAGAAAGCGAGAAAGAGTACACACATACAGCAATAGAGACAGAGACAAAGAGAGACAGCGAAAGTGGCGTTTCACCTCCAGAGGACTTGTTGTTGTGATAAAGACTAACAGGTCAGATGATTCATACAGCAACAATAAAGCAGGAAATGATGGATTAATGGTCAGATGATTCATACAGCAACAATAAAGCAGGAAATGATGGATTAACGGTCAAATCATATATGGTCCTTTGAAAGTCTCGCTGTCAAGATCAAATTGCCATTTTGAAAACAGAGTGTCAAGGTTTTTAATTGACATCCAAAGCGCTAAAAGAAAGATCACATTTCATGACACTATATTGTTTCCTTTACAAAGGCTGTTAGGTGGGAATACCCCAGCTGAGACAGATGCCTCCATTCATAACTTCATTATGTTAATCTGTGACAGAAATGATGATATTCAATCGTTGACCTAAGATTACACGCTCATATTGTCATTCGGCAATCAAGTTTTTCACTCTGATCGTAATCTATACATTTCTCATTGTGCTGCACCCCTTTAGAGAGTTTCAAATGTCAAAAGCTCAAAATAAATCTTGAGTAACTGAGGAAAAAGTATTTATATATGCAGTACCAGTCAAATGTTTGGACACACCTAGAGAGTTTAAGAGTTTTCTTCATTTTTACTATTTTACATATTGTAGAATAATAGTGAAGACATCAAAACTGTGAAATAATACATATAGAATCATGTTGTAACATAAGTGTTAAAAACAAATCAAAATATATGACAGCTTTGCATACTCTTGGTATTCTCAACCAGCTTCACCTGGAATGCTATTCCAACAGTCTTGAAGGGGATCCCACATATGATGAGCACTTGTTGGCTGCTTTTCCTTCACTCTGTGGTCCAACTCATTCCAAACTGTCTTAATTGGGTTGAGGTCGGGTGATTGTGGAGGCCAGGTCATCTGATGCAGCACTCCATCACTCTCCTTCTTGGTAAAATAGCCCTTACACAGCCTGGGGGTGTGTTGGGTCATTGTCCTGTTGAAAAACAAATGATAGTCCCACTAAGCGCAATCCAGATGGGATGGCGTATCGCTGCAGAATGCTGTGGTAGCCATGAGGGTTAAATGTACCTGGAATTGTAAAACAATCACTGACAGTGTCACCAGCAAAGCACCCCCACACCTCTATGCTTCACGGTGGGAACCATACATGCAGAGAACATCCGTTCACCTACTCGTCTCACAAAGACACGGCGGTTGGAACCAAAAATCTCAAATTTGGACTCATCAGACCAAAAGGACAGATTTCCACTGGTCTAATGTCATTTGCTCGTGTTTCTTGGCCCAAGCAAGTCTCTTCTTATTATTGGTGTCCTTTAGTAGTAGTGCTTTCTTTGCAGCAATTCGACCAAGGCCTGATTCACGCAGTCTCCTCTGAACAGTTGATGTTATGATGTGTCTGTTACTTGAACTCTGTGATGCATTTATTTGGGCTGCAATTTCTGAGACTGGTAGCTCTAATGAACTTATCCTCTGCAGCAGAGGTAACTCTGGGTCTTCCTTTCCTGTGGCGGTCCTCATGAGAGCCAGTTCCATCATAGCGCTTGATGGTTTTTGTGATTGCACTTGAAGAAACTTTCAAAGTTCTTGAAATATTCTGTATTGACTGACCTTCATGTCTTAAAGTAATGATGGACTGTCATTTCTCTTTGCTTTCAGTATTTGAGCTTTTCTTGCCATAATATGGACTTCTTTTACCAAATAGAGCTATCTTCTGTATACCACCTCTACCTTGTCACAATACAACTGATGCTCAAACACATTAAGAAGGAAAGAAATTACACAAATGAACTTTTAACAAGGCACACCTGCTAATTGAAATGCATTCCAGGTGACCTCATGAACCTCATGAAGCTGGTTGAGAGAATGCCAAGAGTGTGCAAAGCTGTCATCAAGGCAAAGAGTGGCTACTTTGAAAAATCTCAAATATAAAACATATATTGATTTGTTTAACACTTTTTTGGTTACGACATCATTCCATGTGTTATTTCCTAGTTTTGATGTCTTCACTATTATTCTACAATGTAGAAAAAAGTAACAATAAAACCCCTTGAATGAGTAGGTGTGCCCAAACTTTTGACTGGTACTGTATATGTATATTTTTTTACCCTTTTTTCTCCCCAATTTCATGATTTCCAATTGTAGTTACAGTCTTGTCCCATCGCTGCAACTCCCGTACGGCCTTGGGAGAAGAGGAGGTCTGCCGCACTGCTTCTTGACACACTGCTCGCTTAACCTGGAATCCAGCAACACCAATGTGTCGGAGGAAACACTGTTCAACTGGAGACCATGTCAGCGTGCACGCGCTGGCCCATGAGTTGCTAGAGCGCAATGGGACAAGGACATCCTGGCCGGCTAAACCCTCCCCTAACCCAGACGACGCTGGGTCAATTGTGCGCCGCCTCATGGGTCTCCAGGTCGCGGCCGGCTGTGACACAGCCCGGGATTGAACCCAGATCTGTAGTGACGCCTCTAGCACTGCAATGCAGAGCCTTTGACAGCTGCACCACTCTGGAGGCCCCCACTGAGGAAAAAGTTAAGGATTTTAACTCCTCAGGTACAGTGCCTTCAGAGAGTATTCAGACCCTTTCACTTTTTCCACATTTTGTTACCTTACAGCCTTAAAAAAATTTTTTTTTATTTTTATTATCAGAGAAAAAAAACAACCAATTGAAATAAGGTTGTAACCTAACAAAATGTGGAAAAAGATCAGGGGACTGAATGTTTTCCTAAGCACTGTACTTCTCACAGTAGCAAAAGGACTCAGTATGGTGGTGTTGTTCTTCGTAGGGTATTGACGATTTAGTGATACCGCCTCGGAGTATGGTTGTCCGCTGCTGAGCGAAGATGGTTGTCCTATTCAAGCCGTGTCGATAAGTGAAGCTGTACCATTTTAATGAATGCATCTCCATTGAATGAACAAAGGAAGAATAGCCAGTTTCATGTGATATAATTTCCACTGATGCTATAAAAAATACTTGATTGGGTGATGGGAAATGTATAATAACGTTGGATAAGTAAGTTAGCTACTGTGAGGATATCCGAGACATCAGCCACAATAGACAAACAGATGCACTGGCCACAAGAAACTCAATATGGTGCCAACACAAGGCACGAGCAATGACACACACACACACTTATTTAGTCATAGCATAATACTGGTGAAGGAATCACAATAGGTTCCATTGACAGGTGCTCCGAGAGTGCTGAATCACGAGACGAGCTAAAAATTCCCAAAGTATTAGTGCTGTTGGAGTTACACAAATAGGGGTGGGAGGGTGAGAGAGACAGTTCCCGGATCTGCTGGGGATCTGGAGGAAAGTTCAAAGCTTGTATCTTTCGCTGTGTGCCTGTGGTTAGAACAGCGGAGGGACTAGGGAGAGCGCACAGAGCCGAAAGCAGAATTGAGTTGACTCACTCGGTGTTGACATAAACAGGCACACATCAAGGGAATGACCACACACACTGAGTCACCTCCGTTATACAGCAGCTCCAGGAGTAACAAACAGCGAGAGAGCACTTAACCCCTACTTATGCTGCAAGGAAAGGGGAATGTGCCTGGTGAGCTATCAGTTATCATCAAACAGAAATTGACTTCTGATTGGAGTTGAGAGGAAGGGAAAGATCTGCAGTAATTTCGCTCAGATTTTACAAATTTACACAAAACCATCATTGAGAAAAAATTGTCTGATTGACCAGTCCAGATTTGTTTGAATCAGACATCAGGGAATGGCTGGTATACATCTTGTCGTTGGTCGACTGGAGTAGGTATAAGTTGTCACTAATCACTGACAGAGGGATTCAAAAATCTTATCCGGTAAAGGATTAAAGACATGCTCCAGTACTTTGTCGACTAAGAAATACTTTTTTAAGCCTCCCGCTTTGGGCTGGATGTGTTAATGTGTACAGTGCCTTCGGAAAGTATTCAGACCCCTTGACTTTTTCCACATTTTGTTATGTTACAGCCTTATTCTAAAATTGAAAATTGAAATCAATCAATCTACACACAATACCCCATAATGGCAAAGCAAAAACCCAGAAATATCACATTAACATAAGTATTCAGACCCATACTTTGTTGAAGCACCTTTGGCTGCTCCTACACCCTTGAGTCTTCTTGGGTATGACCCTACAAGCTTGGCACACCTGTATTTGGGGAGTTTCTCCCATTCTTCTCTGCAGATCCTCTCAAGCTATGTAAGGTGGGATGGGGAGCATTGCTGCACAGCTATTTTCAGGTCTCTCCAGAGATGTAAGATCAGGTTCAAGTCCAGGCTCTGGCTGGGCCACTCAAGGACAGTCAGATACTTGTCCTGTAGTCAAACCTGCGTTGTCTTGCCTGTGTGCCGTTGTCCTGTTGGAAGGTGAACCGTCGCCCCAGTCTGAGTTCCTAAGCGCTCTGGAAACATTTTTTAAAAAGGATCTCTCTGTACTTTCCTCCGTTCATCTTTGCCTCGATCCTGACTGGTCTCCCAGTCCCTGCCGCTGAAAAACATCCCCACGGCATGATAATGACACCACCATGCTTCACCGTAGGGATGGTGCCAGGTTTCCTCCAGACTTGACGCTTGGCATTCAGGCCAGAGTTAAATCTTGTTTTTTTCAGACCAGAGAATCTTGTTTCTCATGAGAGTCTTTAGGTGCCTTTTGGCAAACTCAAAGCAGGCTGTCATGTGCCTTTTACTGAAGAGTGGCTTCCATCTAGCCACTCTACAATAAGGCCTGTTTGGTAGAGTGCTGCAGAGATGGTTGTCCTTCTGGAAAGTTCTCCCATCGCCACAGAGGAACTCTGGAGCACTTTCAGAGTGACCATCCAGTTCTTGGTCACCTCCCTGACCAGAGCTCTTCTCCCCCGATTGTTCAGTTTGGCTGGGCGGCCAACTTGAAGAAGTTTTGGTGTTTCCAAATTTTTTCCATTAAAGAATGGAGGCCAGTGTGTTCTTGGGGACATACAAGATCTGTTCCTTGACTTAATCCTGTCTCGGAGCTCTACGGACAATTCCTTGTACCTCATGGCTTGGTTTATTTTTTTTGTACAGTCAACTGTGGGACCTTTTATAGACAGGTGTGTGACTTTCCATGTCCAATAAATTGCATTTACTACAGGTGGACTCCAATCAAGTTGTAGAAACATCAAGGATGATCAATGGAAACAGGATGCACCGGAGCTCAATTTCAAGTCTCATAGCAAAGAATCTGAATACAGTGAGGGAAAAAAGTACTGGATCCCCTGCTGATTTTGTATGTTTGCCCACTGAAAGAAATGATCAGTCTATAATTTTAATGGTAGGTTTATTTGAACAGTGAGAGACAGAATAACAACAAAAAAATCCAGAAAAACATGTAAAAAATGTTATAAAATGATTTGCATTTTAATGAGGGAAATAAGTATTTGACCCCTCTGCAAAACATGACTTTGTACTTGGTGGCAAAACCCTTGTTGGCAATCACAGAGGTCAGACGTTTCTTGTAGTTGGCCACCAGGTTTGCACACATCTCAGGAGGGATTTTGTCCCACTCCTCTTTGCAGATATTCTCCAAGTCATTAAGGTTTCGAGGCTGACGCTTGGCAACTCGAACCTTCAGCTCCCTCCACAGATTTTCTATGGGATTAAGGTCTGGAGACTGGCTAGGCTACTCCAGGACCTTAATGTGCTTCTTCTTGAGCCACTCCTTTGTTGCCTTGGCCGTGTGTTTTGGGTTATTGTCATGCTGGAATACCCATCCACGACCCATTTTCAGTGCCCTGGCTGAGGGAAGGAGGTTCTCACCCAAGATTTGACGGTACATGGCCCCGTCCATCATCCCTTTTATGTGGTGAAGTTGTCCTGTCCCCTTAGCAGAAAAACACCCCCAAAGCATAATGTTTCCACCTCCATGTTTGACAGTGGGGATTGTGTTCTTGGGGTCGTAGGCAGCATTCCTCCTCCTCCAAACACGGCGAGTTGAGTTGATGCCAAAGAGCTCCATTTTGGTCTCATCTGACCACAACACTTTCACCCAGTTGTCCTCTGAATCATTTAGATGTTCATTGGCAAACTTCAGACGGGCATGTATATGTGCTTTCTTGAGCAGGGGGACCTTGCGGGCGCTGCAGGATTTCAGTCCTTCACGGCGTAGTGTGTTACCAATTGTTTTCTTGGTGACTATGGTCCTAGCTGCCTTGAGATCATTGACAAGATCCTCCTGTGTAGTTCTGGGCTGATTCCTCACCGTTCTCATGATCATTGCAACTCCACGAGGTGAGATCTTGCATGGAGCCCCAAGCCGAGGGAGATTGACAGTTCTTTTGTGTTTCTTCCATTTGCGAATAATCACACCAACTGTTCTCACCAAGCTGCTTGGCGATGGTCTTGTAGCCTATTCCAGCCTTGTGTAGGTCTACAATCTTGTCCCTGACATCCTTGGAGAACTCTTTGGCCTTGGTGGAGAGTTCGGAATCTGATTGATTGCTTCTGTGGACAGGTGTCTTTTATACAGGTAACAAACTGAGATTAGGAGCACTCCCTTTAAGAGTGTGCTCCTAATCTCAGCTCGTTACCTGTATAAAAGACACCTGGGAGCCAGAAATCTTTCTGATTGAGAGGGGGTCAAATACTTATTTCCCTCATTAAAATGCAAATAATTTGATAACATTTTTGACATGCGTTTTTCTGGATTTTTTGTTGTTGTTATTCTGTCTCTCACTGTTCAAATAAACCTACCATTAGAATTATAGACTGATCATTTCTTTGTCAGTGGGCAAACGTACAAAATCAGCAGGGGATCAAATACTTTTTTCCCTCACTGTACATATGTTAATGAAGGTATTTCTATTTTCTATTTGTAATAAATTTGGTAAAATTCCCCAAAAACGTTTCACTTTCGTATTGTGTGTAGATTGCTGAGGATAACATAACATTTGGAATAAGCGAAGGGATGTAAATATTTTCCGAAGGCACTGCACAATCTATGAGCAGATTTACTGTTTAATTAACCTCAATTAACCACGAAATCCCTAGTTTGAAAGTGACTGGTTTCTTGAAGTTGTGCCGAGCCATTTTCCCTACATTTCCCCCCATGTGGGCCAGCCCCCTAACAATTTGAGTTCTAGACAATGAGCTCCAGCCCCTCGCATTTGAGTGAAAGCTAGCAAGAGGCCTACTAAGCATTATCCAATGTGGTTGCAGGGCGGCCCCAAAGGCTCAGTGGACACAGCAGAGAGACAGAGCAATTTTTGGGGGCCCACTTTTGGCTTGTGAGTGCTACTTTCAGAAGTACTGACTAAACAGTATACAAAAGTACTGGAGAATCTCTTTAAGGTTAGTATTTGGGGGTAGGGTAATCTGATGCTAGATCTTTAGTAGGATGGGTGCAATTGCTACCTTGAGACTCGATTTGTAATGAGTACCGTGCTATTGCACATGCAACGAACACTCAAACTGGACAGTTTTATCTCAATCTCTTCATTCAAAGACTCAATCATGGACACTTACTGACAGTTGGGGCTGCTTTGCTGAATGTATTGTCTCTTCCTTCTTTCCCTTTGTGCTGTTGTCTGTGCCCAATAATGTTTGTACCATGTTTCGTGCTGCTACCATGCTGTGTTGTGCTGCTGCCATGTTGTGTTGCTACCATGCTGTGTTGTCATGTGTTGCTGCCTTGCTATGTTGTCGTCTTAGATCTCTCTTTATGTAGTGTTGTCTCGTCGCGATGTGTGTTTTGTCATCATTTTTTTTATATCCTAGCCCATCCCCGCATATAGGCCTTTTTGTAGGCCGTCATTGGAAATAACAATTTGTTCTTAACCGACTTGCCTAGTTAAATAAAGGTTAAATAAATAAATAAAATCAATTCTGCCAATGGTGGTGTGTGATGCCTTCCAGTGGCCCAGTGAGAGAACACATGTCACATGGTCACGCAGCAGAGCAATAGCTGTGCAATCCTGCCCTACATGAGATCATCCCACTCTTATACCTGCCAGTCACTGTGCAGCGCTGTCTGCTTAGTCATGATCCATCTGCTATTATTTGGCACGTTCCTAAGTTTAGAAGTTGCTGACACCTGACAGATCTTACAACACATGGATATTCATTTGAAGTATCAGCTAACCACATGTTATAGCAATTTGTCAGTCAATGAGTCGATGATGTGGCACGCACCCATTATCTAGTGTGTCAGTGTGTGTACAGTTTGAAGGAAGTTAGAGACTGGAAGTCTATGGGTATCTGTACACAGACATAAAAACGGTATCCACGAGTTCATCTGACTCTGGGGACGTAGATAAATGGCCTTATTGCCAAAAACCCAAAGTAGCCCTTCAAACAAATACAGATTAAGAAAGTCCTCACATAGCTTTGTTACTAGACTAGATGTAAACAAAACAGGTTACATCACAAAAATGTGTGTTCGACCTTTGAGACAAAAAACAAGACTAGGAGCAACTTTTTGAACGCATTTATATTTTATAACCCACATTCCTTTTCATTTAAGGCTTCAGCTTCACTACACAGGTGCATTTGTGACACATAGCAATTGAACACTTTTACAATGAGAGAAACTATTTACAGAACTGGATCAACAGGAGGGTCGGTCAGTTGGAGCTCTATGGGGCAGCTTTGGGGTCAAGATTGGCAGGAAAGGGTTAGAGTCCATTTGATATTTTGTAAATGTATTGTCAAAACACAAAGTCTCAGTCTCTCACATACTGCCGGTGAGTGGCATTGGTAACAGACTAGAGAGCCTGGGTCCCAAATGGCACCCTATTCCCTATATACTGGACTACTTTTGACCAGAACCCATGGGCCAAGGTCAAGGTCAATAACTGGAACATGGTTTTTCAGAACAGGGTTTGGCTCTTCAGTTATGCTGATTGGTGGGGTGGGAGTGGGACTGTAGCAGTGTTTGAGATGGGAAAGTGTAGGCTGGCTGGGCCTGAAAAGGATCATTCAAAATAACATTTTTACATTCATAGATAATTTTACCATTCGCCGCCTAGAACTTAAACTTAAAGCTGTGGATCAAATGCAGCCCGATATTGCTTAGAGCTGCTTGAGTCAGGAGGTACGTTGTTGTATAATCCTGTCACAAAGGCCTCTACTACAGAGGCCATTGTAGTTCCTCTGGGAAACGGGCGTTTCTCCCGGCAACATGAAGAGGCCAGAGACAAGATTGGAGGGCGCACAATCGCTAAACCGGCCAATGGGGTCATTCCATGCACCCATTGACAGGAGTGAGGCAGCGACTGGTGTCAGGTAATTGGGCCTCCTACACAAACCGGGAGGTTGAAAAAAAAAAAGAAAAAAAAAAGAGGGATGGGGGGGTGAGACCGAGGAAAGAATAACCCAGCCGGGTGCTAGTCTCCTTTAATGTTGGGGGAGAGGGATATGCACTTAGCAGAGGCGTTGGTATTGTATTATACCTCCCCCTCACTCAGGATTTTTAAGGGAAGAGTAGCTATGTGTAAAGGCTAGAAGGCCCAAACCCCCATACATTTAAAGTAGTTTGGTTAAGAAGAACACAACGGCAAACAAATTCTAAATGCAATGCCACATCACTTATTTGCCTTTAATCAAATTATTTCACAACCTCCTCCCCCACGCTGTGATTAACAGTTGGGTGGGGCTCACATTCTAGGAACAGCCCAAAAACACTTTAACCCACAGCACAGAGGACGAAAAACTGTGGTCACTCCACAAACAGCGAGTCTCCTCACATGACTTCTATGGTCTGTAAGTAGTTTCAACAGCTTGCTTGGTCAGCAACATCAATTTTCATATCATTATAAAAATGTATATTTCCTAAAATCTTAATTTGGCCAGTGAGTGTATCATGTATCGGGGGGAGAGGAGTCAGGGGAGTTCATCTAGGCTGGGATTGATATGTCACAATAGCACCATATGTTCCTCATAAAAGAGACTGATTACCCTAAAATAATGCTATTCTTTTTTATTAACCAGAACTCCAACCTCAGGTAGACTTGATTTAGGGAGGATATCTATCAGAGATGCTACACTTACGGGGAACCAGGCCATCAGAAACTACACCACATACATCACTAAATCAATGTGCTTTGCAATGTGAAGAATGTCTCAAGATACACTGAGTTTACAAAACAACGACACCTTCCTAATATTGAGTTGCAGTCCTCCTGATCCCACACAATGGTGGCTTTACTTTCCAGCCCAACGATCTTACGGTACACATTAAGTCATGACCCCTGCTATCAAAAGCCCCACAAAGACCTTTGTTGAACCCGTGACCCCTCTCTGCCCTGCAGTGCAAGCCTCTGATTGGCTTAAACAGTCAACCTCCATCACGAGGGGCCCATTGCCTCCGCCACACAGAAGGTGAAGTGTGTGTGTGTTGAGAGAAAAAAAAGTCAACTGAATAAATAGAAAAGCCAGCTCAAAGCATTTCACTGTGGACCTAACAGTACATGAGAGTGCTAGAGCTCACTTGATCACCTTGAACGAGATACAGACGATAAAGCTATATAGGTCTAGTCCTGTGTCCTTGAATCCAGTTCCACTGCTTTTTTTATTTGTTCCCCTCTAATGAACTGATTTAGACCAGGGACACCACATGGGTGGAATTCATTATCAGGTACAACAGAAAACCAGCAGGTTCCGGACATCGTAGTGTAAGAGTTTGAATACCTCTGATCTATGACCTCAAATGCTTTAATATAGCCAACACGCATCCTCGTATGTATAAACATCTTAATTACAGAGCGATAAAGAGGGCATATTCACCTTACGAGTCCATCTGAGGAAGATTATAATAATCATTTTAAAACACAGTGCTGCTGGACATTTGATTAGAGAGAGGGAAGCCTTTTACACCAGACGAAATGTCCAAAAAGGCAACACCCCCTCCAAAAAGCAAGAAAAGCTAAAAGAAAAACAAGAACCATAAAACAAAACAATGACAACCTACACTGGTAGGGAGGGACTCATTTGAAATGGCTGGGCGGGGGGATGAAGGGGGCAGAGCGGTCGTTGGTCAGGGTCCGACGCAGTTTCACTCCCCGGATCATAGTGACCATGTGACCTCCGGCCCCCGAGGGTTCCTTCGCATCCTGCTCCTGGGCGGCAGGGGGCTGCTGGGGGGGCAGGCAGTGCCCGCTCTCCACCAGCTGGTTGGCAGTGCCAGAAGTATTGTGCTGCTGTTGGAGATGAGACTGCTGCTGAATCGGTTGCTGCTGTTGTTGTATGAGCTGCTGTTGCTGAAGCTGCTTTTGATGTTGGAGCTTCTGTTGCTGCTGCTGCTGGAGCTGCTGTTGGTACAGTTGTTGTTGCTGCTGTAGCTGTTGTTGCTGGAAACGTTGCTGTAATTGAAACGTTTGCTGCTGTTGTTGTGTCTGGGCTGTTGGTTGCACCTGATGTGTCTGGGGCTGCTGTTGATACTGCTGCTGCTGGTTGTACTGCAGGTGCTGCTGCTGGTACTGCTTTTGCTGCTGCTGGTGCAGGGCGTACTGCTGCTGCTTGCTCAGCTGGTACAGCTGCTCCGAGCTACCCATGGGAACTGGCGCCTGGCCCGGGATCAGCGAGTAGTACGGTGATGTGGACAAAGAACGGTGCAAGGGCATGGCGCTCAGGCTCTGGGTCGACGTGCACAGGCTGTGCTTGGTGTGGACCAGCCCGTGGTCCACCGTCCAGCTCATGCCCATCCCGCCCTCTGGTGGCCCCATGTTCTCATTGCTCCCGCTGTTCCCCCCTCTGCCGCAGTTGCCTCCCCCTCCTTCTACGCCCAGGGCTTTGAGGGGCACCTGGGGGGTGCAGATGGGGATAGGCACGCCGCCGCTGATGGTGCCGCGGCGGTAGGCAGGCTTGGAGGAGGGCTTGCGGCGGATGGTGGCAGTGTGCGATTGGCACAGGCCCAGCAGCTCGGGCTCGGCCAACAAGCTGACTGTGGAGGCGGGTCGCTTGCTCTGGAACATCTTGCGGTACTGCAGGCTGAGGTCACTGTTGCGTGGGATGGTGGATGACTTGTCAAAGTCAGGCGGGCCGTGGTGCTCCTCCTCGCCCCGGTGCAGGCAGATGTAGTCGTAGTCTGGTGGGTGGAGAAAGAGGGAGAGAGGGATGAGGGACAGATGGATAAAGGAGGGGTGAGGAGGAGGAACAAGAGTAAGCCTGTGGTTACTTAGAGTGGAGGAACACACAATACAACTGGAAAATAACATGGAAAGAAAGCAGACGCTTTGGACTGGGGTGGAAAATCTGACCTGATGCATTCTGTTATAAACCAAGAAAGTTGTTGCACAAAGCTCTTCTACATTAAAGTACGTGAGACAGCATGGAAGACTAGACATATTCGGTGGAGTCAGACGTGTAAAATGTATTAGAGAAACACAAACTCAAAAAGAGTCCAGATTTGCCCCAAACATTATAACCGAATTATGTCTGCATCCCAAATTGCACACTATTCTCTATCTAGTGATCACCTTCTGACATAGGGCTCCGAATCACTGGGCAGTTTGTGACAGGAAGTTAAAAAAGGAAGAAAAAAAGTATTATCTGATGAGGAAGAAATTAGGGGGGGGGGGGGGTGTATATATGATAAAGGGTGAGTCAGCACAGAGCGATGACCTGTTACCAGACAATGATGGTAAACACACACTAACACAATTTCCGGGCAGTACCGCATACATGTGCATATGCCCAATCACTCACATAAGAACTCCGCTCATCCTCTTACGCAAAGGTTTTGTCTCTCTTTCACACGTCACACACCAAATGTTCTACGCTAACGCTCTTCTTTCACTAGCAAAAGGCCATTTGATGTGATGAGAACTCACACAGCACAGATGTCACACTAAATCACTGTGGATGATCTTGTCATTTCACTTGTAAGGAACAGAGAGGGACAAATCTAAACAGTAATGGACAAGAAACCTACCATAAAGAGGCAGCTCTTTCTTTACAGCTGAAAAAGAATATAGAATTGCGTTGAACTTATATACAAAAAGAAAAACAACTTATTGTGAGCTCATTTTCTATTATCAAAAGTAACATGATATGTTGAATGGGGGGGATGCTTCAAAGTGACAGTCGAGCACCATGATGCTTTGAGAGGTATCAAACTGGCGTAAAATAATATTCTCGGGTTGCAGGCATTGGCCCTGATAAGCTACGTATGGCTTTACATCTCGGCATGCAGGCTTTTGATACGACAAACATGATACCGCATGAGACAATATTATCACGATACTTCCAGAGCAATCGGAAAGTATTCAGATCCCTTGACTTTTTCCATATTCTGTTATTTGAAAATTGATTAAATAAATCCACAAAATACCCCATAATGACAACAAAAATACAATTTGTTTGCAGATGTATTAAAAATAAAAAAAACAGAAAAAATACCAAGTATTCAGACCCTTTGCTATGAGACTCAAAATTGAGCTCAGGTGCATCCTGTTTCCATTCACCATCCTTGAGATGTTTTCACAAATTGACAGGACATGATTTGGAAAGGCACACACCTGTCTATGTAAGGTCCAACAGTTTACAGTGCATGTCAGAGAAAAAAACCAAGCCATGAGGTCGAAGGAATTGTCCGTAGAGCTCCGAGACAGGATTGTGTCGAAGCACAGATTTGGGGAAGAGTACTAAAAAATGTCTGCAGCATTGAAGGTCTTCTATACTCCTCAGTAGAAGGCACATGACAGCCCGCTTGGAGTTAGCCAAAAGGCAGTTAAAGTCTCAGACCATGAGAAACAAGATACTCCGGTCTGATGAAATGCCAAGCGTCACGTCTGGAGGTAACCTGGCACCATCCATACGGTGAAGCAAGGTGGTGGCAGCATCATGCTGTGGGGATGTTTTTCAGCGGCAGGGACTGGGAGACAAGTCAGGATCGAGGGAAAGATGAACGGAGCAAAGTACAGAGAGATCCTTGATAAAAACCTTCTCCAGCGTGCTCAGGACCTCAGACTGGGGCGAAGGTTCACCTTCCAACAGGACTAAGCACACATCCAAGACAACGCAGGAGTGTCTTCGGGACAAGTCTCTCAATGTCCTTGTGTGGCCCAGCCAGAGCCCGGAATTGAACCCGATCTAACATCTCTGGATTGACCTGAAAATAGCTGTGCAGTGACGCTCCCCATCCAACCTGACAGAGCTTGAGGGGATCTGCAGAGAAGAATGGGAGCAACTGCCCACATTCAGGTGTGCAAAGCTTGTAGCTTCATACCCATTAAGACTTGAGGCTGTAATCGCTACCAAAGGTGCTTCAACAAGTACTGAGTAAAAACATTTCTAAAAAACTGTTTTTGTGTGGTAGTGTGTGTTGATCGCTGAGCAAAATAAATTATTTAATCTATTTTAGAATAAGGCTGTAACATAACAAAAAGTTAAAAGCCAAGGGGTCTGAATACGTTCCGAATGCACTGTAGGTGCCGTTACAATATGTATTACGATTCTCACAATTCTATATCTATTGCGATTCAATACCGCAATGTTATGTTCCGAACATATTGCACACTGTCTGCTGCAGAGAGAGAGCATGAGACAATTCATTTGATCAATCATGAAAATAAAAGGGGTGAAAACACATTGGCTCACTATTTACAAATAATACTGAGGCCAAGCTACAGGATGAAAAATACCAGAGTTTTGGCGCAGGTCTAGCCGACTCCCATGACTAGGTAGCACTGCAGACAAAAGTGCATAATACTACCAGAGGTTACTTGCACAGGCTGATGCTGTAATAATGCTGTTGAAACAGGCACATGGATTGGACAAAAGTAAAGACGCGATTCTGTTTTGGTTGTGAAATGACAGACGGATGCATGTGACAGACTGCAAAACGATCACAGACACATGTGCAGACAGACACACAGATAAGGCAGGTAGGCAAACAGACCGAAGAGTACAAATAGAGACAATACTTCAATCATGACCTGTACACAGACAGACAAACAATAAGACAAGAATACATTATAAGATCCCAGACAGAATCCGACTGAAAAACAGAGCTGGCTGAGCCAGAGAGGGACAGACACAGTACCAGTGAAAAGTTTGGACACACCTAATCATTCAAGGGTTTTTATTTGTATTATTTTCTACATTGTAGAATAAAGACATCAAAACTATGAAATTACACATATGGAATCATGTAGTAACCCAAAAAGTGTTAACCTGTTGGGTCTAGGGGGCAGCATTTGCACGTCTGGATAAAAAAAATGTACCCGATTTAATCTGGTTACTAATCCTACCCAGTAACTAGAATATGCATATACTTATTATATATGGATAGAAAACACTCTAAAGTTTCTAAAACTGTTTGAATGGTGTCTGTGAGTATAACAGAACTCATTTGGCAGGCAAAACCCTGAGACATTTTCTGACAGGAAGTGGATACCTGATGTGTTGTATTGACTTTAAACCTATCCCATTGAAAAACACAGGGGCTTAGGAATATTTTGGCACTTCCTATTGCTTCCACTAGATGTCACCAGCCTTTACAAAGTGTTTTGAGTCTTCTGGAGGGAGATCTGACCGAACAAGAGCCATGGAACGATGATGTCCCATTAGACACCTGGCGCGCGAGTTCATGTTGGGTACCCTCGTTCCAATACGTTATAAAAGAGTATGCATTCGTCCACCTTGAATATTATTCATGTTCTGGTTAAAAAAGGCCCTAATGATTTATGCTATACAACGTTTGACATGTTTGAACGAACGGAAATATATTTTTTCCCCTCGTTCATGACGAGAAGTCCGGCTGGCTTACATCATGTGCTAACGAGACGGAGATTTTTGGACATAAATGATGAGCTTTTTTGAACAAAACTACATTCGTTATGGACCTGTGATACCTGGAAGTGACATCTGATGAAGAGAATCAAAGGTAATGGATTATTTACATAGTATTTTCGATTTTAGATCTCCCCAACATGACGTCTAGTCTGTATCGCAACGCGTATTTTTCTGGGCGCAGTGCTCAGATTATTGCAAAGTGTGATTTCCCAGTAAGGTTATTTTTAAATCTGGCAAGTTGATTGAGTTCAAGAGATGTAAATCTATAATTCTTTAAATGACAATATAATATTTTACCAATGTTTTCTAATTTTAATTATTTAATTTGTGACGCTGACTTGACTGCCGGTTATTGGAGGGAAACGATTTCCTCAACATCAATGCCATAGTAAAACGCTGTTTTTGGATATAAATATGAACTTGATAGAACTAAAAATGCATGCATTGTCTAACATAATGTCCTAGGAGTGTCATCTGATGGAGATTGTAAAAGGTTAGTGCATCATTTTAGCTGGTTTTATGGTTTTGGTGACCCTGTCTTTGACTTGACAAAACATTACACACAACTCTTGTAAATGTACTGTCCTAACATACTCTAAATGTATGCTTTCGCCGTAAAACCTTTTTGAAATCGTAAAACGTGGTTAGATTAAGGAGATGTTTATCTTTCAAATGGTGTAAAATAGTTGTATTTTTGAAAAATTGGAATTTTGACATTTATTTGGATTCAAATTTGCCGCTCTTGAAATGCACCTGCTGTTGATGGAGTGCACCACGGGTGGCACGCTAGCGTCCCACCTAGCCCCAAGAGGTTAAATCAAAATCCAAATCTATTTGAGGAATTCCCTCAACCAGCTTCACGAGGAATGCTTTTCCAGCAGTCTTGAACAAGTTCCCACATATGCTGAGCACGTGCTGACTGCTTTTCCATCACTCTGCTGTCCATCTCATCCCAAACCATCTCAATTGGGTTGAGATCGGGTGATTGTGTAGGCCAGGTCATCTGATGCAGCACTCCATCACTCTCCTTCTTGGTAAAATTGCACTTACACAGCCTGGAGGTGTGTTTTGGTAACTGTCCTGTAGAAAAACAAATGATAGTGGGACTAAGCACAAACCAGGTAGGATGGCGTATCACTGCAGAATTCTGTGGTGGCCATGCTGGTTAAGTGTGCCTTGAATTCTAAATGAATCACAGACAGTAGCTGTGTTCGAATACCCATACTAACATACTGTATACTACATACGTAATGAGTATATACACTACATACTATTAGTTCATTTTAGTATACTGTAAACGAACGGTGTCCTTTCAGTTGAGCATACTAGCACTATGCCTGTCTATCGGAAGTTGATTATAAGCACAACAAATTACTAGCTAAACATTTTTGTGTCCGTAAATTCAATCTGGAGTGCCAGAGTGCGCTCTGAGCGTTCTTAAATTGAGCGTTGTCAGATTGTCCCTTTGTAAATGGACAATCCCCTCTCGGAGCTTTCAGAGCGCAAACTGGCCGAGGTGTAGGTTTGATCCGAGCATTCTGACCATCACAACGGACGTTCTGACCATCACAACGGAAATGCAGTCAAGCACACAAGCTAACTGGCTAGCTACTTCGACACAAATGAGAAAACACCTCACTGACCATTTTACTCGCCATAGCAGAGCTGATTAGGCTGTTTTCATGACACCGGCCAAATTAAAAACAGGTGTTGAGCGTTCGTAAATTCCTCAGTTATTCTGCGCTCTGGCACACTCAGACGAGAATGCTCTGAAATCGGAGTATATAGCCAGAGCGCATTTATGTCCATTGAGAACGCACAACAACTATACCACTTAGCTATGAATGACGTGAATAATCAAGTCAATAAATGTTGGGTAGTTAGATAGCGTATAGTTAATATACTGGCAAGTTCAATGTATTAGTAGCCAACTAACGAGGTAGCTAGCTAACATACCGCTAGTACCTATGTTGTAATGATATTCTACGCGGTTCATAAGGATAGCGTAGCCAACACATTGTCAGCCAACATTACGTGTAGCGTAAATCATTTGAAAAGTCATTACTTTATTACAATGCTCAACATGTTCTTAACATGTGTCATATTTAGTTAAAGCAAGTAATTTGTATCCGCTCTGGACTTCGGCTGCATATTTTCTGCAAATCTGCAAATCTTGTGAAGCCACGCCCATTTCCCGAAGAATTGCATTATGGGCCCTAAAAGTACGGAAATAGAATCCACTGCGTGTATACTTCGTATTTTGGTGAATGTAGTACGACATCCAGGAACTTTTGGCATATTAACTTTATCCTGTTAGTATGGGTATTCGAACACAGCCAGTGTCACCAGCAAAGCACCCCCACAACATCACACCACCTCCTCCATTCTTCACGGTGGGAATCACACATGCGGAGATCTGTTCACCTACTCTGCGTCTCACAAAGACACAGCAGTTTGAACCAAAAATGTCAAATTTGGTTAATCAGACCAAAGGACAGATTTCCACCGGTCTAATGTCCATTGCTCGTGTTTCTTGGCCCAAGCAAGTCTCTTCTTCATATTGGTGTCCTTTAGTAGTGGTTTCTTTGCAGTAATTTGACCATGAAGGCTTGATTCACGCAGTCCCCTCTGAACAGTTGATGTTGAGATGTGTCTGTTAATTGAACTGTGAAGCATTTATTTGGGCTCCAATTTCTGAGGTGCAGTTAACTCTAAACCTCTGCAGCAGAGGTAACTCTGGGTCTTCCTTTCCTGTGGCGGTCCTCATGAGAGCCAGTTTCATCATAGCGCTTGATGGTCTTTGCGACTGCGCATGAAGAAACTTTCCAAGTTTTTGAAATGTCCCGTATTGACTGACCTCCATGTCTTAAAGTAATGATGGACTGTCGTTTCTCTTTGCTTACTTGAGCTTTTCTTGCCAAATAGGGCTATCTTCTGTATACCACCCCTACCTTGTCACAACACAACTGACTGGCTCAAATGCATTAAGGAAAGAAATTCTACAAATAAGGTACACCTGTTAATTGAAATTCATTCCAGGTGAGTGTGTGCAAAGCTGTCATCAAGACAAAGGGTGGCTACTTTGAAGAATCTCAAATAAAATATATTTAGATTTGTTTAACACCTTTTTGGTTACTACATGATTCCATGTGTTATTTAATAGTTTTAATGTCTTAAATATTATTCTACAATGTAGAAAATAGTAAAAATAAAGAAAAATCCTTGAATGAGTAGGTGTGTACAAACTTGACTGGTACTGTACATAAAGGCAGACAAGCAGACAGAGGGACATGCAGACAGAGAACCTACTATCCCCGTGTGACCACAGGGGGATAGTAGGTTCTTGTCAAAAGTAGCGCACTAGGTAGACCATAGGGTGCCATTTGGGACGTATCCCAAGGAGTGGTGTGTGGCAGGGGTTTGGTGGTGATGGTGAGCGGTGGTCACTACTAACCGTGGGAGGGGATGGTGTCCTCGGAGCAGGAGGGCGTGGTGGTCTGCGTGCTGTAGCCGCTGGAGCAGTGGAGGGAGTCGTGGCTGGTGCGGGGGGCCTCCGAGTTGAGCCCTCCGCCGAGGGCCAGGGCCAGCTGCTCCCGGGCACTCTGGGGCTATGAGAGGGAGAAAGGATAGAGGGAGGGAGATCATTGTTTAGAAGAAAAAAAGGGAATGTGTACAATAGAAGAGAATCCCTCCTCAACCTCTTGGCCTCTGCTGCCACCGTCAGCTGAACACTAAGAACTACACCCTAGTAAATACTGGTACATGCATGGGGCTGCCCAACCCTCTTCCTGGAGATCTACCATTCTGTGGGTTTTCAGTAATTTAACACACCTGATTCTACTAATTAGCTGCTCAACAAGACCTTAACTAGCTGAATCAGATGCGCTAAATTTGGGTTGGACTGAAAACCTACAGGACAGTAGATCTCCAGGAAGAGGGTTGGGCAGCCCTGGCTCTCATCTGTGTTTTTTGAAAAACAAAATTAACAACGGTAATAACTGTTACTGACTACACTTACATGCTTGTTAGACGACAATTAGTTACAGCTATTATATACCCTGGAATAATGCCTAGGTAATGCAAGGTGTTGCCATCACTTCCTTGTGGAAATACGTCTTAAGTTATTCTACAATCAATTAAGTATAAATGGATTACCAAACGTCTGGTTGGTTTGTCAATGATACACAGAGGAACGCACTGCACCGGTGCTTATTTGCTTTAATCATTGACAACATATCAAAGTACAAACTGATAAGCATTCTATGGAGGTGCGAGTGTGTGTGTCTGTATGTGTGTCTCAGCTTGTGTGTGTGTAAGTCTCTGTGTGGGTGTGTGTGTGCGCACGCAAGTCTGCGTGTGTGTGTGTGCGTGCAAGTCTCTGTGTGTGTCTGCTACCTTTCCGGATGTGGACATGGCGCGGGCCCTCTCGCCGTGCTGTGTGTAGGAGTTGTGAGGAGGCGGCATGGCCGTGCCGTTCTCTGTGCCCGACCCGGTATGTCCCGACCACGAACCGCACACCTCCTGAAACGAACACCAACATCACATTGTGCCACTGCCAACTCAATGTACCAATAGATACAGAGACATTTTATACAAAGATATGATATATTCTATACTCTATAAACAGTTACACCATTAAATACAGACATTCTATAATTACAGATGGATAACTAGATAACGTCAAATTCTAATCACATTCCATTATAATATATACAGTGCATTCGGGAAGTATTCAGACCTGGACTTTTTCCACATTTCGTTACCTTACAGCCTTATTCTAAAACTGATTAAATTGTTTTTTCCCCCTCAATCTACACACAACACCCCTTAATGACAAAGCAAAAACTGTTTTTTAGAAATTAACTTTAATATCACATTTACATAAGTACTCAGACCCTTTACTCAGTACTTTGTTGAAGCACCTTTGGCAGTGATTACAGCCTCAAGTCTTAATAGGTATGAAGCTACAAGCTTTGCACACCTGTATTTGCGGAGTGTCTCCCATTCTTTTCTGCAGATCCTCTCAAGCTCTGTCAGGTGGGATGGGGAGCGTAACTGTACATCTACTTTCAGGTCTCTCCAGAGATGTTCGATCTGGTTCAAGTCCGGGCTCTGGCTGAGCCACACAAGGACATTGAGAGACTTATCCCGAAGCCACTCCTGCATTGTCGTGGCTGTGTGCTTAGGGTCGTTGTCCTGTTGGAAGGTGAACCTTCTCCCCAGTCTGAGGTCCTGATCACTCTCTTTTCATCAAGGATCTCTGTACTTTGCTCAGTTCATCTTTCCCTTGATCCTGATGCTGCCACCACCATGCTTCACTGTAGAGATGGTGACAGGTTTCCTCCAGATGTGACACTTGACATTCAGGCCAAAGAGTTAAATCTTGGTTTCATCAGACCAGAGAATCTTGTTTAGTCGGGCTGTCAAGCGGGCTGTCATGTGCCTTTTACTAAGGAGTGGCTTCCACCTGGGTACTACCATAAAGGCCTGATTGGTGGAGTACTGCAGAGATGGTTGTCCTTCTGGAAGGTTCTCCCATCACATTTACATAAGGTGCCTTATGTAAAGGTGAGAGGAACTCTGGAGCTCTGTCAGAGTGACCATTGGGTTCTTGGTCACCTCACTGACCAAAGCCCTTCTCCCCCGATTGCTCAGTTTTGCCGGGCAGCCAGCTCTAGGAAGAGTCTTGGTGGTTCCAAACTTCTTCCATTTAAGAAAGATGAGGCCACTGTGTTCTTGGGGACCTTCAGTGCTGCATTTTTTTTAGTACCCTTCCCCAGATCTGTGCATTGACAATCCTGTCTCGGCGCTCTACGGACAATTCCTTTGACCTCATGGCTTGGTTTTTGCTCGGACATGCACTGTCAACTGTGGGACCTTATATAGACAGGTGTGTGCCTTTCCAAATCATGTCCAATCAAGTTGTAGAAAGATCAAGGATAATCAATGGAAACAGGATGTACCTAAGCTCAATTTTGAGTCTCATAGCAAAGGTCTGAACACTTACGTAAATAAGGTATCAGTTTTTTTGTTTTTTATAAAGTTGCAAAACATTCTAAAAACCTATTTTCGCTTTGTCATTATGGGGTATTGTGTGTAGATTGATGAAGATGTGTATTAATTTAATCCATTTTAGAATAAGGCTGTAAAATAAAATGTGGAAAAAGGAAAGGGGTCTGAATACTTTCCGAATGCACTGTATGCCTACAGCTCATGCAAAAACAAAACAAGCAGTGGCCTGTTTGATGTGACCGAGAAACAAAAGTCCACATGACAATATGCATCAGAGGTTAATGTATCTGGGTAAGGCTGGGCAGGGCAGATGAAACAAACACTGAAGAACGGGATGTTGACACAAGGATGGGCACTGTGAAGGGCAGTGAGCCGATAAGGACTGGAGGGAGTTAGAGAGGCACAGTAACAGAATTACATATTAGAACTCTATATTACAAAAAAAGCTATATATAATTACTATAATTAGCACAGCTCTTATACGGGTTAAAGTGTTAGAGAGCAATGGCTTTTAGGAGTTTTTGGGCCATCGGACGAGGCTAGTTGGGTTATATATTACTTCAAGTTGCAAATGTTACATTTCCAATGGGAAGCAGGTGAAGTTATGGGCTGATAGTAAATTAGCGAAACCTGTTTTTCTCCCTCGCACACATATACATAACCACACACTTAGACACCGGATGCATTCATTTTACACAACAAAAACAGACGTCTCGCACACACACACATACACCCCACCATTACAGCGACATAGGGTGCTTAACACTAGAAAGGAAGAGAGCGTCATAATGACTCAAAACTAATAAACAATGTAATTACTGCCATTTTCCTTAATAAATCTATATAACACACTGTCATTGTTAGAATCTCAATATCACAAACAGAACTGGTGTTACAACCAGTTTTAGGATGGCATGTCATTTTCTGAATGGTTTTCCCCCTGCTGTCCCTCCGACAGTAGGCCCTGCTCCCCTCCTCCAGACAGTTGAAGGTGCCACGCCCAGTTGATAATCACCCAGATTATTGCCTCGACACCGAACCTAAAACTATACCGAAACTAATTTCACACATATAACAATAGATTAAATAAATGAAGATTAGTATGATGGGGGAGAATGGGTGAGTTGATGAGCGAGGGGAAGCGAATAATGCATGGCTATTCTATTGTATTAATCGATTATAATTGTAATCTCAAAACAGTACACTATATCAGTCCAAGTTTTGGTTAGCCGCTGACGTTGACACCAAGTAAATGCTGTACAGCTTTCCATATTTGGGAAAGTATTCATATCGGGCATGATGCTTGTGGAACCTTACGTCGGTGAGGAGAGAAATGTCACCATTGGGAAAATAAACCTTTTCTACTCTATTCTACTCCATAGTTCGGCGTAGAATAGATTAACATGATTAACTTGGCTTTATCAACGCACATATGTTGTTCAAGCAGTGCATGAACAACACCATGAGCAGGAGAGACGTCATCATGAGTCTGGCACACAGGCTTCGTACGTTAGAGATATATGATGTCCAAGGCAGCAGAAATTCCCGCCGAGGAGAAACTGCCAGGTGGGCAGATGCACTTGGAACAGAACCCCCAATACCCGTTTCAGCTGCAAGCAACTTGTTTGTGGGAAGTGGTAAAAGCAAGTGAAATTGACAAAATTGTGTGTCAACTGTTAGGACAAGGGATAAAACTAAATGAGATTCAACTGATACCATTGCGTGAAGACGGACAACATACTGTAAGCACGAGCAAGACGACAAATAATGTATCCAATAACTGACAATAGTTGACTGCTGTCATCGACACAATTCTAATGCCATTTTGCTTTTGCGCTGATTTTCACAAGCACACTTGCCACTTATACTGATGTTAACCCTACTAATATTTTCTTAATTTGACCGCACGTCTTGGTGGTTTGGGTATTTTTATTTGTTTTCTCGTTATAAAAAAAAGCGGTTACTGTGTTCCAACGTACATGCCTTTTGTTTCATTACACTCCACAAACATTTATTTTACACTTGAAATTCTGTGTCTTTAGTGGTTTTTCATTTTGACATATAGCCTACAGTAACAAACTAATGAAAATGTTATCCCCAAAAATGTGTATCCTAATGTTACATAAGAACTGAAAAATTATAATTGTTCCAATAGCATATATTAAATCAACTTAGACTGTTAGAACATTGACGTCCATAAGACGAATCACTGGCACGAAGGGGTCCAACGAGGTCAGGTCTTTCTAGTGTTAAAACATACACATACATGCACCAAACGACAAAACACACAAGGTAAAGACTACACGGTTATGTGGGGGCCATACTTGGGGGGTTTACGCCATGGGGGGTATTACAGGGGGCCATTAAGGCTTGAGTTTTCCCACGGTGGTGTCCGTGGCTGGCGTGGCTGGCAGAACAGGCATGGGTGCAGTGGGCACCAGAGTGGATGGAGGTGGTGGGCAAGTTGCCCTCGCTGAGAGAGTGTGCGGTGCCCTCCCAGCCCTCAAAGCAGGCCTGGGTGAGCGGCACTACCCACGGAAGGGGGACGGGAAGGGATAGAGAGAATGATTGATGTGTATGAAGTAACGGAGTTGTAGAGAGTACTGTCTAACATGAGTAACTCAGGTAGAGGAAGGGGGCCAGACAGAGCAAGGTCTTTCTTTTAAACTGTTCACTGGGGTTTTCAAATAAGTTTAAAGTTTATATACAACAGTAGTGAAGTTAGGAAAGGGCAATAGACTGAACCTATGATGCAGTCGACTGAACAAATTGTAACATATTTTTAAACAACACAAAACATACACATACAAAACGACAACATCACACAAACATCAACACACCTGCCCAGACCCACATGCTCCCATCTTCCAGCGCCCACATCAGGCTCTGCCATCATTTTTCAAATTACTTCCAATTGAGCCCACTGGGCAAAAGTGCAGCAATGGGACAATGATCGATGCATTTGGAAAAATTCAGCAGCTAAAATAATATTGGGTCTGTCACGCTTCTGCATTGAGACCCAGACAGCTGTGTGGGTTACCTGTGCTGATTCCATGGAGGGCGGGCGGAGGTGAACGCCATCCAAAGAGGAGGTGATGGAGTCCAGAGAGGGGACGTGCCTCACAGAGTTGTAGTTACTGAGAGAGAGAGAGACAGAGAGAGAGAGAGACAGAGAGAGAGAGAGAGACAGAGAGAGAGAGAGAGACAGAGAGAGAGAGAGAGAGACAGAGAGAGCGACAGAGAGAGAGAGCGACAGAGAGAGAGAGCGACAGAGAGAGAGAGCGACAGAGAGAGAGAGCGACAGAGAGAGAGAGAGCGAGAGAGAGCGAGAGAGAGCGACAGAGAGCGACAGAGAGCGAGAGAGAGCGACAGAGAGCGACAGAGAGCGACAGAGCGAGAGCGACAGAGAGCGACAGAGAGCGAGAGCGACAGAGAGCGAGAGCGACAGAGAGAGAGAGCGACAGAGAGAGAGAGCGACAGAGAGAGAGAGCGAGAGCGACAGAGCGAGAGCGACAGAGAGAGAGAGAGAGCGAGAGCGACGAGAGAGCGAGAGAGCGAGAGCGACAGAGAGAGAGAGCGAGAGCGACAGAGAGAGAGAGCGAGAGCGAGAGCGAGAGAGAGCGAGAGCGACAGAGAGAGAGCGCGAGAGCGACAGAGAGAGAGCGCAGAGCGACAGAGAGAGAGAGAGAGCGACAGAGAGAGAGAGAGAGCGACAGAGAGAGAGAGAGAGCGAGAGCGACAGAGAGAGAGAGCGAGAGCGACAGAGAGAGAGCGAGAGCGACAGAGAGAGAGAGAGAGCGAGAGACAGAGAGAGAGCGACGAGAGAGAGCGAGAGACAGAGAGAGAGCGAGAGACAGAGAGAGCGACAGAGAGAGCGACAGAGAGAGCGACAGAGAGAGCGACAGAGAGAGCGACAGAGAGAGCGCGAGAGCGACAGAGAGAGAGCGAGAGCGACAGAGAGAGAGCGAGAGCGACAGAGAGAGAGCGAGAGCGACAGAGAGAGAGCGAGAGCGACAGAGAGAGAGCGAGCGAGAGCGACAGAGAGAGAGCGAGCGAGAGCGACAGAGAGAGAGCGAGCGAGAGCGACAGAGAGAGAGCGAGCGAGAGCGACAGAGAGAGAGCGAGCGAGAGCGACAGAGAGAGAGCGAGAGCGACAGAGAGCGAGCGAGAGCGACAGAGAGCGAGAGAGCGACAGAGAGAGAGAGCGAGAGAGCGACAGAGAGAGAGAGCGAGAGAGCGACAGAGAGAGAGAGCGAGAGAGCGACAGAGAGCGAGAGAGCGACGAGAGCGACGAGAGAGAGGCGAGAGAGCGAGAGAGAGAGAGCGAGAGAGCGACAGAGAGAGAGAGCGAGAGAGCGACAGAGAGAGAGAGCGACGAGGAGAGGCGACAGAGAGAGAGAGCGAGAGAGCGACAGAGAGAGAGAGCGAGAGAGCGACAGAGAGCGAGAGAGCGACGGAGAGGGCGACAGAGAGAGAGAGCGAGAGAGCGACAGAGAGAGAGAGCGAGAGAGCGAGAGACAGAGAGCGAGAGAGCGACAGAGAGAGAGCGAGAGACAGAGAGAGAGCGAGAGACACAGAGAGAGAGCGAGAGACAGAGAGAGAGCGAGAGACACAGAGAGAGAGCGAGAGACACAGAGAGAGAGCGAGAGACAGAGAGAGAGCGAGAGACACAGAGAGAGAGCGAGAGACAGAGAGAGAGAGCGAGAGACAGAGAGCGAGCGAGAGACGAGAGCGAGCGAGAGACAGAGAGCGACAGAGAGAGAGCGACAGAGAGAGAGCGACAGAGAGAGAGCGACAGAGAGAGAGCGACAGAGTGAGCGACGAGAGGGCGACGAGAGAGAGCGCGGGAGAGCGACAGAGAGAGAGCGAGAGCGACAGAGCGAGAGCGAGAGCGACAGAGCGAGAGCGACAGCGAGAGAGCGAGAGCGACAGAGAGAGAGCGACGAGCGACAGAGAGAGAGCGAGAGCGACAGAGAGAGAGCGAGAGCGACAGAGAGAGAGCGAGAGCGAGAGAGAGCGAGAGCGACAGAGAGAGAGCGAGAGCGACAGAGAGAGCGAGAGCGACAGAGAGCGAGAGCGACAGAGAGCGAGAGCGACAGAGAGCGAGAGAGCGACAGAGAGCGAGAGCGACAGAGAGCGAGAGCGACAGAGAGCGAGAGCGACAGAGAGAGAGCGAGAGCGACAGAGAGAGAGCGAGAGCGAGAGAGACCGACAGAGAGAGAGCGAGGAGGAAAAAGTGTGGGTGAGGGAGAGAGCACAATGAATGAAAAAGAGCAGGAAACAAAAGAGCAAAATAAAAAATAAAAAAAGAGAGGGAGAGACAACCAGGCATGAAAAACTGCCGCCATTTCTTCTGAAACTGAGCCAGAGCCAAACGACAGTGAGTGAGAGGTAAACTTCTGATCATTTGAATCTGTTTTGGTGCACTATGTCCTGCCCTATTCACGGTCAGACATAACATAGCCTAGAACAAAAAAATCCACAAAGAAAATCACAGCAGACTTAAGTCACTTAGCCAACTCAACTGGGGGTGTGCACCAATCCACTACAACTATCTTGAACAAGTACTATAGTAAGGTTTAGGTTCCATCCCTTATCTAGCACACCCGATTCTAATAATTAGCTGGTTGATTAGCTGAATCAGGTTAGTTAGATTTGAGGTTGGATCGAAATCTGACAGGACAGTAGCTTTCCATGAACAGGTTTGGAGAGACCAGCCCTATATAGTGTACTAATTTTGTCCATTGGTCAAAAGTAGTGCACTATGTAGGTAATAGGGTGCCACTTGGGACACTAAATGTGTGAATGCACTCATGGATGTTGGTGTCCATGCTAATCGTTAAAATAGAAAGCCTGTCCTCTCATGGTTTGAATGCATAAATGCTCTGCTACATCAACACACCACAGGTTTTGACCGCAGTAGTAGGTGCTTAAGTGGAAATTGAGCTTGGTCCAGAGAACACACTGTACTGCAAATGACCGTTCTAAATGACTATACCATACGGCTTGCTCGCTACTGTTGCTCTGTGGCAAATGTTTAAACCGTCGTTTGATGTTTACTGTACATTATAGAAGTCTTGTCACTTTCGGCCAAGCAAATAACATAATGAATGTCATAAGCTACATCAATTACAATAGAATACATATCAACACATTCAAATATACTGATAGACAGTTTTGCGCTTTAGAGGGGGGTTCGGCTATGGTGCACTTGGGGGATTTGATCTGCCTTGGCTCATTTAATTTGAGCGCACCTTATGAAGAATTGAGATCTAGGCCTAGTCATTTACCCACTGGTCTGCTAATCCTTCTAGCATGTGTGTATGATGGAGGACGTCATCCCTCTACCCCAATCACCACCTGGGGCGGCGTGTGTTTTGGCTGTGGCCTGGACGACCAGTAGACTCAACACACACACACACCAAACACACATAGGCAATGGGATACTGACGCTTATTCCCGTCACACACATTCCCCTCACACATGCAGCCAGAAACGTGTGTGTATGTGTACGTGCGTGTCTTTGCGAGATTGCATGTGTTCTGTGCATGCCTGTACATGCTCTCTGTGTGTGTGTGTGTGTGTGCCAGGATGGTAAAGAGACAGGACACCATGAATGTTTTTCTTCAGTTCCCTTGGCTCAACTTCACTTGTCAACACTGAACTTTACTCAGTCATCTGCTCTCTTCATCACCCCTCCCTCCATCCCTCAAGGCTGCATCCCAAATGGCACCCCATTGAACCCTGTTACAGGAGCACACTTCCTTAGCTGGCTCCAGTCTGTGCGATAGCACAGACACACTGAACTTCACTTAGCTGCTGCTACTACTATCCATTTGATACAGTTTTCCTACCTGCACACTTCACCCTTCAACCCCTCCTCCCTCTTTGCCTCTTTGGTGAGCTCTCTAAAATGTCAAGATGGCCCCCATGCAATGTCAAAGTCAGCACATTTGGTGTGAAGCAGTGTGCGTGTGTATGCCAATATGTCTACCTGAGTACTTAGTGTAGAGTGTGTGTGTGTGTGTGCGCATGTTTATGCATGCATGTGTTTGGGTTTAGCTACCCGCTGATGCTGCTCTTGCGGGACAGTGTGTTGCTGGGGGAGGCAGGGGGCGTCTGGTAACTGTAGCTGTAGTCTGATCCCTTCAGATCCAGGATCACCTGTTCAGAAGTAGGGAGAAAAAGAGTTTCAATGTGGGAGAACGAGAATATGGATAAGTGGGAGTTTCTAACACAGTGTGCGAGTACGTGGTTAAGTGCATTTGTAAAGGTATATTGATGTCAGTGTGTGTGTGTGGCACGAACAAGTGTGTGTGTGTGTGTGTGTGTCCATGTCTTTTTTGGTGAACATGTAGATGTCTGTGTCAAGTGTTTGGCTGTGTAAGAATCATCCATCGAACCTGTTCACTGGCCGGGGGTAGTTTGCTGGGCTCGGCCGTCAGGGTGCTCAGGTCTTCCAGGATGGTCTGCAGGTGGGTCACCTCTCCGAGCATGCTAATCTCATGATCCTGCACACAAACAACCACAGAACCCAGATCAGATCACAGACACACAACCAATCACCAAAAACCAGTCACCCCTATCCACAGATCCCAAATCAGTTCAGACACACAACCAACAAGTAGAAATCACCCCTAACCATATATTCCACGTCAGTTACCCAATTTCCTCAACCCTTAGGGGATGGAAATACAATTCATGACCAAGAGTATGTGGACACCTAATCGTCGAACATCTCATTCCAAAATCATGGGCATTTACAGTTGAAGTCGGAAGTTTACATACACCTTAGCCAAATACATTTAAACTCAGCTTTTCACAACTCAATTAGTATTTGGTAGCATTGCCTTTAAAATGTTTAACTTGGGTCAAACGTTTCAGGTAGCCTTCCACAAGCTTCCCACAATAAGTTGGGTGAATTTTGGTCCATTCCTCCTGACAGAGCTGGTGTAATTCAGTCAGGTTTGTAGTCCTCCTTGCTCACAGATGCTTATTCAGTTCTGCCCACACATTTTCTATAGGATTAAGGGGGCTTTATGATGGCCACCGTACTGCAAACCGTAGTCTGGAGTTTTTATGACAGTTTTGGAGCAGTGCTGAGCGGCCTTTCAGGTTATGTCGATATAGGACTCGTTTTACTGTGGATATAGATACTTTGTACCCGTTTCCTCCAGCATCTTCACAAGGTCCTTTGCTGTTGTTCTGGGATTGATTTGCACTTTTCGCACCAAAGTACGTTCATCTCTATGAGACAGAACACGTCTCCTTCCTGAGCGGTATGACGGTTGCGTGGTCCCATGGTGTTTATACTTGCGTAATATTGTTTGTACAGATGAACGTGGTACCTTCAGGCATTTGTAAATTGCTCCCATGGATGAACCAGACTTATGGAGGTCTACAATTTTTTTCTGAGGTGTTTCTGGGGCGGATTTCTTTTGATTTTCCCATGATGTCAAGACAAGAGGCACTGAGTTTGAAGGTAGGCCTTGAAATACATCCACAGGTACACTTCCAATTGACTCAAATGATGTCAATTAGCCTATCAGAAGCTTCTAAAGCTATGACATTTTCTGGAATTTCCCAAGCTGTTTAAAGGCACAGTCAACTTAGTGTATGTAAACTTCTGACCCCCTGGAATTGTGATACAGTGAATTATAAGTGAAATGATATGTCTGTAAACAACTGTTGGAAAAATTACTTGTGTCATGCACAAAGTAGATGTCCTAACCGACTTGACAAAACTATAGTTTGTTAACAAGAAATTTGCGGAGCCGTTGAAAAATGAGTTTATGACTCCAACCTAGGTGTATATAAACTTATGACTTCAACTGTATGTGAATGTGATCAGTTATTTTTTTAATATACATTTGCAAAAATGTCTAAATCAATTCTAACGTCACAAAATGTGGAAAAAGTCAAGGGGTCTGAATCCTTTCCGAATGCACTGTATATGCCAACAGTGCGTAACATTACCTAATTTGTCATAACCATTACAGATAACGAATCCTAATTGCTAAATTGCCTCATACAGAACCAAATCAAAAGTTTGGACACACCTACTCATTCAAGGGTTATTCATTTTTACCTTTTTCTACATTGTAGAATAATAGTGAAAACATCAAAACTATGAAATAACACATATGGAATCATGTAGTAACCAAAAAAGTGTTAAACAAATCAAAATATATTTTATATTTGAGATTCTTCAAAGTAGCCACCCTTTGCCTGGAGGACAACTTTGCACACTTGGCATTCTCTCAAATAGCTTCATGAGGTAGTCACCTGGAATGCATTTCAATTAACAGATGTGCGTTATTAAAAGTTAATTTGTGGAATTTCTTAACCTTCGTAATGCGTTTGGGCCAATCAGTTGTGTTGTGACAAGGTAGGGGTGGCATACTGAAGATAGCCCTATTTGGTAAAAGACCAAGAACAGTTCAAATAAGCAAAGAGAAATGACAGTTGATCATCACTTCAAGACATGAAGGTCAGTCAATCAGTAAAATTTCAAGTGCAGTTGCAAAAACCATCAAGTGCTATGATGAAACTAGATTTCATGAGGACCGCCACAGGAAAGGAAGACCCAGAGTTACCTCTGCTGCAGAAGATAAGTTAGAGTTACAAGCCTGAGAAATTCAATTAAGACACATCTCAACATCAACTGTTCAGAGGAGACTGCGTGAATCAGGCCTTCATGGTTGAATTGCTGCAAAGAAACCACTACTAAAAGGACACCAATAATAAGAAGAGACTTGCTTGGGCCAAGAAAGTCCAAATTTGAGATTTCTGGTTCCAACCGCCGTGTCTTTGGGAGACGCAGAGTAGGTGAACAGATGATCTCTGCATGTGTGGTTCCCACCGTGAAGCATGGAGAAGGTGTGATGGTGTGGGGATGCTATGCTGGTGATAGTCAGTGATTTATTTAGAATTCCAGGCACACTTAACCAGCATGGCTACCACAGCATTCTGCAGCGATACGCCACCCCATCTGGATTGCGCTTAGCGGGATTATCATTTATTTTTCAACAGGACAATGACCCAACACACCTCCAGGTTGTGTCAGGGCTATTTGACCAAGAAAGTGAGTGATGGAGCGCTGCATCAGATGACCTGGCCTCCACAATCACCCGACCTCAACCCAAATGAGATGGTTTGGGATGAGTTGGACCGCAGAGTGAAGTAAAAGCAGTGCTCAGCATATGTGGGAACTCCTCCAAGACTGTTGGAAAAGCATTACAGGTGAAGATGGTTGAGAGAATGACAAGTGTGCGCAAAGCTGTCATCAAGGCAAAGGGTGGCTACTTTGAAGAATCTAAAATCTATGATTATTTAACTAAAATTCTTGTTAACTACATGATTCCATTTGTGTTATTTCCTAGTTTTGATGTCTTCACTACTATTCAACAATATAGAAAATTGTAAAACTAAATAAAAACCCTTGAATGAGATGTGTCCAAACTTGACTGAAGATCTCGTACAAGGCTGTGTACTACTCCCTTCACCGAACAGCGCAAACTGGCTCTAAAGAGAATAGAAAGATCAGTGGGAGGCCCCAGTGCCAAATTGAGCAAGAGGACAAGTACATTAGTGTCTAGTTTGAGAAACAGACGCCTCACAAGTCCTCAACTGGCAGCTTCATTAAATTGTACCCGCAAAACACTAGTCTCAACGTCAACAGTGTAGAAGCGACTCCGGGATGCTGGCCTTCTAGGCAGAGTTGCAAAGAAAAAGCCATATCTCAGACTGGCCAATAAAAATAAACGATTAAGATGGGCAAAATAACACACACACTGGACTTCCTAGAAGGTCAACATCCTGGAGTCACCTCTTCACTGTTAATGTTGAGACTGGTGTCAAAAGGTTAGTCAGTATCTGGTGTGGCCACCAGCTGCATTAAGTACTTCAGTGTACCGCCTCCTCATGGACTGCACCAGATTTGCCAGTTCTTGCTGTGAGATGTTACCCCGCTTCCACCAAGGCACCTGCAAGTTCCCAGACATTTCTGGGGGGGAATAGCCCTAGCCCTCACCCTCCGATCCAACAGGTCCCAGACGTGCTCAATGGGATTGAGATCCGGGCTCTTCGCTGGCCATGGCAGAACACCGACATTCCTGTCTTGCAGGAAATCAGCCATACTGCTCGTTCTGTGCGTGGAGGCATTGTCATGCTGGAGGGTCATGTCAGGATGAGCCTGCAGGAAGGATACCACATGAGGGAGGAGGATGTCTTCCCTCTAACGCACAGCGTTGCGATTGCCTGCAATGACAACAAGCTCAGTCTGATGATGCTGTGACACACCACCCCAGACCATGACGGACCCTCCACCTCCAAATCGATCCCGCTCCAGAGTACAGGCCTCGGTGTAATGCTCATTCCTTCGATGATAAATGCAAAACCAACCACCACCCCCGGTGAGACAAAACCGCACTCGTCAGTGAAGAGCACCTTGCCAGTCCTGTCTGGTCCAGCGATGGTGGGTTTGTGCCCATAGGCAACGATGTTGCCGGTGATGTCTGGTGAGGACCTGCCTTACAACAGGTCTACAAGCCCTCAGTCCAGACTCTCTCAGCCTGTTGCGGACAGTCTGAGCACTTATGGAGGGATTGTGCATTCCTTGTGTAACTCGGGCAGTTGTTGTTGCCATCCTGTACCTGTCCCGCAGGTGTGATGTCCGGATGTACCGATCCTGTGCAAGTGTTACACGTGGTCTGCCACTGCGAGGACGATCAGCTGTCCGTCCTGTCTCCCTGGAGCTCTGTTTTAGGCGTCTCACAGTACAGACGTTGCAATTTATTGCCCTGGCCACATCTGCAGTCCTCATGCCTCCTTGTAGCATGCCTAAGGCACATTCACGCAGATGAGCAGGGACCCTGGGCATATTTCTTTTAGTATTTTTCAGAGTCAGTAGAAATGCCTCTTTAGTGTCCTAAGATTTCATAACTGTGACCTTAATTGCCTACCCTCTGTAAGCTGTTAGTGTCTTAACGACCATTCCAAAGGTGCATGTTCATTAATTGTTTATAGTTCATTGAACAAGCATGGGAAACAGTGTTAAAACCCTTTATAATGAAGAACTGTGAAGTTATTTGTATTTTTTACAAATTATCATTGAAAGACAGGGTCCTGAAAAAGGGTTTCTTTTTTTGCTGAGTTTACATGCAAAATCTAAACTTAAATTGGAAGCATAGAAATGGAGTTTACAGAACAGATCTACTGCTTCTTAGACTTGCCTTCAATGAGAATGATAGATCTATAACAACGCATGTGTATGTGAATGTGGGGTTGCCCAAAAAGTTACATATTGCAGCTATAATTATGCATCTAGTGAGTAACTGGGCCGGTCTAGTGATGGTTTTGTACTGCTGCTGCTCATTTCATGGCAAAGTTTGCCAATTAATTATTAATGATATACTTCTGCCAGGTAAGCCATCTTTGCAGTTAACATTTAAATGAGGTTTTGGGGAAAGTATTTCTGTCAACCCAAAACACTTATCAAATCAGTCACACGGAGTGATTGAAAAACACACACACCACACAGACAGGAGCAATATTGCAGATTATTGGCAGATATTCTGTTAGCCACTATTGGCTTAGAAAGCCAAACTTAACAGGGTTGTTATAATGTCAATGTTGCGTTGATTAGATAGTAGCTGGGAGCTTGTGGTGTCTGATTTATCCACGACAGTTTTGTGGTGGAAAACGTGAAAATTGCATGTATTTTCAGAATTGTTTGGCGAGCTATTCATAGGTGGGCTGTGAGCTACTGGTAGCTCTTGATCGACCTGTTGGGAGACCCCTGGCCTAGGCTAACCAATTCTAAATGGCACTAGCAGATCGCAAAGAAGGGTCGTCACAAGTTACCACAGCCACACACCCTGTCTATTTCTATCATTTTTCTTAAAATTAGATTAAAACTAACCCTTAACCACACTGCTAACCTTAAGCCTAACCCTAACCTTAAATTAATACCAAAAAGCAACAACAAAAAAAGCATGAATTTTTTATATCATCAATTTTGACTTTGTGGCGGTGGTAACTAGTGACAACCGCAAAGTAGCCTAAGTGGAATATAGATGGCACAATTATTCCAAAACTACACCTCATTGATGGAACACATACTGTATTTCCCTACTTCAGTCAAACAGTCATCTTTGAATTGTGATAAAACTGTCATCTTTTGGCAAGGAATTTAGCTTGTGTATCCCATCAGATACATTTTTATAGGCATTTATTTCTGTAGGCCTAACGGGAGCTTGTGTGCGCACTCAGCATGCGTGTGTAGAGGGAGCGGTCCGAACACAATTGAGTGAGCGAGACACAGAGGGGAAAGGGAATTTAGTGAGAAGAACAGTGTGTTGCTACTCACCAGCACGGGTTTGAGCATGCTGACAAAGGAGCAGTAGCGGCCCCTCTCCTCGATGAGCGCACGGCACGCGGCCCTCTTCTCAGTCTCCTCCAGCACAGCATAGCGCACGTTCACATCCTGCAAGGCGCTGTCCAACTGCCCGCGCACCTCATCCTTCCCTGGGGAAGCATGGGGGGGGGGGGGTAACCAAAGATGTCAGGCAAAGCAGAGGGCTACAAGACCGGCACACAAAGCCAGTGGGCTGCTATAGAAAGTCAACAAACCCAGGATAAAAAACGATGCCCCATGCCCGAAACACATTTGTTGGGAAGGGGGCCAATCTGTCCTCACAACTTATTGAATAATATACAAATATTTTGAGACCAACTTTCCTTCCCTTTCTAATTGCAGTCTTATTTTCCCCCAAACCTTTGAAGTAAAATTCAGACCATGATTGAGGAACTGTAAAAAGAGGCTAGCCATATAGTAGAGTGGCTGCCATAACATACTTTACCCACCAGATGGAAGTATAACATTGATATTTCCCAGCAGGTATAGAGCCTCTAAATAAAGAGATTACCACATCAGCGTTGTTACAGCCTCCTCTCCTCCTCAGCTGTTATGTCAGCGTGCTCTCTGGGGAGACGCATGCTGCAGGCCTGTCAAGAGGTGGTGGACACTGGTGTTTGGGTTCACTGGGCCAGAGTGAAGCCCAACAGCGTGAAGCATGAAGGCTGTGTGTGTGTTGAAGAATGCTGTGTGTGGTATGCAGGGGTCTTTAAAGAGACAAGAGGGGGTGTGTGCCTGCCTACTCATCTCAGTTCAGCTGCCATGGAAAGAGGTTCCACAAACAGTTGGCTGACACACACACACACACACACACACCTTAATACCTCAAACACACACCTGTAATGCCTAACAAACACACATGCACTTACCAATTACATAACACACATCTACACAGTATAACACACTCACACACAATACGCTAACTGAATCCACTACAGAATTTTCTTACAGATTTCAGAAGGAGATTTCAAAGCTGTTGGAAAGAGGGACCAAAAGAGCACTCAATAAAAGCCTTTTGAAAAAGATGGGAGGCTTTCATAAGTTTGTTGTTCCTTGCTGAAAAATTAAAAGGTGTTGTAGCAAACAAGTCTTTGGTTATCTAGGCAACCGAAGAGGATGGCTGACGTTATACATGCCCGTAAGCATTGTGCTATTTTGTTAGTTTTTTTGCAACTTATTTTGTACATAATGTGGTTGCAACCATCTCTTATGACTGAAAATAACTTCTGGACATCAGAACTGGGATTACTCAACACGAACTTGGAGGAAGCTTTTTCCTTTAACGAGTCGGACGAGAAAGATATACAGCTCTCCTGGGAACAGGCCAAGATCCCCATCATTTGCATGAAGAAAAGACGGAGGAAGAGAGGACGCAGATCGGGCTGCCTTTTGAAAATCCGCAGGCGAGCGAGTAAACACCCGTCTCTGGATTACATCTTCAACCTAAGGGCAACCGTGGCATGGCATCCGTGACATTGCGACACGTCCATCATGCATGATGAAGTATATGGGTAAGATAGTCTAGCTAACTACATTCAGATATTACACATTTCTAATTTAGACAGAAATGGTTTCATTTCAAGCTAAAGTGTACGGTTCGCTAGCTAGCTAATGTTAGCTGGCTGGCTCCCTAGCTAACGTTACATGTCTGACATTATTTGTATCCCAGAACCGTTTGCTTTGCTAGTTAGAGCCTAATGTTAGGTAGCTAACATTGAATCTGGTTGGTTAGCTCCCAGCAGATTCATGCAGGTTAGTAACAACATGATTTGGCACAATGTTCATTGTTGTTTGACTAGCTAACGTTACGTGTGTGATCTTACATGTTTACCAAGCTAGGTTCATTGTTTACCTAGCTAGCTAGCTACATGTCTTAACCTCTTACATCTAGACGTTCTGCTAGCGGAACACCTGCTCCAATATCCAATGATGGGCGTGGCGCGAAATACAAACTCCTCTAAAATACAAAAACTTCAATTTTTCAAACATATGACTATTTCACAGCATTTTAAAGATAAGACTCTCCTTTATCTAACCACACTGTCCGATTTCAAAAAAAGGCTTTACAACGAAAGCAAAACATTAGATTATGTCAGCAGAGTACCAAGCCAGAAATAATCATACACCCATTTTTCAAGCTAGCATATAATGTCACAAAAACCCAGAAGACAGCTAAATGCAGCACTAACCTTTTATGATCTTCATCAGATGACAACCCTAGGACATTATGTTATACAATACATGCATGTTTTGTTTAATCAAGTTCATATTTATATCAAAAACCAGCTTTTTACATTAGCATGTGACGTTCAGAACTAGCATACCCCCCGCAAACTTCCGGGGAATTCGCTAACATTTTACAAAATTACGCACGATAAACGTTCACAAAAAGCATAACAATTATTTTAAGAATTATAGATACAGACCTCCTCTATGCACTCGATATGTCCGATTTTAAAATAGCTTTTTGGTGAAAGCACATTTTGCAATATTCTAAGTACATAGGCCAGGCATCACGGGCTAGCTATTTAGACACCCGGCAAGTTTAGCACTCACCAATATCAGCTTTACTATTATAAAAGTTTCATTACCTTTTGTTGTCTTCGTCAGAATGCACTCCCAGGACTGCTACTTCAATAACAAATGTTGGTTTGGTCCAAAATAATCCATCGTTATATCCGAATAGCGGCGTTTTGTTCGTGCGTTCCAGACACTATCCGAAATGGTAAAGAAGGGTCGCGCGCATGGCGCAATTCGTGACAAAAAAATTCTAAATATTCCATTACCGTACTTCGAAGCATGTCAACCGCTGTTTAAAATCAATTTTTACGCCATTTTTCTCGTAGAAAAGCGATAATATTCCGACAGGGAATCTCCTTTTCGGCAAACAGAGGGAAAAAAAATCACAAAGGCGGGGGCGGTCGGGTCATGCGCCTAAGCCCAGAGTCCCTTGATCGGCCACTTGAGAAAGGCGATAATGTGTTTCAGCCTGGGGCTGGGATGACGACATTCTGTTTTTTCCCGGGCTCTGAGCGCCTATGGACGATGTAGGAAGTGTCACGTTAGAGCAGAGATCCTTAGTAAAAGATAGAGATGGAAAAGAAGTTCAAGAAATGGTCTGACAGGCCACTTCCTGTAAAGGAATCTCTCAGGTTTTGACCTGCCATTTGAGTTCTGTTATACTCACAGACACCATTCAAACAGTTTTAGAAACTTTAGGGTGTTTTCTATCCATATGTAATAAGTATATGCATATTCTAGTTACTGGGTAGGAATGGTAACCAGATTAAATCGGGTATGTTTTTTATCCAGCCGTGAAAATACTGCCCCCTAGCCATAACAGGTTAAGCTAAAGTGTACAACACCCGTTGAATTTGGCCGGTGTCAGTAAACGTTGGCAAAAAAGCATAATGAAATTGTTGCCAGCCGAGCTGGTTAGGCTGTTTTCATGTTATCCAGAGGTAAACAAATCATCGGCTAGAGCATCAAATGTGCACTCTGAACACTCCGAGAGCAAAACGAGATGGGTGGGGCTGAAGCTTAAGAGGGTATGAACAATGCTGAATGGGTGTAGACAAAGAAGAGCTCTACACTATATACCAAAACATTCAAAGGCCATTTTCTCAAAAGTTTACAATTTCATCAACTTTCAAAGCAGAATTACGTTTCCATTGTTCCTCAAAAATGCAGTGTATGATATGCCATTTTGTAGCTCTGTCTATACTTTTATCCAATGTAAAAAACACATTTTCAAATTTTGATACGTTTTTGGTCTTACGTATCAAAATTTGAAAATGTGTTTTTTACATTAGATAAAAGTATAGACAGAGCTACAAAATGCCATATCATACATTTTTGAAGTTGACACAAGTTTGCCAAAAAACACCTGAAAGCACATGGATAATCACCAAGGCTCCTGGAAGAATGTTCTATGGACAGTTGAGTCAAAAGTATAACTTTTTGGATGATATGGGTCCCATTATGCCTGGTAAAAACCAAACTGCATTCCACAGTAAGAACCTCATATCAACGGTCAAGTTTGGTGGTGGTATGGTGATGGTTTGGGGACCTGTGCCAAAACTCAGGTATTTTTCATCCTATAGCTTGTTCTCCATCTGTTTTAATAGCGAGCCAACATGTTTTCAGCACTTCTATTTCCCTGACTGACCAAAGCTTGTTATCTCATGATCTCTCTCATTTTCCTGCAGCATAGACCATGAGCAATATGTTTGTAACATCAAATCACCCCCCAAAAAATATTTGTATAAATAAAATAAAAATTAAGCACAATATCGAACCGCAATACATATAGAATCGTGAGTCGCAATACATATCGGCACCTAAGTTTCGTGATATTGTATCGTGAGGCCCCTGGCAATTCCCAGCCCTAGAATAAACCAGGTTCTTATATTATTTAAGACCTTGTTTAGCGACCTAAAGGCCCTTCGGCCCAACCAGTTGCCATGTGAGGAGAGTGTATGCCATCACATGACAGACTGCTTCTGAGGGAGGGAAGAAAAAAAATACTTCTTTCCCCTTTCTAGCCATGCCATCCAAAACAGGTCTTCTGAATATGTCCCGTTTCTCTTTAGTTCAAATAAGAAAGTGTTCGGCTGGAGACCTGGTCTGCGTCCAAAATGGCACCCTATTCCCTATATAAAGAAGTGCACTATTTTTGACCAGAGCCCTATGGGTCCTGGTCAAAAGTACTGTACTACATAGGGAATAGTGTGCCATTTGGGATGCAAAAATAGGCTATTCGGAGCTTTTGAAAATATTCCTCCAGTGCAGTAAAAACACACTGGGAACGTGTTTTCAACATTCCACTGTGTAGAGGCAAACATGGCGGATGGGTGCAGGAGGCCGGATACGCACGAACGCACTGGATGCTCAGTTGACATTTATTCCCTTCACACACATATAACCCCTGTCTTTCTGGAGGACATGATCCTGAGCAGAAGTATGAAGTGCTTGAGATACCATGCATAGCCAATACACTGCACATCAACTCCTCTGGGAGATGGAATTCTTGAAAACCAGAATATCTGGAAAACCTATGAATTTTGGTGAAGTAACCAGAATTTTGCAAAGATGAGCAAACTTCTCCATTATAACTGTGCACTGCTTTTTACCAGGGCCCATAGGACTCTCGTCAAAAGTAGTGCATCAAGTAGGGAATAGGGTACCATTTGGGACATAGATGCATGCAGCACGCCCTAAATCCAAACATCAGCTCACAAAGATAAATGTTTACTGTTTTCAGCTGATGAATGAGATTGCACCCCATTCTCTTGTCATTCAGAAGGATAAAAAAAAAACTTTAAAAAAAAACATTCTCTTGCCAGTAGTCAAATGGGATCTCCCATTGAGAAGAGCCTTTCGCTGTGCCATGCTGGCTGGAAGAATGTATAGCCTATACAGAAAACTGAACTGGATGCTAATCCATGATGTACTGCTACACAATCATAATGGAATAGGGTGTCATTTGGGACACACTTTTTATCTGAGAGCCATGAAGGTAAATCAGGGTTAAGGCACTGGGATGGATTGCACTCTCCAGAGGAGAAAGACAGTCAGCTGCCCATGTTTATTTACAGCTGGGTCTTGTGTTGGGGATGTGAGGGATTTTAAACAGGGAGAGGAAAAGAGAGAGAGAGCAAATGGTGGAAATGGAGAGAGATGAAAAAGAGAGTATATGTAAGACCCAGAGAGTGGTGCTCAGACAGTGTACCTGGGAAAATACCGTCCTGATCAGAACCTATATCCCGGTTGTTCCCAAAATGCTTGGTCTTTGTGAGACCTTGGTTGAGTATTCAGATTTTCGATCCAGCTCTTCAGCCGTGATGGAAGTTGACAATATCTACTCTTGCGTGATGTTTCAGTGAATAATGTCCAATGAAAACATAAGCTTTTTTTTTGATAAATAGTAGAGTGCCATATTGACAGCTGGAGTGTGATTGTATTCGCATGGGGACTTTCAAGAGTGCTTGTGATGGGTCTGCAAAGTTAACTGGAACAAACGTTACATTAACACGCTTCTATTAAACCAATACATTTCCATTAACCCTTTACACTCGTACACGTATACTGTTTGATAATAGCAGATTTGAACACAGATGGGTGCCTAAATTGGAACGCAGTGGCTGTACAATAACATGCTATAAATAACGTCAGAGCTCATCTTCTCTTCACAGAGCTGTATGGGTTTTGACTGACAGCCATTCCAAACTTGAGCACTGCGCGCAACAAGAAGTTGCCCCCATCCCTCCAGCTAATTGGGGAACTTTTGCAAATGTTTTGTTGTCTGGGTGAGGGAAATTCTGTAAATTAAGAGGACTCAAAGTAGACATTGAGGAATTTAATGAATACAGCTTCGATCTCATACAACCAAGCCAAACACCCCAAATGTGCACTTCACATTTCCAGATCATAAAACTATTGCCATATACAGTGTCAATGTTTATGATCACAAGATGACATGTCATACCCTGGGTTGTTAACAGAAATAGCCTACGTTTTTCAACTATCAAGAAAATTTGCCGCAGAACTCCCACCCGAATGCACTCACAACTCCATTCTATGAGCATCAAAATAACAATCCGTTTCTCTGAATTGACACATGAAAGCCTAACATGCTGACCAAACCGGACCCTCGCGTTATTTTACCTGAAATGCACAAGGTCCTCTATTCCGAGAATTAATCCACTGATAAAAGGGTAAACAGAGTTAGTTTCTAGTAATCTCTCCTCCTTCAGTCGTCTGCTTCGGACTTTATATGACGGTTGGCAACCAACTTTAAGGTGCATTACCACCACCACCAACTGGACTGGAGTGTGGACTTGAGTTAATCTTTCAAATCACCCACTTGGGTATATCCTCCTAAAAACCAATGAGGAGATGGAAGAGGCGGGACTTGCAGCTCGTCAAAAATAGAACCAAGTTCTATGTTAGCACCTGGCTACGTAGACGCTCGCGAGCTGTTTGGATGAAATTCGTGAATAACATGCATGTGTACATTTTATTTTGCAACGCTTGCGCATGAATCCCTGCCCCAGAACCAGTTCCTGCCACAGGGCAAGAGCTGTAGATCTGAACCAGACCTCTGCCCACTGCCAGTCAGGCTGCAGGACTTACTAGGTCAACTGGCACCCTTTAAAGTTCTTTGGGATAGGGGGCGGTATTTTGACGTCCGGATGAAAAGCGTGCCCAAAGTAAACTGCTTGCTACTCAGGCCCAGAAGCTAGGATATGCATATAATTGGTAGATTTGGATAGAAAACTCTAAAGTTTCCAAAACTGTTAAAATTATGTCTGTGAGTATAACAGAACTGAAATGGCAGGCGAAACCCCGCTTTTTCATCCTACCACTGATTTCAATGGCTGGCACTTTTATAATAGGGCGAAATCATGCCCGATTGCAGTTCCTAGGGCTTCCACTAGATGTCAACAGTCTTTAGAAAGAGTTTCAGGCTGGTTTTTGGAAGAATTTGCCAGAAATTGTAGTTTTTCTAGGTGGCTCCCATTTTGGCTGTAGTGTTTCCAAGCGCGTGAATGAGAGCGCGTTCTTTGGTATTTTTCTCCGGTAAAGACAATAACGATTCTCCGTCTTAAATTTTATAGTTTATTTGCGTATTAGGGTACCTAAGGTTTGATTATAAACGTTGATTGACTTGTATGCATAAGTTTATTGGTAACGTTTGGGATTCATTTTGTATGCATTTTGAAGGAGGGAAATTGAGTGGATTATTGACTGAAGCGTGCCAGCTAAACTGAGTTTTTATGGATATAAAAAAGGACTTTATCAAACAAAAGGACCATTTGTAATGTAACTGGGACCTTTTGGAGTGCCAACAGAAGAAGATCTTCAAAGGTAAGGCATATATTATATCGCCAGAATGCGGGGGGGGGGGGGAATCTGTGTCATGTCAATATGTTTAAATCATACTTCATCCTCTACGATCCGGCGGAAAAGTCAGTGGAAATCGGTAGTGATTTCTGCCTGTAGCCACTGCTGTCACCGTTGACTATAGTCTTCCTCAAGAACACCATGAAAGCCCAATATACCCTGTGCCTGTGAGACAGCTGAGTAACTCAAGAGATTCTAGAAAACCTTTTGGCACACTTGTCTCCGGAGGAAAAAGGTGACATTGTTGAACTGCATTTAGAATATCAGGGTTTATTCTCAGATGTGCCAACTCCACAAATGTACTAGAGCATGACACTGATGTTGTGGACTCTGCTCAATCAAACATGCCTATCGACTGAACCCTGAAAAGACAAGCTTTGCAGAGAGGTGGAGTTCATGCTTGAGCACCACAATGCGCAACATGGCAGTATGTGGAGTTTGCCCTGTATTTTAATACTTAAGGCAGATAGCGCTCTGCGGTTTTGTTCCGAATTTCAGAAACTCAATGCCTCTACTAAGTTGGACTCCTACCCTTTCCCTGAGGTCGACGATTATGTGGACCGTGTTCGCGCTGCTAAGTACGTTAGCAAGTTCAACCTGCTGAAGGGATATTGGCAGGTCCCTCTAACTGAGCACGCCAAAGAATTGTGTACTTTTGTAATGCTTGATAGTTTGTTTACCTTTCTTTAGCTTCCATTCAGGTTACAAAATGCTAAGACCCTTTCGGTCTCTGCAACGGTGCTAGCTGCTCCGGATTTCCGTCGTCCATATGTTTTGTACACCAATGCCAGCCATGTAGGAGCAGGGTCTGTGCTCCTACAGAAAGACAATAACAATTGAGCACCCTATGGGGTACTTTTTAAAGCAAGTTTTGTTTTGGCTCCTTCCAAGGGGATGAGAGTTATAGAAACTCTTAACTGATGTACGTGATTTTACCTACGTTTTTCAAACTTTAGAATTTTAGGCAGCAAAAAAGAAAATAAATATATATATTATGTACAGTAAATAAAATAAGGTGGCTGTTTTGTCTTGTATTTAATTGTTGACAGTTACTAGACATCACGTTTATATTGGAGAACGCGACACATTTAAGTTGATCATGTTGTGAGATGGAAGTTATTTTCTGTTTGATGTGAGCAAACTTGTCCAACAAAAATATAAGATATAGTTGTCTTACGGGGAAGGTGTTACAGGCTTTGGTTTTCACATTTATATTTTGAGGTTGGACATTAGCACGTGGGGCGCACCGATTGGTGTCACCTCGTTATGTGTTACACCTGCGCTGGTTTGTCATCTCATTAGTGGGAAGGGGTTTCGCCTGTGCTGGCCCAGGTGATATTTAAGAGTGGCTGGCCTAGTGCCACAATTGCCTTGAGAGATGTGGAGGGTTAACAGCTTTAGTTGGCTCTCCATTTGATTTCTAGACAAACAGTCCTTTATCTGATCTTCCCTGTTTTGATTTTGTTTGCCTGTTCTTGGGCAAATTTTGTGGCCGCTCATGGTGGGCGTCTTAGGTACCAGTTGTTGTTACTAGTCAACTTTCAGCGTACACCCCCATGAGTGTTTTTCAGAATCCCTCCTAACACCCCACCTGTTGCGTTGGTCAGATTTTTTTGTTGGTTTGTTCCCCCTTCTGTTTGCGCAACATTATTCATTTTTAATGCTGGGGAACGTAACGGATTGGTTAGGGGTATTTCATATCTAGAGCTGTTAAATGCTCCAGGTGGGATCAGTTCAGCGTTAGTGGTGCTGGGCAGCGTGGGGGCTAAGACAGAGATTTCCCAGAAATCTGTACTTCCCTCCTCTGATTGCTGCTTTACAGGGAGGCCTGAGGACAGCTTCCCACAGCGGCTCAGAGGGGTGAGTCAGCACTGAGGACACTGCACCACCCTCTCTGGTAACAAACAGGGCCCACTTGATGTGAAACACACCTAGACACACACTCCAATCACAAATAAGAGGACCCTCCCCAGCACGCAACATTCCCATGAGGCATGATGTTCCACTCACAGCCACATTCGCTTTAGTATAAAGCTACAAATTAGCTTAATTACCGCCATACAAGACCACCCATATTAACTGCACCGTGAACTCAAACAGAAACTGCTTGAGTTCTCGGTGCAGTTACACCACATTTTTACTTATCACAGATTGAAACAAGTTAACTATGTTCTAGTGTACCACATCTGTTTTTCTCAGAGCAATACTCAGTTCAATGAATCGTTCTCTGATTGATTAGGAACTAGGGTAGCATTCGTTCCATGTTTCCTAGGGATAAGAGGGTTTTGTCAGACTCCCAACTCACTAATACTCCCCATCTGACCTCGTCTTTGGACCCAAGAGGTCAAAAGTAATCTCTAAGCCCGGGAGCAGAGACAGCTGCCCACATTCCTTCAGCGGTTCATTTCGCTAACAAAGCCCGACTCTACCCCACCTGTGCCTTTAACTAACATTAATGCACTACATGCATTGGAAATTTGTAGGCCATTCAAGTCTCAGGGTGTGGCCTGTGCATTAGAAACTTAAAAGGGCATTGTTCAATTTATTAAATCAGGTCACTGGTGATATGGAAAAAAATCCAGAGTGATAATCTAAACAATTATCACGATAACGATATATCAAAGATGACCATGTAAATTTAGCATGCGATATGATTATGATATGGCTAGGTAAAACATCCTACTGAACGTGACCAAGAAAAGCAGCGTGCTCTTGTTCTGTTAAACAGCATTTGGTCTTGTGCGTTCAGGTAGAAAATTGTGTAAATATTATGGAATGCTAACCTCTGACAATACATATATTGCGATAACAACAACAACAAAATGTTATATCACCCAAGACAGAGTTCACCTTTCAACCATGACCTGATTTCAATCACCTCTACCAGATGAACCCCATGGCACTGGTCTTCAGGCTATAAGAGGTCCTTGTTAACCTGGGGTTTCAAACTCACGGCCTGCGGGCCAAGTGCGGCCCTCAAGCCAATTCAATGTGGCCCGTGGTTGGCCCCTGTTATAAACCAAGGCCTTGGCTAAGGAAGGTGGGTTTGGTTACGGGAGCAAAGAGGTTAGAGAGGGGTCGAAGGGCACCCTAACCCAGATGATGTACACCTTCCCCTCTGGACTTTTCAGCCACATGGCCCATTTCCACAAGAGGAACGACTGCCTGAATTCAAGTCAGGGCATTACTGGATTTTATTGCACTTCCCTTTTTGAACTTCAAAGGACAGTAGCTAACTAGTCAGTGTCTCTCTAAGCATTACATGTGACAGGGACTCATCCTAGAAAGACAAATACAGCCTTGAACTACGAAGTGGCCTCCCTAAATGTACACTTAGCTTTATTTATTTCAGTCTGAGCTGCACTGAGCATTACAATGAGTCTTGGCTGTTGCTGCTACTAAACTATTCTGGTGGGATTATTCGCTGAACCTCACCCGGCTGTTAGCCTCTTTTTCCAGATATGCTCTCTGTTTCAACATTGTCCAATGGGTCCTTTGTAGGGCAAGGCAGGGAGGGAGGGCAATGCGCTGCCAAAAATAATCATGGGACCAACAGACTGACCACGCTACTGAGAGAGGACAACAAACATGAGAAACAGTGGAAAGGAGCAGGGAAGGCAATAAAGTATTCATTCAGTTCAGGCGTGGTGGTGATCATATCGGCCTGTCTTGTGTTGCAAAGCACCTTTGGACTGCGGAAGAGTTAGAATCCAGCATTTTAAGGGTTTGTGGGTTCAGGGTTCTTCATTTGAATTGGTGGAGGTGTGGCATACTATAAGAAAGCAGGGGCCTCTTTTGTCTAGACTTTACACGTGCTGGATTGGTGTAACGGATAATGACGATATCCTACTTCCACCACTATCCGTCAGCCCCCCACCCCGCCCTCGACCAGGTGTGTTGCTGCCTGATACCTTCCAACTGCACATTGCCACACAATGGGGTTAAAGCAATGGGGTTACATTACCCAACAATGAAGAAAGACTCAGACTCAGCACTCTTAAATCAACAATGTTGAAAAACTCCAGACACCTGAAACCCCACCTCTTTAAGGAATACCTGGGATAGGATAAAGTAATCCTTCTACCCCCCCCTTAAAAGATTTAGATGCACTATTGTAAAGTGGTTGTTGTTCCACTGGATATTATAAGGTGAATGCACCAATTTGTAAGTCGCTCTGGATAAGAGCGTCTGCTAAATGACTTAAATGTAAATGTATGTATCGTCATATCAAAACTGCCATCAGACAGTCGCCACATTTAAGGTCTAGGCTACATCATGGGAAATGTACCACTACATAATTCTTTAGGGCATCACACGCTGTGCTCAAGCTTTCCCTGCCCCCATCACTGCCTCAATGTTTACAGTGTTACAAGGGGCAAAACTGAACTATTGAGACGAGATCCCATGTCAACCCTGTTGACAAAAACAATTCCTCTAACCCAGGCAGCTATCCACAAATGTTTCTGATTGAGTGGGGCCAACTCTCAACAGGGGGTGTTTCCTACACTTGTGGGAAACAACCCTCATGCTTCTGCTCATCTCCCTGCCATCAAAACGTGCAGTGATACAATTAGCATACTCTTTCCTCTCAGCTCAGTTTAACAATACAACATCTTCTGCACCTCACATACTGCTGGGCTCCCTCTCATCATACGGATTGGCAGATCTATCTCCCTCTCCAGAAAGAGAGCTGCTATCTGACGGGCTCTTCACATAGCGGGTGCTAACGATAGCTAACGGGTGCTAGAAATTGCTAGTGTAGTCAAGTATCTACAAGTCTTAAATTGGGTAAAAGTAGCAGGAATGGCAAGGTTTACAGGTCGTGTTCACCTGTGGAATGACAACCTCAGACCTTCAGAGGACAATTATATTAGTTCATCTTAGAACGCAAACCTTGTCTTTGCCTTTGGGTGACGGAAATATTGTGTTTGCCTTTAGGTGCCTTGACTAGTTCAAACGATAAGCCTTATTGAGCCTTTAGAAAGAGGCAGTTTAAAACAATCAAAAACTGCAGTCGAAGGAATAAAAGCCTCCCTGCCCACTTCTTTCAGGTAGTTTTTTACTGTTCTAACCAGTAATGTAGGTTTATGGTTGCTTGGTTACCCATACGCCTTGCTCCGGCCAAATGCTATGCCATGCCCACGGACACTTGTTTATTTTCCGGAATTAGTCTGGATTGGAGTACCTCCGACTGTTTTGAGGATAGACCATCTGATTGGTTCCAGAAACTGATAGTCTGGGCCAGAGACAGAACACACGTGGGTAAAGCGGTGTTTAGAAAATTCGTCATTGGCTTTGAAACTCTGGTTAGGGATGATCCAATCGCTGCTGACATTGTTTTGTACAACACCCCTCATTTTTATGTCACCCCAAACAACTTAAATTACGGCAGTCTCAGACTGAAGCATGTAGCGAACGATAGACCAGCGGAAGAATTCAGTTTGAATTGTCAGGCAAGGTTTATGGTTCTCAAACAGTCTGAAGCCTTGAGATGGTAATATATAATAATAATAATAATAATAATAATAATAATAAATGCCATTTAGCTGACACTTATCTAAAGTGACTTAGTCATGCATATATTCATTTTTCATATGGGTGACCCCAGCGTGAATCGAACCCACTACCCTGGTGTTGCAAGCACCATGCTCTACCAACTGAGCGACTGAGGACCACACTCTGCTACTGAGGACCAGATGGTGAGTGGTGAATAAGCTATAGAGAGGGCGTTCTGTCAGATAAGAGAGCAGTCCGCGCAGTCAACCTCTGAGGAGTGTTTCCAGTCTACAGTTGACCTCAACGCAGCCATAACAGGACGAACTGGAGGCGTTTCTGCACTGAAGCTCTGAAGTGGGTTGACGCCACATAATAATGACAGACCTTTCATTGGTGATTGAATGTGCAAAGTCACAACGACACATGTTCGTCATCCCTCTCCCACTTTTGGTACACATATTTTCATATTATAGTTCTGCTGTTGCGATACCGAGAACTTGAGGAATAAACACTTAAATTCTCAGAAGACTGAAGCTCATAGTTCAGAGCCATAGGACCGCGATAGTCATGACATCATTACCAGCCTAGCATTTAAATGTCATAATGGGCATGTGTACTATCGTGTTTAATCTTTAGGCTAACTAATGATGTAAGACTGTTGTTATTGTCATATAATTTTACATTGGGAATAATGTCTACACCTTTACATCCTCGTAGGGAGACTAAGAAAAAAGTCCTGAGCTAGAGCTAAACACAACCCCAACCTGGCTGAAACGATACCATTTATGGAAGAGGAAAATTGTAGGTGTGGTGAGATGGTTTGGCGAAGGAGGGGCCCCGTAACAACCGCAGGCATGGAGAAACCACATCATTGTCTCCTTTCACAATACCAGCTGTGGTGAGGTAACCTGACCCTCGGTAATGACTGTTTCGCTGCTCGTTGCTATGCATCACACTCTCCAGTCAGGTGTAGTCCAAGCCTTCCCCCAACCCTACACATTGGCCTAGATAAGAAACGCCCTTGGCAGTGTCACATCACACAGAACTTAGAAAGTTAGAAACAGATGCCCTTACCTTTCTTAACTTTCTTCTGTAGCTTGATTGTGTCTGAGGATTTTTTCTTGATATCTGCTCGGGCCTTCTTGTATTCTGCATTGGGTTGACATGAGAAGATGCATCAAGTGCCAGTTAAATAATTTAGACATCTCAGAATGTACACTACATGACTAAAAGTATACGGACATCTGCTCCTCGAAAATCTCATTACAAAATCCTGGGCCTTAACATGGAGTTTGTCCCTCCTTTGCGGTTATAACAGCCTTCACTCTTCTGGGAAGGCATTCTACTAGATGCTGGAACATTGCTGCAGGGACCTGCTTCCATTCAGCCACAACAGCATTAGTGAGGTCGGGCACTGATGTTGGGTGATTAGGCCTGGCTCACAGTCGGCGTTCCAATTCATCCTAAAGGTGTTCGATGGGGTTGAGGTCAGGGCCCTGTGCAGGCCAGTCAAGTTCTTCCACACAGAACTCGACAAACCATTTCTGTATGGACCTCACTTTATGCACGGGGGCATTGTCATGCTGAAACAAGAAAGGGCCTTCCCCAAACTGTTGCCACAAAGTTGGAAGCACAGAATCGTCTAGAATGTCATTGTATGCTGTCGCGTTAAGATTTCCCTTCATTGGAACTAAGGGGCCTAGCACGAACCATGAAAAACAGCCCCAGACCATTATTCCTCCTCCACCAAACTTTACAGTTGGCACTATGCATTGGGCAGGTAGCGTTTTCCTGGCATCTGCCAAACCTGTGATTCATCACTCCAGAGAATGTGTTTCCATTGCTCCAGAGTCCAATGGCGGCGAGCTTTATGTGATTTCAGCCAACGCTTGGCATTGCACATGGTGATATTAGGCTTGTATGCAGCTTTTCAGCCATGGAAACCCATTTCATGAAGCTCCCGAAGAACAGTTATTGTGCTGATATTGCTTCCAGAGGCAGTTTGGAACTCGGTAGTGAGTGTTGCAACAGACAGACAATTTTTATAAGCTATGCGCTTCAGAACTCGGCGGTCCCGTTCTGTGAGCAGTTAAGCCTTTGTTGCTCCTAGACGTTTCCCCTTCACAGTTGACCAGGGCAGCTCTAGCAGGGCAGAAATTTGACGAATTTACTTGCTGGAAATGTGGCATTGTCTGATGGTGCCACGTTGAAAGCCAATGAGCTCTTCAGTAGACCATTCTACCACCAATGTTTGTCTATGGAGATTGTATGGCTGTGTGCTCGATTGTATACACCTGTCAGCAACAGGTGTGGCTAAAATAGCTGAATCCACTAATTTGAAGGGGTGTCCACATACTTTTGTATATGTAGTTTATGTAGGTGTGTATGTACCATCTCCTACCTTTGGCATGGTCCTTGTCCAACTGACTGGCCACCTTCTTCCACTCCTCAATCTTCAGCTCCAGGGGATTGATCAAGGTATCTGTTAGTGCCCTGCAGTGGAACCCAATAAACCAGCTGTTAAATTACAATCACACACACAGTGGTTCACCTGGACTTTTCACCAGAATGGTTGATAAGATTCAACTTCACCAAATTTAGAATTATCAATGGAAACAAATAGGGGAGGCTTTTTTTTTAGGGATATGACTGATCCATATAGCTAATTAATTGTAATTGATAGGCGGTCCTACAATAGATAAATCAGGTCATCAAAACGACACACCATAGCTTGGGAAGCAAAGCAATTAAACTGAGCATACTCAGGTATGCTGTGAACCCCTCTCGTCACATACCCGGCATAGCCAGAGCTGATCAGCCGTGACAGGTTAGCACACAATGAGTGTCTATAAATTGATGACATGAGATAAGCACTTTGAACCACTCTCACCTACCCTCTCCCCACACACACGGTGTCTGGGGGAAAACTAGGCCAAAGTAATAAAGTTAAGAGATCTTATTAATGAAGCTTATAGGTTTAGCGGGAGTCTGTTAGTTCCCCTTCCCTCTACTTTGTCTAACGGCCTATTCAGAGTTGAGCCCTTCTCTGGGATGGGCCTATGTACAGTAGGGTCAGTGGGATCATTGGGATTTTGGTGTCGGTCAGTGTTAATTCCAACTGAAGCTGGGCGGTCAATGACTTGACATTGCATAATGCAATTGAAGAAAGACACTACAGCAATGTCAGAGGCCAGGAGTGATGGAAATAATGGAGGGAGAAAAAAGACACAAAAGAATGAGAGACTACCAGGATTTCCACCGAAGAGAGGGAAAGTACAGCCTGGGCTATACCCTTTTCCCACTATCATGCCGACCCGAACAGTACTGGCTCTGATATTTTCTTCTCACATGGTTCTAGCAACTATGGTTAATGTGTAACCAGGACAGCGAAGTACAGCATGGCCCGGCTTGGTTTAGTAGTGTGCAAATGGTACCAGAGAGCAACAATCCAATCTCCTACTCCATCCATCCACAACCGGAGTCCCATTACAGCCATGTCCTAGGCTTAGAGAGCACTGGCTGTAGTACAACCAGTCCACAGTGCTGTTTTACAGCTGGACAAAATATTAATTTGTCTGTCTCATTAGCACACAGAGCAACAGAGAGGACCCTAAGCAGGGCCTGATTGGATTTGCTGGGGCTGAAGTAGGCAGGAATTGGGTTCAGGGTTGTAGAGCAGCGTGAGGCGAGCCGGCCGTCATCCACTTGCCAAGTCAGCCAGGGTCATCATCCTAGCAGGTGAGAGCTCTCTGTGGTTTTTGGAGGAATGTCCGATACTGACTGAGTTCGGCACACAGGAAAACATATACAAATCGCACACAGCTGGGAATCCTGAACACTAAGGCCATGCCAGAAACCAATCACTTGGATGAAAATGCAGGTCTGAGTCGATATCGCTCACTTTTCAGTGTGTGACAGAAAAACATTGAGTATCAAAACAGCAACCATCTGATATACCAATGTCACGGAATGCTTCATGTCACGTTTTCATGTAATAGTCTGAAATGTTAAAGACGGCAGTAATAATATGCCCTAACCAAAAAATAGGAAACAATAGGGGGGGGGGGGGGGGGGTTGCCTTAAGACTGTAATACTACATTAATGTCTTCCAGAAACCATGATTTATAGTTCTATCACTTACGTGGTGAAGAGCTTCAGTTTTGACTCGATGCTTCTGTGCCTCATGCACATTCTCGTCAAGGCCGAGCCAATCTCTTTTGTCGCGCCTGGAAAACAATGGAACAAAACAGAACAAACCTGTCAATTTCCAAACCTTGACAACAATGCCATATTACAAGCCTGATGAAGCCAAAAAAAGTTGGAAGTCCTCCAGTGTTTTCCCCTTTCCTGTTAAAGTAATATTGCAAGTATAAATACAGTAATGTACATAGACAGAAGTGTAAAAAAATTGGTTCTAAGCAAAATAGTGTTTTTTAGACAATATCGTTTTAGAGAATTCCGGAGTACGTCCAACCAGCATCACAACTGCAGAATGTGTAACTTCTCAAGCGCAGGACCTCCACATCCGGCTTCACCTGCGGGATCGTCTGAGACCAGCCATCAGGACAGCTGATGAAGCTGAGGAGTATGTGTGTTTGTAATAAAGCCCTTTTGTGGGGGAAAAACTCATTCTGATTGGCTGGGCCTGGCACCCAAGCGGGTGGGCGGCGCCCCTGCCCAGTATATTTTAATGGGGTTGTTTTCGTTCACTCAGAAATATTTGCACAAACTGCCAGTGAGTTCGTTGCACCACGTCGATAGGGATTCCACAGCAGGTCTGTCACGCAGCAGACTTCCTTATTGCTGTATTGAATTCAGATTTAACAGCAGACCAGCGCAGCTAACTCTTCCACCCCGACCCCTTCCCGTAGGCTTTCGAGGCTGGTATGAAGCCTCCGACTGGTTCTGAACACCCGCCGCGGGGGGGGGGGGGGGGGGGGGGTTGGCATTGTCGAGACACCAACATCTGCTTTTGATTGCACTCATTTATCCACTTAATATTCCCAGCCCAATCCCAGGCAGGCCCAGTGAGACCGTGATGTCTACAGTGCAGCGCAGACATACAGGGGAGAAGACACAGAGAGCCCAGACAGATCAGGCCTTTCCATTCTACAACATTAACACCACAATGACTGTGCCCCAAATGGCACCCTATTCACTGCACTATATACAGTAGGGAATAGGGTACCATTTGGGATGCACTTGGTGACTCACTGCCCTCTGGGACAGAAAATTATATTTCTTTAAACCACTGCAGAGATAAATGGTCACACTGCAAATTTATCAGACGTCATATGTTTTCCTAAGATCATTAGGATGTGTCCAGTTTTATGATGGAAGCAAGCAACACTTGGTCTGTTGCCTGTTTACATTACAGCAGGAGCAGCATCAGGTCTCAATCTGGACTACTCATTAGGAGGTTAAAGATCTCAGATATTAGCTCCATCAACCATATGAGCTTATTAGGACAACCACAGTACTTTGGTTAAGAGAAAACAAGAGGCATTAGTGAGTGTGGAACTTTCACTACTATTGCTTGTGTCATATCAAGATAATGTCCAGAAAGTCTGGTAAGCAAGTAAGACTTCCATTGAAGAAAACAGACAAATGGAACCTGCAACTAACATTGGTCCTGCTAACCCAACTGTGGCAGGCTAGATAAGTCTGGAAGCCAGCCAAGATGTGAAAACCTCCCTAGTCAATTTCACCCTCAAGGACAATTGGTGCCACCGATGGGGCGACTGAAGTACTTGAAAATGCATGGGGTAATATGGCATATCAAAACATGTCAACAACGCAGCACTGGATACATTTCCGCTCTGGCTGCATGGGGCTGTTCTGAGTGCTCTGGATCAGGTATTCATCAAGGATCTCTCTGTACTTAACTCCGTTCATCTTTCCCTCGATCCTGACTAGTCTCCCAGTCCCTGTCGCTGAAAAACATCCCCACAGCATGAAGCTGCCACCACGCTTCATCGCAGGGATGGTATTGGCCAGGTAATGAGCGGTGCCTGGTTTCCTCCAGACGTGTCGCTTGGCATCTAGGCCAAAGAGTTCAATCATGGTTTCATCAGAACAGAGAAACTGGTTTCTCATGATCTGAGTGTCCTTTATGTGCCTTTTGCTCTGACATGCACTGTCAACTGTGGGCCCTTATAGACAGGTCTGTGCCTTTCCAAATCATGTCAAATCAATTGAATTTACCACAGGTGGACTCCAATGAAGTTGTAGAAACATCAAGGATGCTCAATGGAAACAGGATGCACCCGAGTTAAATTGAGTCTCATAGCAAAGGGTCTGAATACTTATGTAAATAAAGGTTAAATAACAACATGTAAAAAAAAAAAAAACTGTTTTCGCTTTGTCATTATGGGGTATTTTGTGTAGAATGAGGAAAAAATGTAATTTAATCAATTTTAGAATAAGGCTGTAACGTAACAAAATCTGAAAAGGTGAAGGTGTCTGAATACAATCTGAATGCACACTATAGGGCGAGAGAGAGACTGACTCACTCCCATCACACAGGGCCCAGTGTGGCTTCTCCAGCCCAGCCCTAAACTGCAAAGCCCTCGTCCTGTCGGCCCAGAGCCTCATTAATAGATAGGCCATTGTAGCATTCTGTATTCACTGAATACAGAGCCCGTCGTATGAGATGGCCCAGTTTGCTGTGCTGAAAGGGAAGATAACACTCCTTTCAGTGATAGAGGAAAACAAGAGGGAAAGAAGGACCCAGCAAACGTTCCTCCACAATCCCTAGTGATATTCCTCTCTCTTCTCCCCACCCTAACCCCTGGGCTGGACTGTGCATCTCCTGCTGAGAACAGTGTTGAGATTATCAGCTGTATGAATGTGTCCCAGTTATCACAACCCCAATCCCTGCTAATGCTGGATCACCTGGGCCACTCGCTGGCTCAGTAAGCCAACCTAGTAGCCCTATACACAGCCTCCACTGGCCACCAGTATCAGAGGGGTATGGATTATTATGACCACACAGACCCTCAGTTTCTCCATGGCAACTTTCACAACAAGTGAGATGGGAGAGCGTTGCTAAGATTACAATGGGTGCACATGAACTCTATGATCTTGTGAGATAATTGTTACATCACACAGTATGATAGAGTAGCGGAAATGAAAAAGGTGCACTCTGTTCCTTGCCTCGGGCTGCACACGCTGTTCTCTCAATCAAGTGATCATATTTTCACCCATCAAACTACTCTCAATTTAATCTAGTCTTCACTAATATTTAAAATGTGTTTTGATTTAGAATAGCTCATTATCAAAATTGGCAGGAACAGAGGCAGGGGAAAAAATATGTAATCAGTATGCACTCGAATAGCAATTGGAGGCCACTTTCCCGCGGGTTTGTTTTCCATCATGCCCAGTAGGCTAGTGTGGTTATTTCACTCCACCCATCAACCAAAGCTTTAGGAGCATGCATCCTCCAGCTGAGCAACAGGTGATATTCCACCCAAACTCTGTCTGCCATGGGCTCTCCAACCCTGTTCTTGCTGCTACCCAGTGCTTAATTTGGTAAACCAAGTGAAATCTGTTCGGGAACATCGATAGTAACATGTTTTCACAACAAAACATATTTCAATAAAATGTTCACAGCCCCTCTCCCTGCATGCTTGAGAAAGGAATGAAGGCGAGAGAGGTGATGGAAACGCAGTGGTAGCTAAAGGTAATGTGTTAGCCTATTAATGATGAAAATACAAAAAATGCCATTACTAGGCTATTCAAAATCAAAATTCACTATATATATATATATATATATATATATATATATATATATATATATATATATATATATATATATATATATATACATATATACACACACATATATATATATATACACATATATACATATACACATATATATACACATATATATACACATATATACATATACACATATATACATATATATATATATACACATATATACATACACACACACACATATAATATACACTGCTCAAAAAAATAAAGGGAACACTTAAACAACACAATGTAACTCCAAGTCAATCACACTTCTGTGAAATCAAACTGTCCACTTAGGAAGCAACACTGATTGACAATACATTTCACATGCTGTTGTGCAAATGGAATAGACAACAGGTGGAAATTATAGGCAATTAGCAAGACACCCCCAATAAAGGAGTGGTTCTGCAGGTAGTAACCACAGACCACTTCTCAGTTCCTATGCTTCCTGGCTGATGTTTTGGTCACTTTTGAATGCTGGCGGTGCTTTCACTCTAGCGGTAGCATGAGACGGAGTCTACAACCCACACAAGTGGCTCAGGTAGTGCAGCTCATCCAGGATGGCACATCAATGCGAGCTGTGGCAAGAAGGTTTGCTGTGTCTGTCAGCTTAGTATCCAGAGCATGGAGGCGCTACCAGGAGACAGGCCAGTACATCAGGAGACGTGGAGGAGGCCGTAGGAGGGCAACAACGCAGCAGCAGGACCGCTACCTCCGCCTTTGTGCAAGGAGGAGCAGGAGGAGCACTGCCAGAGCCCTGCAAAATGACCTCCAGCAGGCCACAAATGTGCATGCGTCTGCTCAAACGGTCAGAAACAGACTCCATGAGGGTGGTATGAGGGCCTGACGTCCACAGGTGGGGGTTGTGCTTACAGCCCAACACCCTGCAGGACGTTTGGCATTTGCCAGAGAACACCAAGATTGGCAAATTCGCCACTGGCGCAAGGTGCTCTTCACAGATGAAAGTAGGTTCACACTGAGCACATGACAGACGTGACAGAGTTTGGAGACGCCGTGGAGAACGTTCTGCTGCCTGCAACATCCTCCAGCATGACCGGTTGGTCAGTCATGGTGTGGGGTGGCATTTCTTTGGGGGGCCGCACAGCCCTCCATGTGCTCGCCAGAGGTAGCCTGACTGCCATTAGGTACCGAGATGAGATCCTCAGACCCCTTGTGAGACCATATGCTGGTGCGGTTGGCCCTGGGTTCCTCCTAATGCAAGACCTCATGTGGCTGGAGTGTGTCAGCAGTTCCTGCAAGAGGAAGGCATTGATGCTATGGACCGCCCGTTCCCCAGACCTGAATCCAATTGAGCACATCTGGGACATCATGTCTCGCTCCATCCACCAACGCCACGTTGCACCACAGACTGTCCAGGAGTTGGCGGATGCTTTAGTCCAGGTCTGGGAGGAGATCCCTCAGGAGACCACCCGCCACCTCATCAGGAGCATGCCCAGGCATTGTAGGGAGGTCATACAGGCACGTGGATGCCACACACACACTACTGAGCCTCATTTTGACTTGTTTTAAGGACATTACATCAAAGTTGGATCAGCCTGTAGTGTGGTTTTCCACTTTAATTTTGAGTGTGACTCCAAATCCAGACCTCCATGGGTTGACAAAATGGATTTCCATTGATTATTTTTGTGTGATTTTGTTGTCAGCACATTCAACTATGTAAAGAAAAAAGTATTTAATAAGATTACTTCTTTCATTCAGATCTAGGATGTGTTGTTTAAGTGTTCACTTTATTTTTACATACATACACACACACACACACACACACACACACACACACACACACACCCCCCCCCCCCCTATATATACATACACACACATACATACACACAGTTTACATACACTTAGGTTGGAGTCATTAAAACTCGCTTTTCAACCACTCCACAAATGTCTTGTTAACTTCTTTGGGATAGGTGGCAGTATTTTCACGGCCGGATAAAAAAACGTACCCGATTTAATCTGGTTACTACTCCTGCCCAGAAACTAGAATATGCATATAATTAGTAGATTTGGATAGAAAACACTCTAAAGTTTCTAAAACTGTTTGAATGGTGTCCGTGAGTATAACAGAACTCATATGGCAGGCCAAAACCTGAGAAGATTCCATACAGGAAGTGCCCTATCTGACAATTTGTTGTCCTTCTGTTGCATCTCTATCGAAAATACAGCATCTGTGCTGTAACGTGACATTTTCTAAGGCTTCCATTGGCTCTCTAAAGCCGCCAGAAAGTGGAATGTGGTGTCTGTTGTCTCTGGGCGAAGAACAGCAGCAGAATTTGTAAGTGGTCAGCCTGGGGACAGTGAGACTGAGATGCGCGTTCACTACTCAATTATTTTCTTTCAGCCTTTGAATGAATACAACGTTGCCCGGTTGGAATATTATCGCTATTTTACGAGAAAAATTGCATAAAAATTGATTTTAAACAGCGTTTGACATGCTTCGAAGTACGGTAATGGAATATTTTGAAATTTGTCACGAAATGCGCTCGCGCGTCACCCTTCGGATAGTGACCTGAATGCACGAACAAAACGGCGCTATTTGAATATAACTATAGATTATTTGGAACCAAAACAACATTTGTTGTTTAAGTAGAAGTCATGGGAGTGCATTCTGACGAAGAACAGCAAAGGTAATCCAATTTTTCTAATAGTAATTCTGAGTTTAGTGAGCCCCAAACTTGGTGGGTGTCAAAATAGCTAGCCGTGATGGCCGAGCTATGTACTCAGAATATTGCAAAATGTGCTTTCACCGAAAAGCTTTTATATAATCTGACACCGCGATTGCATAAAGGACTTCTGTATGTATAATTCTTAAAATAATTGTTATGTATTTTGTGAACGTTTATCATGAGTAATTTAGTAAATTCACCGGAAGTTTTCGGTGGGTATGCTAGTTCTGAACATCACATGCTAATGTAAAAAGCTGTTTTTTGATATAAATATGAACTTGATTGAACAAAACATGAATGTATTGCATAACAATGTCCTAGGAGTGTCATCTGATGAAGATCATCAAAGGTTAGTGCTGCATTTAGCTGTGGTTTAGGTTTTTGTGACATATATGCTTGCTTTGAAAATGGCTGTGATTATTTTTGGCAGGGTACTCTGACATAATCTAATGTTTTGCTTTCGCTGTAAAGCCTTTTTGAAATCGGACAATGTGGTTAGATTAACGAGTCTTATCTTTAAAATGGTGTAAAATAGTTGATTGTTTGAGAAAATTGAATTGTGGTATTTTAGTTGGTTTTGTATTTCGCACCGTGCGATGCCATTGGCTGTTGGCTAGGGGTTCTGCAGGCGGAATGGGGTTCCGCTAGCGGAACGCCTGTCCTCAACAAACTATACTTTTGGCAAGTCGGTTAGGACATCTACTTTATGCATGACACAAGTCATTTTTCCAACAACTGTTTACAGACAGATTATTTCACTTATAATTCACTGTATCACAATTCCAGTGGGTAAGAGGTTTACATACGCTATGTTGACTGTGCCTTTAAACAGCTTGGAAAATTCCAGAAAATTGTGTAATGGCTTTAGAAGCTTCTGATAGGCTAATTGACATTTCAATTAATTGGAGGTGTGGATGTATTTCAAGGCCTATCTTCAAACTCAGTACCTCTTTGCTTGACATCATGGGAAAATCAAAAGAAATCAGCCAAGACTTCAGAAAAAAAATGGTGGACCTCCACAAGTCTGGTTCTTCCTTGGGATCAATTTCCAAACGCCTAAAGGTACCACGTTCATCTGTTCAAACAATAGTACGCAAGTATAAACACCATGGGACCGCGCAGCCGTCATACCGCTCAGGAAGGAGACGCGTTCTGTCTCCCAGAGATGAACGTACTTTGGTGCAAAAAGTGCAAATCAATCTCAGAACGACAGCAAAGGACCTTGTGAATATCGTGAAGGAATCAGGTACAAAAGTATGTACAGTCGTGGCCAAAAGCTTTGAGAATGACACAAATATTCATGTTCACAAAGTTTGGCGCTTCAGTGTCTTTAGATATTTTGTCAGATGTTACTATGGAATACTGAAGTATATTTACAAGCATTTCATAAGTGTCAAAGGCTTTTATTGACAATTACATGAAGTGGATGCAGAGGCAATATTTGCAGTGTTGACCCTTCTTTTTCAAGACCTCTGCAATCTGCCCTGGCATGCTGTCAATTAACTTCTGGGCCACATCCTGACTGATGGCAGCCCATTCTTGCATAATCAATGCTTGGAGTTTGTCATAATTTGTGGGGTTTTGTTTGTCCACCCGCCTCGAGGATTGACCACAAGTTCTCAATGGGATTAAGGTCTGGGGAGTTTTCTGGCCATGGACCCAAAAGATCGATGTTTTGTTCCCCGAGCCACTTAGTTATTGCTTTTCCTTATGGCAAGGTGCTCCATCATGCTGGAAAAGGTGTTGTTCGTCACCAAACTGTTCCTGGATGGTTGGGAGAAGTTGCTCTCGGGGGATGTGTTGGTACCATTCTTTATTCATGGCTGTGTTCTTAGGCAAAATTGTGAGTGAGCCCACTCCCTTGGCTGAGAAGCAACCCCACACATGAATGGTCTCAGGATGCTTTACTGTTGGTATGACACAGGACTGATGGTAGCGCTCACCTTGTCTTCTCCGGACAAGCTTTTTTCCCAGATGCCCCAAACAATAGGAAAGGGGATTCACAGAAAATGACTTTACCCCAGTCCTCAGCAGTCCAATCCCTGTACCTTTTGCAGAATATCAGTCTGTCCCTGATGTTTTTCCTGGAGAGAAGTAGCTTCTTTGCTGCCCTTCTTGACACCAGGCCATCCTCCAAAAGTCTTTGCCTCACTGTGCGTGCAGATGCACTCACACCTGCCTGCTGCTATTCCTGAGCAAGCTCTGTACTGGTGGTGCCCCGATCCCGCAGCTGAATCAACTTTAGGAGACGGTCCTGGCGCTTGCTGGACTTTCTTGGGCGCCCTGAAGCCTTCTTCACAACAATTGAACCGCTCTCCTTGAAGTTCTTGATGATTCGATAAATGGTTGATTTAGGTGCAATCTTACTGGCAGCAATATCCTTGCCTGTGAAGCCCTTTTTGTGAAAAGCAATGATGACGGCACGTGTTTCCTTGCAGGTAACCATGTTTGACAGAGGAAGAACAATGATTCCAAGCACCACCCTCCTTTTGAAGCTTCCAGTCTGTTATTCGAACTCAATCAGCATGACAGAGTGATCTCCAGCCTTGTCCTCGTCCTCTTAACGAGAGAATCACTGACATGTCAGCTGGTCCTTTTGTGGCAGGGCTGAAATGCAGTGGAAATGTTTTTTTTGGGGGGATTCAGTACATTTTGCATGGCAAAGAGGGACTTTGCAATTAATCTGATCACTCTTCATAACATTCTGGAGTATATGCAAACTGCCATCATACAAACTGAGGTAGCAAACTTAGTGAAAATTTATATTTGTGTCATTCTCAAAACTTTTGGCCACGACTGTATATCCACAGTATAACGAGTCCTATATCAACAGCAAGGAAGAAGCTCAGCAACGAAGAAGCCACTGCTCTAAAAACCCCATAAAAAAGCCAGACTGCACATGGGGACAAATATGGTACTTTTTGGAGAAATGTCCTCTGGTCTGATGAAACAAAAATGTAACTGTTTGGCCATAATTATGTTTGGAGAAAATAGGGGGAGGCTTGCAAGCCGAAGAACACCATCCCAACCGTGAAGCACGGGGGTGGCAGCATCATGTTGTGGCTTGTGCTTTGCTGCAGGAGGGCCTGGTGCACTTGGCAAAATAGTTGGCATCATGAGGCAGAAAAATTATGTGGATATATTGAAGCAACATCTCAAGACATCAGTCAGGAAGTTAAAGCTTGGTCGCAAATGGGTTTTCCAAATGGACAATGACCCAAAGCATACTTCCAAAGTTGTGGCAAAATGGCTTATGGACAAAGTCAAGGTATTGGAGTGGCCATCACAAAGCCCTGACATCAATTTTATAGGAAATGTGTGTGCATTACTGAAAAGGTGTGTGTGAGCAATGAGGCCTACAACCTGACTCAGTTACACCAGCTCTGTCAGGAGGAATGGGCCAAAATTCACCTTATTGTGGGAAGCTTGTGGAAGGCTACCTGAAACGTTTGACAATTAAAGTTAAACAATTAAATGCAATGCTACCAAATACTAATTGAGTATGTAAACGTCTGACCCACTGGGAATGTGATGAAATAAATAAAAGCTGAAATAAATCATTCTCTCTACTATTATTCTGACATTTCACATTCTTAAAATAAAGTGGTGATCCAAACTGACCTAAGACAGGGAATTCTTACTTGGATTAAATGTTGGGAATTGTGAAAAACTGAGTTGAAATATATTTGGCTAAGGTGTATGTAAACTTCTGACTTCAACTGTGTGTGTGTGTGTGTGTGTGTGTGTGTGTGTGTGTGTGTGTGTGTGTGTGTGTGTGTGTGTGTGGTGTGTGTGTGTATAAAAAAGACAGGCCTATGTGCATGCATAAACTCTGTTTTGGGTGTTTTGAATTAATCATCACCTTAGAAAGCGCTGCCCATTTTGTTGTGTTAGGCTTTGAAACAACCATGTTTTTCACTCAGTTTTACTTCTTTGTTCAAATTGATCAATCACAGTGAGACGAGTTTTAAAAGCATGATACTGTTTTGATGACAAGTGTTTGATGTGATTTTCAATTGCATTTGCATTGATGTCAGAGTGGTTAGAGGGACAATAGAGCCCCGAGTCGTTAGCTAGTTGGGTAATACCAACACAAGTCCAGAGTGCATAAGAAGAGATTACCGTGACTCAGTGGTCACATGGAATTTAACTGCAGTGATGACTCGTATGAAGATATCATAGGCCTGCAGTATAATAGTGTGATGGCCACACCACACCTTCAAAAGTTTCTAGACTTTATTAGGCAGAGGTTAACATTCACTTTTTTAGTCACTTGTCCTTTAGACAAGTAGGACAGATATTTTTAACTTGTCCAAAATCAAGTCAATTGCCAAAAAAAAAAGTTGAACACCATTTTACATCATTGTATGACACAAGGAATCACTTTACAGAATGAAATGCACTTTTTTTTATCAGAGAGTCAGACAAAAATGTAAGCTACATTCTGCCCATAGGCTTCTTTGCATATTCAAGCCCGTCAAAATACAACACTGCCCAATTAAGGCGCCCAATTAAAGAGCATAAGTCACACATTTTGCATATTCTAACGTTCAATTGAACAACTGAATGCCTCAATGCCCATCTTCCTGCTTTATATAGCAAGCTAAGGCCACGTGAATCACTTTCTTTAGGAGCACAGCATTTTCATGAATGGGCTGGTGTGTGCATGAGTGCATGTGCACTAAGGTGCGGAGAATCAGAGGAGGTGGTCAGTCGAGTTAGTGTTCAGCTGTCTGATGGCTTGTAGATAAACAGTCAGCTTGTAGGTATCACAACTCATGCTTCGAACCCGTCTGCCCGACGGTAAGGGAAAGAACAGATCGCGGCTGGAGTGTGTGGGATCCTTTGATGCTGCGTGCCTTCCTCGGGCAACGTTTCGAGTAGATGTCCCGGATGGGTGGGAGCACGGTCCCAGAGATCTACTGGGCCGTCTTCACCAACCGCTGGAGGAACTTCCAGTCGTGAACGGCGCAATTCCATACCAGGGAGTGATGCAACCAGTCAGGACGCTCTCTATGGTGCAGTGGTAGTATCTGGAGAGGACCCGGGGCGGAATGCCAAATTTCTTCAGCCGCCTTAGGAAGTAGAGACGCTTTTGCGCCTTTGACAAGAGTGGTGGTGTTGTTGGTCAATGACAAGTCCTCTGAAGTGGTGTGGATGTGGGCATGTTCCCTCTGCTTCGGGAAGTCAACAATCAAGTCATGTTTTGCTGACGTTGAGGGAGAAGTTGTTATGACACCACAGCTCCAGCTGACAATTTGTTCTCCTTCTGTGGCATCTCTATTGAAAATACAGCAACTCTGCTGTAACGTGACAATTTCTAAGGCTTCCATTGGCTCTCAGAAGGCGCCAGAAAGTGGAATGACATCTCTCCTGTCTCTGGGCGAAAAACAGCAGGAGATTTTGTGAGTGGTCAGGCTGGGAACAGTGACACTGGAGATGCGCGCGTTCATGAGAATTCTCAATTTTTTTCTTTCAGCCTTTGAATGAATACAACGTCGCCCGGTTGGAATATTATCTCTATTTTACAAGAAAAATAGTATAAAAATTGATTTTAAACAGCGTTTGACATGCTTCCAAGTACAGTAATGGAATATTTTGAAATCTTTTGTCACGAAATGCGCTCGCGCGTCACCCTTCGGATACTGACCTGAATGCACGAACAAAACGGAGGTATTTGAATATAACTATGGATTATTTGGAACCAAAACAACATTTGTTGTTGAAGTAGAAGTCCTGGGAGTGCATTCTGACAAAGAACAGCAAAGGTAATCCAATTTTTCTTATAGTAAATCTGAGTTTGGTGAGTGCCAAACTTGGTGGGTGTGAAGTTTGCGGTGGGTATGCTAGTTCTGAACATCACATGCTAATGTAAAAAGCTGGTTTTTGATTTAAATATGAACTTGATTGAACAAAACATGCATGTATCGTATAACAATGTCCTAGGAGTGTCATCTGATGAAGATCAAAGGTTAGTGCTGCATTTAGCTGTGGTTTTGTTTTTTTGTGACATATATGCTTGCTTTGAAAATGGCTGTGTGATTATTTTTGGCAGGGTACTCTCCTGACATAATCTAATGTTTTGCTTTCGCTGTAAAGCCTTTTTGAAATCGGACAATGTGGTTAGATTAACGAGAGTCTTGTCTTTAAAATGGTGTAAAATAGTCATATGTTTGAAAAATTGAAGTTTTTGCATTTGAGGTATTTGTAATTCGCGCCACGCTATACCATTGGATATTGGTGAGGCGTTCCTCTAGCGGAACATCTGTCCCTAACAGGTTTTAAGAATACGTTTTCGTTTGTCTCCTCCATCTCCACTAACTGAAGCTAATTGTATGGATTTTTTCCCCTATTAATAATGTAAAATTAACATCTGTACAGAAAGACTCATGTGAAGGCCAAATTAGAGGAGAAATTTCTTGATGCAATTAAAGCCTTTAAGGCTAGGAACACTCCAGGGCTGGATGGAATACCAGTGGAAGCATACCAAACTTTTTTTGATATACTCAGAGGACCATTACTAGCATGTTTTAACCACTCCTATATAAACGGTAGATTATCAGATATGCAACAAGGTGGTCTGATTTCATTATTACTGAAACAGGATCCAAGTGGTATATATAAAGATCCAGTCCATTGAAAAAATTGGAGGCCTCTTACACTTCAGTGTTGTGATGCAAAAATTCTAGCTAAATCTTAGGTGCAAAGAATTAAAAAAGGTATTGTCAGATATTATTCATCCTAATCAGACAGGTTTTTTTTCATGGACGATTCATTGGAAATAATATAAGACAAGTACTGGAAACAATAGAATACTATGAAATATCGGGGAAACCAGGCCTGGTTTACATAGCTGTTTTAGAAAAGGCTTTTGATAAAGTACGGCTGGAGTTTATATATAAATGCCTAGAATATTTAAATTTTGGATCTCTTATAAAATAGGTTATATACGTATAGTAACCCCCAGTTTAATCCACCTGAAAAGACAGAACAAATAATACAACAAATACTGTGGTTAAACTCAAATATACTAATTAATTTTTGTAAATTATATCATAAATAGGACTGGTGGAGTTGTCACACATGCAGCTAACACAGACATATGGAATCTGCTCTACCCACAATTACAACCAACTAACTGCAGCATTACCACAAAAAAGGAAGACGCAAGTAGAACGGGGGAAAAGGTAAGGAACTTGTCTGTCGGCCCTGCATTAAAGACCATAAATGGTTAAATAAAATTGTGATAACTAAAAACATCTACCAATTTTATTTAAGAACCAAAAAAATGGACAGCTCTGCCATATACATTTCAAAATAGTTGGGAAGAGATTTGATGTACCGATTCCATGGAACATGGTTTATGAATTGATACGCAAAACAACGCCGGACTCAAGACTTCTAAATATTTGAATGTGCAACCTAATCCAGTGATTTTCATGTATTTTGGGTGATCAGATGAATTTGCCTGCATCTGTATGTGCTCTAATACCATAGGCAAATTTATTTGGGGCTAATTCACCAACTGAGCTAGATCAAACTCTAAAAGATAATACCCACTGCTAGTAGCTATGTATTAATCTAACCGCACATTTAATATAAAAAAAAAAAAGGCCAATAAAACAAGGCCAATGGCACAGACTGTTCGAAAATCTTAGAGGACCTCCTATTGGTCGCACACACGTGCTGTTTTAAAGCAAATTTCCAGCAATTCTAGACATTTTGCCATGGTGCGGAGGGAAATTTGTACAGTTTGAAAGCAAGTTTCCCATTATTCTAGACATTTGGCATGGGGCCAAGTGAAATTTGCAGATTTAAACATAATTTCTTGCAACTCTACACACATGGCTTATGATGTCTTCTTGCACTGAGTGAATCAGATAAAATCAATGGGGACCCTATGCCATGACATCTTTGGAATTTTAGATTCTCCCTGACTGTCATTATTATGGTGGTTGTTAGTTCGTAAACATATTATTTAAAAATACATAGCTCTATTATCTCTACAGACCATTTGGTTTTAGTCATTTAAGATTACACTGAAACGGTTTTACCATACCGAAAAAGTTCTAAATAAAATAAAACGTTTTTGCAGCGGCGAACATGATTTAGCAGCGGCGGCCCGCCAATGCTAAATTAATAAAGGGTAAACACTAGAGTTGTACATTAATATTATAAACTTAGTGGTAACCTTTATCGTTATCGTGATATGGATTTTTGTCCTCATCCCCCAGCGCAACACATCAACCAAAATCTGGGAGTGCTCAAACCGCAGAACCGAAAAGGCAAAATTACCCACTAAGAAACAAACACTTGAATATGACTCCTAAAAATACCCTAATGGCTGAATATACCAGGTTTGGGTTTGAAGTTTGAGGATGAGCAGAGGCTAGACTGGTGGGTTGGGAGTGACTACGCTAGGTAGCTGACTCATAGAATGTTATATCAAAACACATTGTAAAATAGGAGTGAGGTACTACAGTGCCAGTAATATCAGTGTCTCATAGCACACAGCTTATGCTATCAGACATTTCCAGCATTTAATGTTCGGCGTTCTTCCTCTAGTTAAGTTCTGGTGTAGTGGTGCATGGGCCTGTAGAGTGTGAAGATAGATGGTACCATACAACACAATCTGTTCTCCTTCTGGCAACAAAACACTCAAACTTGACAGTTTTATCTCAATCTCTTCATTCAAAGACTCAATCATGGACACGCTTACTGACAGTTGTGGCTGCTTTGTGTGATGCATTGTTGTCTCTACCTTCTTGACCTTTGTGCTGTTGACTGTGCCCAATAATGTTTGTACCATGTTTTGTGCTGCTAGCATGTTGTGTTGCTACCATGCTGTGGTGTCTTATGTCTCTTTATGTAGTGCTGTGTTGTCTCTTCTTGTGATGGGTGTTTTGTCCTATATTTATCTAGTATTTTTTAAATAATTATTTTCATCCCAGGACCCCGTCCCCGCAGGATGCCTTTTGGTAGGCCGTCATTGTAAATAAGAATTTGTTCTTAATTGACTTGCCTAGTTAAAAATATTATCAGCATTCTTTAATTCAACATTGAACACAGAAATTTCCATTTTAATAATGCAGAGATCCTCAATGCATGACTCATGTCAAATCTGGACCTTGGAATTCTTAATCATCAGGTTTATATGGATGACTCACATCCTTACACTCCAACACATTTTTTCCCCCCTGTTACTTTGTCTGTTTGTTCCCTTCCTCCATAAAGCCTTGTTTGAAAAACCTCTCAAAACATTCCTGTCTCTGATGACCTCCAGGGGGAGAATGCTATCAATCCAGTCGGCTGGGCATGTGGCATACTTACTCGTGTAGTGCAAGTTGGCCGACAAAGACAATACAGCACAAACACCAAGTCAACAACACACTTCTTTGGGGCTGTGGTGGGAAAGGAATGAGCACATTTTCAAGTAAAGCCCTCCATAATTTACATGAAAGCATTTGAAGTAACAACTAATTAGCAATGTTCATTACCGATGTCGAAGTAACGCGACTGTGTCTGCACAACAGATGGAAAACCAAAGTATGGGATAAAGAGCTTGCCAACGGGTGGTTTTTCTTACAAATAGCCCCACAACACAACAGGGTGAGTAAAATGGGAGCCGGTCCGCTGTTCCAAGTGGGGGAGGAGTTGAGTGGAGACCATAAAGGTTTGGCGCTGGAAAAGGGGAAGCCATAGTGTGGGTGTGTCTAAAACTGTTGGGGTAGAAGAACAGCGCAGGACAGAACAGGTTGGTAAAGTAATGCTTTTCTGCAACATGGCCACAGGTGATGGAGTGTGAAGTCAATGAGGCAAGATGGAGAAAAAAAAACAAAAAAAACAAAAACAAAAAAAAACACCCCTCCCTTCTTTAAGGTCGCACATGTCCTAGCACAAGACCTGGACTTTGAGGTGGATGGCCACGCCTTGTTATTAGGGGGAAGCTAGGCACTTCATTCAACCGACATCTGTCAATTTCTGTGAAACAAGCCCTGAGACAGAATGTGTGTAGCCCCGTGCCCCTCCTGCCAGCCCCAGTTTGGGATTCACTGGGCTACACCACTCACACACCTTAGTTATAATAAGCAACATGGGAATGGCTCCTGCAGCACAGCCGAGACATGTCAGGTCCTGCGTCTACTTTTAGAGTGTTGTGGAGGATTAATACAGTGCATTCGGAAAGTATTCACCCCATTTTACTTTTTCCACATTGTGTTACGTTACAGCCTTATTCTAAAATGTATTAAATTGTTTTTCACATCAAATCTACACACAATACCCATGACAATGAAAAAACAGGTTTTTAGAAATGTTTGCAAATTTACAGTTGAAGTCAGAAGTTTACATATTTAGGCTGGAGTCATTAAAACTTGTTTTTCAACCGCTCCACAAATGTCTTGTTTGCGAACTATAGTTTTGGCAATTGTTTACAGACAGATTATTTCACTTATAATTCATTGTATCACAATTCCAGTGGGTAAGAAGTTACATACACTAAGTTGACTGTGCCTTTAAACAGCTTGGAAATTTCCAGAAAATGATGTCATGGCTTTAGAAGCTTCCGATAGGCTAATTGACATAATTTCAGTCAATTGGAGGTGTACCTGTGGATGTATTTCAAGGCCTACCTTCAAACTCAGTGCCTCTTTGCTTGACATCATGGGCAAAATCTAAAGAAATCAGCCAAGACCTCAGAAAAAAAATTGTAGACCTCCACAAGTCTGGCTCCTCCTTGGGAGCAATTTCCAAACACCTGAAGGTACCACGTTCATCTGTACAAACAATAGTACGCAACTATAAACACCATGGGACCACGCAGCCATCATACGGCTCAGGAAGGAGACGCGTTCTGTCTCCTAGAGTTGAATGTACTTTCGTGCGAAAAGTGCAAATCAATCCCAGAACAGCAGCAAAGAACCTTGAAGATGCTGGAGGAAACAGGTACAAAAGTGTCTATATCCACAGTAAAACGAGTCCTATAAATCGACATAACCTGAAAGGCCACTCAGCAAGGCCACTGCTCCAAAACAGCAATATTGAAGCAACATCTCAAGACATCAGTCAGGAAGTTAAAGCTTGGTCGCAAATGGGTCTTCCAAATGGACAATGACCCCAAGCAAAATGGCTTAAGGACAACAAAGTCAAGGTATTGGAGTGGCCATCACAAAGCCCTGACCTCAATCCTATAGAAAATTTCTGGGCAGAACTGAAAAGGCCTGTGTGAGCAAGGAGGCCCACAAACCTGACTCAGTTACACCAGCTCTGTCAGGAGGAATGGGCCGAAATTCACCCAACTTATTGTGGGAAGCTTTTGGACGGCTACCCGAAACCTTTGACCCAAGTTAAACAATTTAAAGGCAATGCTACCAAATACTAATTGAGTGTATGTAAGCGTCTGACCCACTGGGAATGTGATGAATGAAATAAAAGCTAAAATAAAATAATTCTCTGTTATTCTGACATTTCACATTCTTAAAATAAAGTGGTGATCCAAACTGACCTAAAACAGGGAATTGTTACTTGGATTAAATGTCAGGAATTATGAAAAACTGAGTTTAAATGTATTTGGCTAAGGTGTAAACTTCCGACTTCAACTGGAAATATATAAAACTGCAATATCACATTTACATACGTATTCAGACCGTTTACTCAATACTTTGTTGAAGCACCTTTGGCAGCGATTACAGCCTCGAGTCTCCTTTGGTATGACGCTACAAGCTTGGCACAACTGTACTTAGAGAGTTTCTCCCATTCTTCTCTGCAGATCCTATCAAGCTTTCTCAGATTGGATGGGGATTGTCGCTGCACTGCTATTTTCAGGTCTCTCCAGAGATGTTTGATCGGGTTCAAGTCCGAGCTCTGGCTGGGCCACTCAAGGACATTGAGATTGTCAAGAAGCCACTCCTGCGTTGTCTTGGCTGTGTGTTTAGGGTAGTTATCCTGTTGGAAGGTGAACCTTCGCCCCAGTCGGACATTCTGAGCACTCTGGAGCAGGTTATCATCAAGGATCTCTGTACTTTGCTCAGTTCATCTTTCCCCTCGACCCTGACTAATCTCCCAGTCCCTGCTGCTTAAAAACATCCCCACAGCATGATGCTGCCACCATGCTTCACTGTAGGGATGGTGCCAGGTTTCCTCCAGAGATGACAGTTGGCATTCAATGTTAAAAGTTAAAGGTTTAATTAACTTCGATCAGTATTTAACCTCTCTGGCATCATTGGGATGCTAGCGTCCCACCTCGACAACATCCAGTGAAATTGCAGGGCGCCAAATTCAAACAGAAATCCCATAATTAAAATTCCTCAAACATGCAAGTATTATACACCATTTTAAAGCTTAACTTCTTGTTAATCCAACCACAGTGTCAGATTTCAAAAAGGCTTTACAGCGAAAGCACTCCATGCGATTATGTTAGGACAGTGCCTAGCCACAAAACACCAGACATTTTCCAGCCAAGGAGAGGAATCACAAAAGTCAGAAATAGCGATTAAATTAATCACTTACCTTTGATGATCTTCATCTGGTGGCACTCCTAGGACTCCATGTTACACAATACATGTTCGTTTTGTTCGATAATGTCCCTCTATGGCCAAAAACCTCCGTTTTGTTGGTGCGTTTAGTTCAGTAATCGAAAGGCACAAAGCGTGCTCTCAACACCCAGACAAAAAGTTTTTAAAAAAGTACAATAAAAGTTGGTAGAAACATGTCAAACGATGTTTAAAATCAATCCTCAGGTTGTTTTTGTCATAAATAATCAATAGAAAAGGAGAAACAAGAAAAGGCATGCTCCCGATCACACACTGGCTTCATGTCTGGAAATTTCCACTGTCCACTCATTGAAAGTGCTGTATCTCCCTAAATTTTCAGAGTAAAAGACTGAAACAATGCCTAAAGACTGGCCACATGTAGAAGAAGCCATAGAGATCGTGAACTGGGTCCTACGTCTTTGTATGGTGGATAGGCTATCAATGGAAAAACAGCCTTTCAAAATAATAGTACTTCCTGAATGGATTTTCCTCAGGTTTTCGCCTGCCATATCAGTTCTGTTAGAGTGTTTTCTATCCAAATCTACCAATTATATGCATATCCTAGCTTCTGGGCCTGAGTAGCAGGCAGTTTAATTTGGGCATGCTTTTCATCCAAAATTCAAAATGCTGCCCCCTACCCTTGTGACGTTAAAGCTACATTGGACTGTCTTTTAAACTGGTTAACGAAGTTACTGAGCTACAAGTAGTTATACAAGACCATTTATCAGTCCAACTATACAATTACATCAATCATATTCTATTCAGATCTGCCAGTCAAATTGAGGGAGGGACCCCTTTTTCCAGTCAGTGTGAACTGTGATCAAATAGGAAGTCATGGGCCAGGTTCTATATCATAAAATTTCACTCCCAGCTGCATATTCTATGAGTCGAAACTAATAGCGCTAACATTTATATTGGGCGGCGCACAATTGGCCTAGCATCATCCCGATTAGGGTTTGGCCGGGGTAGGCTGTCATTGTAAATAAGAATTTGTTCTTAACTGACTTGCCTAATTAAATAAAGGTTAAACAATCTCTCTATACATTGAAATTCTTAAAGGGATACTTAAGGATTTTGGCACTGAGGCCCTTTATTTACTTCCCCAGTCAGATGAACTTGTGGATACCCTTTTTAAGTCTGCGTGCAGTTTGAAGAAAGTTGCTAACTAGTGTTAGTGCAATGGCTAACTAGCATGCTAGTAGATACCATAGACTTCATTCCGCTAATGCTAATTAGCATTGGCTCACAAAACGACCTCTAACTTCCCTCATACTGGTTGCAGAGACAAACATGGTATACAAGAGTCCATCTAACTCTCAGGAAGTAGATAAAAGGCTTAATTGCAAAAATCCCAAAGTATCCCTTTAAGCCTCTCTATAGGGCATTCATTTACTTTCAGGACATGACTCTGGTTTTCTGACAAATGTAGCCTATATAGTGACTAGGGACTAAATGCAAATGTTTAACAGCCGTTAAAAACATCCCCATATAGCCAAACCCCGTGTTTCCCAACTCCAGTCCTCGAGTACCCCCAACAGCACACATTTTTGTTGTAGCCCCGGAAAACCCCATTTCAATTCACAGAAGGCTTGATGAATGTAAGTTGAATCAGGTGTGCTTGTCCTAGGCTACAATAAAAATGTGTACTGTTGGGGAAACACACGAGGACCGGAGTTGGGGAAACACGCGAGGACCGGAGTTGGGGAAACACGCGAGGACCGGAGTTGGGGAAACACGCGAGGACCGGAGTTGGGGAAACACGCGAGGACCGGAGTTGGGGAAACACGCGAGGACCGGAGTTGGGGAAACACGCGAGGACCGGAGTTGGGGAAACACGCGAGGACTGGAGTTGGGGAAACACGCGAGGACTGGAGTTGGGGAAACACGCGAGGACCGGAGTTGGGGAAACACGCGAGGACCGGAGTTGGGGAAACACGCGAGGACCGGAGTTGGGGAAACACGCGAGGACCGGAGTTGGGGAAACACGCGAGGACCGGAGTTGGGGAAACACGCGAGGACCGGAGTTGGGGAAACACGCGAGGACCGGAGTTGGGGAAACACGCGAGGACCGGAGTTGGGGAAACACGCGAGGACCGGAGTTGGGGAAACACGCGAGGACTGGAGTTGGGGAAACACGCGAGGACTGGAGTTGGGGAAACACGCGAGGACTGGAGTTGGGGAAACACGCGAGGACTGGAGTTGGGGAAACACTGGCCTAAAAAAAAAAAACTGGAAAGTAACATTTGATTAAATAAAGTAAATGCAAATGTGTAACAACAAGTACTTTTGCCTAAGTGAAAGAAAATAATCCCCAGGTCATTTATGTTGAATCCTCTTTTGGGAAGCTCTCAATGCTGGTACTTTAGAGTAGTTACATAAAAACAGCATTTTATGTGGGCTTAAACAATTATGTAAATCAGTTTTTGAACCATTAGCACGTGAGCCATACAGACAAAAATGAACAGTGGATGTTATCCACTTTTGTGCTTGACATGTTACATCAAGTAATCCATTTATAATTTCGCTCAATCGTTCCCTGAGGTATTAACTGTGGCAGGGATGGAGGACTGGGCTGATATGGATGGGTAAAACTGACATTGAAAAAAGTCCTATTTGTAGAACTTTTCATAGGAATAAAACTCTGGAACTGCAAAAAAATGTCCCCTTTAATTCCAGCATTTACTTCTATTACTTAATTTTCTTCATGTTATTCACAAATTTATCATCACTTACACACTGTGCCACATTTTTGTCTTTGTATGCCTCTATTTCGTCAAAAAAAGTCACCTTTCCTTTATCCAAATAATTATTCTCCTCGGTGGCAACGTTTTTTCAATGGAGGTTCTTTAGTGTTCTGATTTCTAGGGGCTTTTCTCCTGCTTCCAAATCTATGCCAAAGTGTCTTTGGCTGTGCTAGCAAGTTTTCAGCTGTTATCAGTCTTGTACTGGCGCTAAAAACGGACGATTGCCATAATGTTTGGAGTTTCATTACTCAATTAGGGTATATAACAAACCAAACATTAAAATAATGTTATAGAAGGTAAAGTAAAAATCCAAACTGGTCTGTGGATGAATATCAGTATACAGTAAAAAAAACTATACACCGCCCTGCTCTAGGCCCTGGTCTAGTGGCACACTGTAGGGAATATGGTGCCATTTGGAACGCTGCCAGAGCTTCCATGTTCTACCTCATGTCAGACGTGTGAGAGACCGCAGGATGCTAGCTGACTGCAGATTACCTTATATCACAGTGCACACCTTAGAAAGCGGAGAGAAGAGAGGGAGATGGATGGAGCGGGTAGTGAGATGAGCGAGACCGAGAACTAAAAACAAAGCCTTTTCCACAGAGAGATAAGATGCAAAAGAACGCATTTGTTCTTGTCTAGGCCAAAAGGTTCCATTTGAAATCACAAAGCATTTTTTGTAGAGAGAGTTTAAATAGGGAAACAAAAAAAAAAGGAGATGGTCACTTGATCAAGTGCATGTGGCCTATTTCTTCAGGACATGACTCAGAAGAACAACATTTCCTGGCTGTAATGCACCAACTCAACCACTTAGGTATGAATTGTGAAAGGGCCAAATGAACAGTCTATGTTCTCATGTAATAATATATTTGAGGAAAGAAAACATTTCAAGCTATTCAATTTCCTTCCAGTTTCCTTCGTCATGTTGCCGAAGACAGAGAGAGCATTTGAGGCAGTGTTCAATGTGGCATTTCATTCGCCCGGCCCTGGCCTAACCAATGCTTCACGACCACAGGGCACATTTTCCAAGTCCGGGCCCATTCATAATGTGGTCATTGACAGCAGTGACTGGGCTGGGCTGCGGCAGAAGGGGGAGGTAGGCAAGCCTGTAGCTCGAACCGTCGTTTTTCCTCAGACGGTTCCTTTCTTTTTCATAGATTCTATTACTGAAGAGTAAAATGTATATAACAATACTCCTCTATCATGAGCGGGGCAATATGATCTCTCCTGGGGGACACTGTTGAGCGCTTGTCTGTGTCGATAATTTCATGGATCCATGTCAGCTCAGCAGACTGAGCTTTTATGCATGATTTTTCTGGTTCCATTTTCAGTCATCGCCAGAGGTAATTGGTGTCTCACTAGGACAGCGTTACAGATGTGAGACACTGCCTCAAGGGTAAGAGGGAGAGAACATCAGACCTCGTTTTCATGCAGATGTACGTGTACATATGTCCGATTCATTTGGCTAATGAGAGCAGTCTAATCATGTCTATCATGTAGAAAATACAATATAAAAGCAGAACGCTGCTGGGTACTTCAGATATGAAGCAGTAAGCATAACTGAAGATACAGAATACATGGCCAGGGAATGAATAAGGACAAGTGTGATATTTGAAGGAATTAAAGGAAGAAATGACTGTGGCAATGTAATTGTGCCTCAACAGAACATAGACATTGAGCAATGACTAGAACTTATCCAGTGACCTGACTGGTTGACTTCCTCGAAAGGACACAAGTTAAATGGAAACAGAACTACGAGACTGAAAGTGGCCACTGAGTCACTTTAAAGCAGAAGCTTTGATGGGTGGATCCCGTGTCAAGTGGTAGAGAAGAGGAACATGGATGTTTCCTGTATCTCTGAGCTACTGTAGTGAAACTCCTTGCCCCTCTGCCTATTCTGGGCCTAGCCATTGTCAAAACAAGCACACTACTGCTACTCGACTGACTGTGTCTGACTGACTGACACACACACACTACAGCTGGGTGGGTGTAATTTCAAACTAGTTTCCATTGATAATTGCACTTACATTTCAATTAAAGAGATTATACAGTGGGGTCCCAGCAGTCATATTAAGTCCCTATTAAGTCACCTATTAAGTCCACTTCCTATCACTAATCTATTTTTTGCAATGCATGTGGGTGTGGCAGACCGGATTATCAATCTGACTCGATCGGTTTATTGTAAATATGCACCGCACAGCTTGGATGGAGGAAAAGGCACCATGCAACTACATTAGCTACACTGGCATCAGATTAGAGGGGCTGTGGAGGCTCCTGCTGTGTGCAAATCTAGATCATGCTGAATATAGGCCTCTGGCAACACCCTGATGCAACATCACCATTAATCACCCCTACTTCTCCTGCTAGGAACAACTTACTCCATCCACATTGCACAGACGAAATCCTGCAACTCACCTGTGTTTGCAGTGTTTTATGAAGCAGTTATAATCAAACTGAATAAATGGAATCTTCTGGGTTTTGAGAAATGTTTATTTTTAATATGACACCAATAGTGAAATAAGAGCCTTCAATGAAAACGTGGTATACAGCAACCATTTAATTTCCTAATGAAAGACGGGGCGAGGAGAGGTACAGGGCAGGGCACTCCACCAACGGCTTTCAGTTTGACCTGAGATATTCAGCCCACAGGAGGATTCGTCAGCATAAAACCAGTCCCATGTCCAGGTGACGCCATCCCATCTGTCCAAATCAATCTGTAGGAGTGTAATGAACCATTAACCTGGATTATGCAGACCCATGATTGTATAATATCATAGCTGAAAAAGGATCCTGGAAAAACATTCAAGGCTCTTGGCTAAGCGATTTCTCTGAAGAGGCTGCTAACATGCAGTTGCTGTGACATTGAGAGGCTTGTCAGTAGGTTAGGGCAGGATGGTAATGTGGTCTGGCTGATCAGCAGAGTGTGCAGCAATAGATGGGGGTCACTCAGTGGAAAGAGGAAGGGGCAGAAGGGATGTCCACTGTCCTACTGCGGTCAGGAAATGCTCTCCAACTCCGCTTGGGGACAAACGTCCTATCCTGCTGGCTTTTTATGGCCCTCGGTCAAACGAGACTGTCTTGTAAGCTCCAGCCCCTGAGGCACCATCAAAAAGGCCTTTCCTACACACACCCTCACAAAGCTGTTATATACACAGTCCCACACGACAAGTTCTTTCTCACACACACACACACACACTTCACATGGGGAGAACTCAGAATGGACTTCCAGTCTGGTTTCCTGAAAGGCCTGCCTGTTTGTCTCTTTTCAAAGGAGAGTGCGTCACCTTTCCTTCCCAACCCCCACAGCTTTCCTCTACAACAAACGCAGTGGAACCATCCTCAGTAAACTCACTCCAGATTGGCCACTCTCCAAGGAACGCCAGAGAGAGAAAACCCCATTGCCCTGACCAGTCTGCGCCTCCTGAAAAAAGGCACGCCACTTAAGAAATCCTCCTCGAATAGTGGACGGTCGTGTAGTTTTTGTATCAAACGGACTCCTTGCGTGCGTCACGCAGTGCCGTTTAGCCACAGGCCACAATAAGAGATAAAAAGTTGTGAGCTCATGCTCCAGATGGGGCTAATGCCTGCGAAAACATGACACAGCTTTTCCTGGACCGCTCAGTCGTAAAGTGGTTCCAAATGGATCAAATTAAAGAGTTTTAGCACAGACTCAAACCCTGACAGGTCCCACCTCATTCATTCAAACCCTCCCCTCCATGAACCCTCTTCAGTTTGATAAATCTCTGGAGGTGTTACATGTGATTCACTTTTGCTCTGTTCATATGTAGCTGCCTAACTAGACACCTTTGATTCTGGAGGAGGAATCAACGTGGGAGGACATTGTCACAAAATGTATTGCGAAACTAATCCCAATACGTTGACAATAACCGTCTTCCTGACAGAATCTAGCCATGTTGTTCACCAGTAGCATCATCCTACCAATGTCCAATTCTCTCCAGCACACCAAACCATGTTCCGTCTTGCTCTTAGACAAACACCAGAATAACTGGTGCCCACATCTCCCCACAGCACAAGGCACTCAGTGTCTCGCAGCACGAGAGCTGGGCTCTGCTCATACCTACTCAGTTTACCCAGACACCCCCTCTCAGTGGTCTGCTGTGGCGATGTTCCAGACAGTTCTATGGGTAAGGCCCAAGTGCTTCGACTTTGACTAGTTTTGATTCTGCCCGAGGTAAAAATAGAATACATTAATATATCCTGGGGGACAGCACTCCAAAAACTTTAACTCTATTCACACAGTTCTAAATAGGGTCAGAACAATCAGTCCATGCTTTTAGTTTTTCCTTCTTTCAGTAACCTCAATCATATCATGCTCCTTCAAGTGTTGTCTCTAAAATGGTCGGGGGGAAAAATGGTAGACACTAAATTATTCCACTAATTCTGTATGATATTGGTAACTAGGACAGACCTTCCCTTGGCTTCTGGATCCCTGTTGCGAGTCTTGTGATGTTTTCTTTGATGCATTGGACAAAAAGGAGTCTGCCTTGTATAAGACCAATTATGTAAAAAAAACTAAATCCCCAGGGTAACCAGTCATGAGGATCAACAGAAAAAACAGTCAGATCATGCTGTTGACAACGGCCAGATAAAGAGTCTTACATCCACCGATTTCACAAAAAAAAAAAAATAGAACTACATATTGATTCCGAGACCTCAAACCATTTCGTACATCCATAGTGCAATGCTGTTAGTGTGTCACTAGTCAACTGATCACACAATGGTAAGAAGAGAAGACTCACTGTCGAGACTAGGGATGTTAAACGGTTAACCATTAAATTGGTTAGCTGACAAAAATACATTTGACCAGTCATGCTTATGGGTCTACAGGTTAATTTGCATAATTTAGTGGAATTAACCTGTTAGGGCTAGGGGGCAGTATTTACACGGCCGGATAAAAAAACGTACCTGATTTAATCTGGTTATTACTACTGCCCAGAAACTAGAATATGCATATAATTATTGGCTTTGGATAGAAAACACCCTAAAGTTTCTAAAACTGTTTGAATGGTGTCTGAGTATAACAGAACTCATATGGCAGGAAAAAACCTGAGAAGATTCTGTACAGGAAGTACCCTCTCTGACCATTCCTTGGGCTTCTTGGCTCTGTTTATTGAAAATTTAGGATCTTTGCTGTAACGTGACACTTCCTACGGCTCCCATAGGCTCTCAGAACCCGGGAAAAAGCTGAATGATGTAATTCCAGCCGCTGGCTGAAAAACATTAGCGCCTTTGGTAAGTGGCTGATCAGAGGACCATCAGACTGAGGCTCGTGCACGAGGGGATCCCATGTTTTTATTTTCTCTCTTTGAACGTAAACACGCTTTCCCGGTCGTAATATTATGGCTTTTTTACGAGAAAAATTGCATAAAAATTGATTTTAAACAGCGGTTGACATGCTTCGAAGTACGGTAATGGAATATTTAGAATTTTTTTGTCACGAAACGCGTCGGGCGCGTAACCCTTATTTACCCTTTCGGATAGTGTCTTGAACGCACGAACAAAACGCCGCTATTTGGATATAACTATGGATTATTTGGGACCAAACCAACATTTGTTATTGAAGTAGAAGTCCTGGGAGTGCATTCTGACGAAGAACAGAAAAGGTAATAACATTTTTCTTATAGTAAATCTGACTTTGGTGAGGGCTAAACTTGCTGGGTGTCTAAATAGCTAGCCCTGTGATGCCGGGCTATCTACTTAGAATATTGCAAAATGTGGTTTCACCGAAAAGCTATTTTAAAATCGGACATATCGAGTGCATAGAGGAGTTCTGTATCTATAATTCTTAAAATAATTGTTATGCTTTTTGTGAACGTTTATCGTGAGTAATTTAGTAAATTCACCGGCAGTGTTCGGTGGGAATGCTAGTCACATGCTAGTCACATGCTAATGTAAAAAGCTGTTTTTTGATATAAATATGAACTTGATTGAACAAAACATGCATGTATTGTATAACATAATGTCCTAAGATTGTCATCTGATGAAGATCATCAAAGGTTAGTGCTGCATTTAGCTGTGGTTTGGGTTTATGTGACATTATATGCTAGCTTGAAAAATGGGTGTCTGATTATTTCTGGCTGGGTACTCTGCTGACATAATCTAATGTTTTGCTTTCGTTGTAAAGCCTTTTTGAAATCGGACAGTGTGGTTAGATTAACGAGAGTCTTGTCTTTAAAATTGTGTAAAATAGTCATATGTTAGTAATAGTAATAGCATTTCTAAGGTATTTGAATAACGCGCCACAGGATTCCACTGGCTGTTACGTAGGTGGGACGAAATCGTCCCACTGGCCCTAGAGAAGTTAAATTGCAGTGTGTGTATTTTCGTTAGTCGTCATTTATCTTTTTAATCACACGTGCAGAGGACCTAGATTGAAGATCGGAATGGCCCATCTCCTGTCAGACAGCGAGAGCAGCTCCTCAAAACTGGTACTGGAGTGAAATGTGCTTTTCTAAACCCAGTCATTATGAAACAAGTAATTCTAAATGCAATCCCATGTTAACTTGATGGCCACTTAAAAATAGCTACTATTTATTTCTCAATCTCAATAAGTAATTAAAGCGTACCTCCCATGCATAGGTTAGTCAACGTTAGGCAGGCTATCAGAGCACCACCCACCACTTTATAAATGTGAGCTCGTGGCAGTATAATTGTTTGAAACCTAAATCGTTTTACTTTACTTCAAATCATGAGGAATGACTTACCTTGCTTCAAAGTAGCCTAGCCAAACCATAGAAATATGGAGGCAATTATTTTATAAATACCTCTTGGCATTAGCCAGCATTTCTTTCCTGTTCTATTGGTTTTCATATCAACCATCTTTCATTGTCCAGAAGCCAAAAGGCACAATTCAAGTCATATTAGCAACCCATCCTAGTTATGGCTATTAGTTTCCCCTCTAAGTTTATAAGAGATTTTAATCTTTGTCACATATGGAACCGCTCGCATAAGGTGCGCTGTTTAGAACTATATTTTCCACCGAATTGCATTTTGGCAAATGTTTGAAAATGACATTTTATTAGCTACTTCATTTCAGCAGTTGCATGTTCAATATTAGGTAGATAGCAAGACTATATGTTCAATATTAGGTATAGATAGCAAGACTATAGGCTTGCTATTGTTGCATGTTTTCATTAAGCTCTTAATGAAAAGTGTCTGTTCATTGGATTTTTTTTTTTACCGTTTGTTGACAGGTGGGTCGGCAACAAAACTGACCGAAAATACTGGTACTAGATGTAGGCCTAACAGTACTTGGGCACAGTTTGGCAACATAGAAAATGAAAACTGGGGGGTTGGGAAGTGCTAATAACCCAACAAATGTCCTAGTAGATCTCAAGAGAGCCCAAAAGGGGGGAAATGTGAGGGGAGAACAATTGACTATTTGGACGTGTGCTGTCATCGCCATTCAAAGAAGATGGATAACCCTAGAGAGGGACTGAAAGTTGGAGCTCTGCGCTCCCTCCACACGTCATAAAATACACAGCCATACATTTTTTCTCCCGTTCTCTCCTTCCCTTTGTTTAGATTGTTTAGAAAAGGGGAAATGTATACAGATGTGGCAGTGCAAGTTTGCTTAGAGAGAGCACGTGTCGCAAAGGAACATTTAACAGACGGAGGAACTCTAAAGACGTTGTCAAATTGTTCCCAGTGATAAATATTGCTTAGTCCTCAAGTCATGTTGCTGGTGTAAATACTAGGTCAATCATGTAATGCCTTTGACCAGACATTTAAATATGAAAACCAATATTTAGTTAATTATTGCACAAGGCACTGGCGACTATTAGTTGGCTAAAAACCGGGCTACAATGTGATGCTGTGTTGCTGTATTGTGAGGTTAGAGAAACAGGCCTGAGTATAGGCCTGAGTAACCATTAGGGTTATACATGAGGCAAGACTTATTGTACTGTCAAAACTATTTCAAAAGTGAAAACATTTCAGACAAAGACAGCCTTGCAAGGCCTTAATACAGTATGTGAATTGGGGGGGGGGGGGGGGGGAGAGAATATGACCTTGTTATTATAGCAGAAAGGTTGTCGCTCCAGGGACAGCTGTTTGGGATCATGCTCCATCGCATTTGGTCAGTCGAGTGGGGGACGGAGAGGAGGGTAGTGAGTCAGAGCTTAAGGTGAGGCTCTGTGGGTAAAAAACACACATCCCTCAAGCTCAGTTTGGAATGTGTCCGCTGTTCAGGGATCCCTGCTGACCGGTGGGTGCGTGGGACATGGAGGGGTGGCAGAGGGGACAGCTGGCACTCAGAGGCAAATCCGTGGTGCGCCACCCCACTCCATCATTGGACAGCTGAGTTAATGAAGGATGCAAAGAGGGGATTGTGAGTTCAAAGAGTTAAAATCTTGGTTTAATCAGACCAGAGAATCTTGTTTCTCATGGTCTGAGTCTTTTAGGTGCATTTTGGCAAAACGCCAAGCGGGCTGTCATTTTCATTTTACTGAGGAGTGTCTTCCATCTGGCCACTCTACCATAAAGGCCTGATTGGTGGAGTGCTGCAGAGATGGGAGAACCTTCCAAAAGGACAACCATATCCACAGATGAACTCTGGAGTTCTGAGACCATAGGGTTCTTGGTCACCTCCCTCAGGTGGCCAGCTCTAGGAAGAGTCTTGGTGGTTCCAAACGTCTTCCATTTAACAATGATGGAAGCCACTGTGTTCTTGGGGACCTTCAATGTTGCAGAAATATTTCGCTCCCCTTCCCCAGATCTGTGCCTCGACACAATCCTGTCTCGGAACTCTACGGACAATTCCTTTGACCTCATGGCTTGGTTTTTGCTCTGACATACACTGTCAACTGTGGGACCTTATATAGACAGGTGTGTGTGCCTTTCCAAATCATGTCCAATCAATTGAATTTACCACAGGTGGACTCCAATCAAGTTGTAGAAACATCTCAAGGATGATCAATGGAAACAGGATGCACCTGTTAGATTTTGAGTCTCATAGCAAAGGGTCTAAATACTTGTGTAAATAAGATATGTTTATTTTTAATACATTTGCAAAAACATTTACCTGTTTTCGCTTTGTCATTATGGGGTATTGTGTAGATTGCTGAGGATTTTTTTTTTGAATACATTTTAGAATACGGCTGTAAAACGTAACAAAATGTGGATAAAGTCAAGGGGTCTGAATACTTTCTCAAGGTACTGTACAAACCAAACTAATTTACACCATGCTATCCCTGAATCATTTGACTTCCGTTATGCATGAAACATGAAAGCGATAGGAGCAGCATAGAACATCCCAGTGTTATAAAAGTATTTCCATGGCAAATCAAAGCATTGTCACACTGTTTGAAATGTTCTGTAGCAGACAGGAGTAATGGCATTCTGCCCACAGGGAGGGCCTTTACAAACAAAAAAAACACTGAACTGGGTCACGTAATGTAAATAAGAGATCGGCTAAGAGAGAAGTTCAATTCATTCGAGGCAACAAATTACAACACAGGCATTGTTTGTGTTGTATAACTTGTGATTAACTTTGGAAAGCTTATTCAATCGGAGGTTGTCTCAAATGCTGATGAGCGTGACCACAGTGATTCAGTTGTCCTCTCAAGAAGATGAATGTTGCACCAAGGTTTAATCACGTGGGAGATATTGCTATCTGAGGGAAATTGTGCAACATGCGTCTCTTGACTGGGGTTTTGGTCAGTCAAGGACTCAGACCATCACTGCACTGTCACCATCACTGCACTGGATATGAAGTGACAAAAAAATAAAATCTATTTGCTGACTTGTCACTGAATCATGTGAGTGTTGAGGAACCGAAAAAATAAGGGAGTGGGAAGGGGCCAGGCCACTTCAGTGAAAAGGGAGTTAGGGGGAGGTGTTAAGGTATTCGTGTCCCGTTTGCACTGGGGGGGGGGGGGGGGGGGGGGGAAATGGACCATGTCTGAATGAGGGGAGACCGCAGGCTGATTATTAGGGAGTAAGAGAACGGCAGCTACCCAAAAATGTATGTCCACAATGTATGCTGTGTGGATCTATTTGTACGTTTCAAAGAAAGATAACAAAAAGGCCATATGCAACATTTGTGCTGCTATTATTTCCCGAGGGGAGAAAGTGAAATTGTTCAATACCACAAACCTAATTACTCATTTGAAAGTCAATCACCCCCAGACGTTCAGCGACTACTTAGAACATAAGTAGAAAAAAAAACTAAGCGCATAAGAGTAAGAAAATTTCAGCGAGACAACTCAAAGCCGAAATCCATTAACGCCAAGATAACGGAATTCATTGTCCTTGACAATCAACCGTTCTCTGTCGTGGATAATGTTGGCTTTCGCCGACTGGTTGAGCACCTTGAGCCCCGGTACACACTACCAAGTAGGTGCTATTTTTCAGATGTTGCCCTACCGGAGTTACACAGTATTGTTGAAACGCACTTCCATGAGCTACTAGCTATGGGCGTCACTACCATTAGCTTCACGACTGACATTTGGACCAGAGACGTCAGTCCCATGAGCATGCTGAGTGACAGCACAGTGGGCGAACAAGGATTTCGTACTGAAGAAAGCCGTATTGCATGCTCAAGAACGTGCTGGTTCTCATACCACTGTTGCCATTTGAGAACATGTTTGAAACATGAACACTCCCCTAGCTCCATTCGAGCAACTGACTCGAGAAACAAGTTCATCAACAGTGTCTGTAGCAGACGTGATACCCTCTGTCATGGCATTGAAACGCCTGCTCAACAACACGGTCTGTGTCGGCAGTTGGGTTAAAACTTGTAAAAGTACTCAACTAGAGGCTGTGAACAAGCAATTCGGTGGCATTCCCTCTGAGCGTCTTTACTGTATCTCCACCATGCTCGATGCAAGGACCGCTACTTCGATGCAGACAAGAAACAGTGATTACTTGAAACTTTAGAGACAGCTGGACAAGATGGAAATGGACACAGTGACAGTACGCACCGAGGAAGAGGCGCCACGGACAGGCAGAGCTGAAACTTCACTGCTTGACATATGATGAAATTCTGGTTTGAAACAACTGAACGAAACAGCACAGCAGGTAAGTGAAATAAATGGGTTTTGATTATGTTTTACTGGTAATGGGGACATAAGTAAATGCCAACAAAATAACTTTTTGGTCAGTGTGTGCGTTTCAACTATTTAACTGTACTAGAATGCTTAAGGCCACAAATTTTAAATATCGGTATCGGGTTTTTTGGCAAGAAAGATATTGGATATCGGTATCGGACAGAAATGTCATATCGGTGCATCCCTAATTGAATGCCCTTTGAGCATGGTGTAGTCATTAATTACACTTTGGATGGTGTATCAATACAGCCAGTCACTACAAAGATACAGGCGTCTTTGCTAACTCAGTTGCCGGAAAGGAAGGAAACTGCTCAGGGATTTCACCATGAGGTCAATGGTGACTTTAAAACAGTTAGAGTTTATTTGTTGAGATAGGAGAAAACTGAGGATGGAGCAACCTTGTAGTTGTGTGTAGTGTACATTTTAGAATTTAAAAAGGGACTTTTTGTCCTGAATACAAAGTGTTATGTTGTTAGGGGAAAATCCTATACATTACTGAGTACCACTCTCCATATTTTCAAGCATACTGGTGGCTGCATCATTTTATGAGTATGCTTGTAATCGTTAAGGACTGGGGAGTTTTTCAGGATGAAAGAAATCAACTGAATGGAGCTAAGCACAGGCAAAATCCTAAAGGAAGAACTGGTTCAGTCTGCTTTCTACCAGACAATGGGAGATGAATTCACCTTTCAGCAGGGCAATAAGCTAAAACACAAGGCCAAATATACACTGGAGTTGCTTACCAAGACAGTAGTGAATGTTCCTGAGTGGCCGAGTTAAATTTTTTACTTAAATCTGCTTGAAATTCTTTTAGCAAATATTGTACAACCCAGATGTGCAAAGCGCTTGCCCAGAAAGAGACTCACAGCTGTAATAGCAGCCAAAGGTGATTCTAACATGTATTGACTCAGGTGTGAAAAGTTAAGAAAATTTGATATTTCTACATTTCATTTTTCAATACATTTGCTAAAATGTATAAAAACACGTTTTCACTTTATCATGGGGTATTGTGCGTAGATGGGTGAGATTTAAAAAAACATTTCATCCAAGGGGAATTAACACTTTGAAGGCATCGTATATATCGAGTCCAGCCAGGTTATAGAAAGGCTGCCATGTTAGCGCCTTTATTCTCGAATAAAGGCAATGTAACAATACGAAAGCGCCTCCGACAATTCCCTATGAAATGACCCGCAGTAAACAAGCAAAACAGAGCAGGGAATTTAAAGGGATACTTCAGGATTTTGTCAATAGGCCCTTTATCTACATCTGCAGAGTCAGATGAACGCGTGGATACCATTTTTAAATGTCTCTGCATGCCGTTTGAAAGAAGTTGCTAACTCAACATTAGAAAGGTGTTCCTAATGTTTTCTACACAGTGTATATGACTCTGGTTTTAACAATGTTTTGAAGCGCTACAGACAGTGTACATTGACTTTGTTTACAAACATTTAAGTAGAACAAGCTTATATTTTGGGTTCTGATGGTGTACAACAGTTGAACTAACCTTCAAGATATATATCATTAATTTAACACCCCAAAAATTATGGAGCAACTCCAGATTGCACCTTTACGAGGTTCTGGAAAAGAAAGGCGCCTAGCAGGACACCCGCGGGGCACTCAGTGGAGAGAGAATGATGACTGGTCAATGCAGTGTTTTCCACAAGTACATAGAGTAGCCAGCCAAACAGAAAAAGTAGCCAGACAAACAGAAAATGTAGCCAGCCAGGCGTCCCCGGCCCTGGGTTTGAAATGTTTTGCCAAAGGAGCTCTATTTTGGTGGCATCTTCTACATTCTAGTACCTTGATTCCATCTGAAATAGACAGCAAAATGATTGAATACTTTAAATCGCATGTACCTCCAGGGTCAGTCAGCAAAGAGAAAGATTATCCCAGCCATTGCATTGACAAACCGTTTATGGCAAGATACTATTAGGCCTAACTGAAGATATGAACATGGCCAGTGCCACTGCGCACCAAAAAACAGACCAGGCAGGATATAAAATATCCAAACAAAGGTGAATTTAGAAGAACCAAGTTAAACGGTAGCTAGCCACACCTTTTTAAATGCCATAGTTTGAGCTCCTAGGAGGCGAGATGAGAAAGCAAGCCAAGGCATTGCTGCTTCTCTGTAAAGGAGAGGACTAGCATCACAGATTTGCAGGAACTAATAGTTATTTCCCCATCAGGAGAGAACAAAGCATAAAGCGTTTAATCAACAGTCAATATCAAGATCAGAGTAGCTCATAAAAAATCTGAAATAAACAAATAGGTTTTTAGAAGGTTCAGCCTCAACATGCCATTTTATTTGTTGGTTTTGATTCAGTTTTAGAGTGTGCCTCTGAGAATCAGTTCTAGATGTTAGCAGAGTCCAGTTAACAGGTTTAGGCACTGCTTCGTGTACCCTCAAGCCTTGTTCACATTACCCATTAGCACTCTTACATTGGGCCGGACGTCATGCATTTCAAATGGGGACGTCCACAAAGGAGAGTAAACACAAAGCCCCCTTGTGGTTGAAAGGTAAAGGGGGAAACCAAGTCAGTCAACAATGCATTCAACTGAATTGTGTCTTGCACATTTAACCCAACCTCTCTCCGTTGTGAGACAACCGCTGCTGACGAATATTCAAACTTTGCGTCCTCTTCAGCCATAGTCCGTGGAAGAAAAGTACGTTATCAAACCACAGAAGAACATGAAAATATATGGTTTCCGTGATGGCTTTATGGGATAGCTAGCAACTTGTAAACAATTATCCCATTCCTATAAGTACTATTTTAATAGTAATGTAAACGAATACATATTGGCTGTCATGCCAATTATACTGAATAAAAATACAATTGCAACAATTTCAAAGATTTTACTGAGTCATAGGGAAATCAGTCAATTTAAATAAATTCATTAAGCCCTAATCTATGGATTTCACATGACTGGGCAGGGGTGCAGCCATAACATTTTTTTTTAAACTATCCACTGGGGAGGCAGGCCCAGCCAATCAGAATTAGTTTCCCCACAAAAAGGGCTTTATTACAGACAGAAATACTCCTCAGCACCCCACCTACCCCTCAGACAATCCCGCAGGTGAATATGGTGGATGTGGAGGTCCTGGGCTGGAGTGGTTACACATGGTTTTTGGTTGCGAGGCCGGTTGGATGTACTGACAAATTCCAATTGCATGCTCCCTCAAAAACTTGCGACATTTGTGTTGTGACAAAACTGCACATTTTAAAGTGGCCTTTTATTGTCCCCAGCACAAGGTACACCTCTGTAATGATCATGCTGTTAAATCAACTTTTTGATATGCCACACCTGTCAGGTGGATGGCTTATCTTGGCAAAAGAGAAATGCTCACTAACATGGATGTAAAAAAACATTTTTTTTATATACAATTTTTTTGGTTTAATTTTTTTTTTTTAAATGGAGAAACACTTTGTGCTTATGAAAAATGTCAGTGATTTTTTTGTTCTCAACTCATGAAACATGGGACCAACACTTTACCAATTGTGTTTATAATTTGTTCAGTGTACACTATATGACTGTTGCCTCCCGTTAAGTTTGTGATGGTAATGACATTTGTTTTTTATGCTACTTATTAGGTGGAGGTAGCTAGCTACAGTGGTATGTAAACCTAGCATTTAGATTGCTGCTCTGCAAGCTAGTTTTAGTTGCTATAAAGTTAGAGAAACAAGTTGAGGAAAAGTAACTCGTTTTCACCTGAAACAATATTTATCCTGTCTTGAATGAAAAAGGTGATATTTTGGAATCTCCAAAAAATGCCATCTCTGACGAGACTTCACTTGTCTGTTCAGTAGCGGGGCAACATTCCGTGAAAATTACAAACTTACACAACCACTGAGTTGCATTGCAGAGTACATAGACATTGCTTAACCTCTCTGGGCCAGTAGGACTGTTACGTGTTACGTTTTTCTTGTTCCCCATTTTTCCCCTGCTAGTGTGTTTGTCTTGGGCATTACAGGTGTACCGAGCTGCGGCTAACGATGGTGGGCGTGGCTGTAGCTGATTACAGAGAGGATATCTGTTTTGCCGTGTGAGAAGAGAAGAGAGGAGGGGGAGAGAGAGAGAGGACACTTGTTTTTTGTTTGATTATTTGTGTTAATTTCCTTGTGTTTCAGCCTGTCCTCCTGAGGCGCTCCACCCTACCTAGGTCCTGGAGAAGGGAAAAGGTAGATCTGCCCATGGGTGTACATTCTCACGTAGATAACCCATTGTTTTATACACTAGGTTAGCCGGGCGGGTGTCACCCTTGTATTTTTCTTGGAACCAGGTAGGACAGTGGGTTAGGGTTTAGAATGTGTTAGGAAGGATTAGGTGTGTAGAAGAGGAGGGACCTTTGTTTATTTTCATTACTTGGACCCCGAACCCAAACAATTCCCTTCTCTTACCTTCCCTTGTTGTGGTTGTTTTGTTTCTTATTAATTATTTATGGGTGTGTTATATTGTTTATTTAACTAATTCACTAAACATCCCCTGAGGGTTAAAATTGAGTTCTGGTTGTGGTCTGATTTATTTATCGCTCATTGCACCCCACATTTCTTCCCTTTTCATCTGTATTACCTGGTGTGTTTAGGCCCAAGCATTTACGTCTCCTCCTCAGACGAGCTACACCCGAGGGGAGAACGTAATATGGGGGCTCATCCGGGATATTTTTGATCCAGCTTGTGCCTGCACACTAGGGTAGTAAAGGTGGATTGGGTGGTTGTTGTGTTTGGTGTAGTGTTTAGTGCTGTGTAGTAGTTAGGTGGTGGATTTAGAATATGGCCAACTTTAACCTGAAGTTTTTTCTGGATAACCCAACGTGGGAGGGTTTTGAGAATTGTAGGAGAGTGGATTTAGAGACTTTGGCAGACCATTTCGATATCTCCGTGGCTAGGGGTTTTGTTAAGGCGGAGGTAAAGGCATTGGTATTAGCGGCACTGATGGAAAAGCAGGTGTTGGTTTTGCCTCGGCCTACGGTTGGAGAGGTGGTGGATGCTCTGGGTACCCCGACTAGGCCCGACGATGAGGTCGAGTATAAATCCCCGGACACCTTGCCTCGATTTGACCCTCTTTCTCCTGTGCCTACGGCTGTACATTTGCAGATGGAGGCAGAAGAGCGAGCACAAATCCGAAAGGATGAGCTACATCTCAAGTTGGAGATGCGCCGACTGGAGTTGGAAGCAGAAAAGGACCTTAAAATAAGGCAGATGGACTTCGAAATGCGCAAATTGGAATTAGGGGTGGAGATGGCGAGGCTGGCCGCTGTCCCTGCCGTTTCCAATAGTGTGTTTTCCACCCCAGGATCTGCCTCTACCTTTGACATTAGCCGGCATATTGCTTTAGTTCCACAATTCCGTGAGTCTGAGGTTGACTCTTACTTTTGTGCATTCGAACGCATAGCAGTGGCTTTGAATTGGCCTAGGGACGTGTGGCCGCTTTTACTCCAATGTAAATTGTCCGGTAAAGCGCAGGAGGTATTGGGTACTCTTTCTCTCGCTGATAGTCTTAATTATGACATAGTTAAGGCTACTGTGCTCCGTGGGTATGAGCTTGTGCCAGAGGCTTATAGACAAAAGTTTAGAAAGCACTCCAAATCCTCTATAAAAACTTTTGTTGAATTCGCTAGAGAGAAGGAGTCTCTCTTTGACAAATGGTGCTCAGCGAGTAAAATCAATGACTTTGAAGGTCTTCGTGAATTAATGTTATTGGAAGAATTTAAAAACAGCCTCCCAGAGCGGTTGGTTGTATACATTAAGGAACAGAAAGTGTTAAAGTTATCTGACGCCGCGGTGCTTGCAGATGAATTTGTGTTAACACATAAAACGGTGTTTCCCACACACCGTAGTGAGACTAGACCGGTTGTATCCTCTTCTGTCTACTATTCACCCCGTTACTCAGGAAGTACACGGCTGAATCAAAAGGAGGAACGCGCATGTTTTTACTGTCATAAAGTAGGACACGTAATTTCAGAATGTATGTCTCTAAAACACAAGTCACCAGCTTCAACCCCTAAACTCCATAAAAGTGTGGGTTTGATTAAAGTAACCAATAAGAGCTCTGTAAAGGAGAGTCCTGAAGTTGTACTAAGTCGTCCTGATCAAACGTACGACCCGTTCATATTTAAAGGCTTTGTTTCCCTGACAGATGATTCTGGAGACCAAAAGCCAGTTTTGATATTGAGAGATACTGGTGCGGCTCAGTCTGTAATTCTCTCGAGTGTTCTGCCTTGGTCAGAAGAGTCTTATTGTGGCTCTAGTGTATTATTGAGGGGGATCGAAATGGGTTGTGTGCCTGTTCCGTTACATACTGTCCATTTGACTTCTGATCTAGTGAGTGGATATTTCAGAATCGGTGTACAGTCCGAGCTTCCCGTACATGGGGTTGACCTAATCATGGGTAACGATCTAGCAGGAGGCAAAGTTGTGCCTGTGTTAGAAGTACTAGACAAGCCTGATGCTCAGTTAAGTGCTGATGTTTTGGGAACTACGTTTCCCGACGCATTTCCAGCGTGTGCCATTACGCGGGCGCAGTCACGTTGCTTAGGTACCATGGTAGACTTAGCTGACTCTGTGCTTGCACCTATGTTGAATGGGGAAGATATTCAGTGTTCTACTCCTGTGTTCCCAGTGAGTTCTGATCATGATGATGGAAATAAAGACAAGACAATGGCTTCCTCGGTGGACTGTTTAAGGTTGCCAGTTACTCGGGAGGAGCTAATAGCTGCCCAGATAGAGGATGTGGGCTTGGCCAAATGTTTTTCCTCCATGTTACCTTTGAGTGACAAAAACAGGAAAGGTGTCACGTATTTCCTTGAGAAGGGGCTTCTGATGAGAAAATGGACTCCCCGTGCTGACCTAGAAAATGATTGGAGTTCCGTTAGCCAGATTGTAGTTCCTGCCCCGTTTCAGACAAAGGTGTTGTCCCTAGCTCATGATATTCCCTGGTCTGGTCATCTAGGGGTGACTAAAACCTACGACCGACTCCTCCGTCATTTCTTCTGGCCGGGAATGAAACGGGATGTGGCTCGCTATTGCCGTACATGTAGTACTTGCCAGGTGGTGGGGAAGCCTAACCAGGTAATTTCCCAGGCTCCTCTCTGCCCTATTCCGGTCATGGGAGAGCCGTTTGAGAAGGTAATCATTGATTGTGTTGGTCCCTTACCCAGGACTAAGTCGGGTAATCAATTCTTGTTAACAATAATGTGCACTGCTACAAGGTACCCAGAGGCGATTCCTATGCGTAAAATCACAAGTAAGGCAATTGTGAAGGCGCTGATTAAGTATTTCTCTACCTTTGGATTTCCAAAAATTGTACAGACAGATCAAGGCACAAATTTTACATCAAAATTGTTTGGAAGTGTGTTGAAGTCCTTGTCAGTGTCCCATCAGATGTCTAGCGCTTATCACCCGGAGAGTCAGGGCGCGCTGGAACGTTGGCATCAGACGCTAAAAGCTATGTTGCGTAAATACTGTATGGACACAGGAAAAGATTGGGATGAGGGGGTGCCCTACGTGCTGTTTGCTATTCGGGAGACCGTACAGGAGTCTCTTGGGTTTAGCCCAGCTGAGCTAATCTTTGGTCATACCGTGAGAGGGCCTCTCAAGGTACTGAAAGAACAACTTATGGCTGATGATTCAGTTGGGTCCTCTACTAATGTACTAGACTATGTTAGTCAAGTCCGGGAGCGGTTGCATGACGCCTGTGCTGTAGCCAGAGAAAATCTGTCTTCCACACAAAAGAAAATGAAACGTCATTTTGATGTTAAATCTGTGTTTCGTTCTTTTCAACCAGGTGACCAAGTCTTGGTGTTGTTGCCGGTACCCGGCTCGTGTCTCTCTTCCAGTTTCTCTGGCCCATATGTAGTGGACCGAAAACTCAGTGATACTGATTATGTTATCAAAACGCCAGACCGTAGACGACCATTTAGGGTATGTCACATTAACATGATTAAAGCCTATCTTGTTAGAGGTGGTACCGAGTCTCCCATTACCAGTGAAAAACCTGTTGTATCCTCTGTTGCTTCTGTGAGCCTGGTTACTCACCCAGGAGTCAGCCTAAATGATGAGGACGGTTTGGTGATGCGGAATACTCCTGAGCAGTGTGCTCGTTTGTGTAATTCTGAGATGGTGGCGTCTCTCCCAACCCATTTGTTGCATTTGAATGATCAGCAGAGATCTGATATTGAGTTACTAATCACTGATTTTCCAAGTCTCTTTCAGGATGTTCCCAGTCGTACCAATGTGTTGAAACATGATATAAATGTAGGTGATGCTGCTCCAATCAAACAGCACCCTTATCGTGTGAATTCAATCAAGAGAGGAGTGATGAAGAAAGAGGTAACTTATTTACTGGAAAATGAGATGGCAATCCCCAGTGGCAGTCCTTGGAGTTCCCCCTGTCTGCTGATTCCAAAGCCTGACGGGACTCAAAGATTTTGCACTGACTACAGGAAAGTGAATAATGTTACTATACCTGACTCATTCCCTTTACCTCGCATGGATGACTGTATAGACACCATTGGATCGGCTGCGTATGTTACTAAGCTTGACTTGTTAAAAGGTTATTGGCAGGTGCCTTTAACCCTTCGTGCCTCTGAGGTGTCTGCTTTTGTAACTCCTGACAGTTTCTGTCAGTACACAGTGATGGCTTTTGGAATGAGGAATGCTCCAGCCACGTTTCAACGTTTGGTAAATATTGTGTTGGCTGATGTTCCTGATTGTACTGCATATCTGGATGACCTGGTTGTTCATTCGACTACCTGGCTTGATCACCTGAGCACATTGAGGGCTGTGTTTGCACGCTTGGCCAACGCTTCTTTGACCCTTAACTTAGCCAAATGTGAGTTTGGAAAGGCAACTGTTACATATTTGGGTAAAGAGGTAGGTCGGGGTCAGGTGCGTACCGTAGCAGCTAAGGTGGATGCTATCACCCGGTTTCCTGCCACTCGCCGAGAATTACGCAGATTTTTAGGCATGACGGGTTATTATCGTACATTTTGTAGGAATTTCTCAACAGTTGTAGCCCCACTGACTAGGTTACTCAGTCCTTCAGTATCCTTTGAGTGGACCGCTGAGTGTCAATCTGCTTTTGACTCTGTAAAAGCACTATTGTGTACTTCTCCTGTTCTTTCTGCCCCTGATTTCCAGAAACCATTTAAGTTGGAGGTGGATGCCAGTTCAGTGGGTGCAGGTGCTGTACTATTACAGGAACACGATGGTCTAGATCACCCAGTTTGCTACTTCTCTCGAAAATTCAACAGCTGTCAGTCAAGGTATTCCACTATCGAACAGGAGACCCTGGCGCTGTTATTTGCCCTACAATTTTTTGAAGTTTATGTTGGTTCCAGTGTGTTGCCTGTTGTGGTATACACAGACCACAACCCTTTAACTTTCTTGAGCCGCATGTATAACCACAACCAACGTCTTATGCGTTGGGCGTTGGTTATACAGGGTTATAATTTACAAATTCAGCACATAAAGGGTTCGGAAAACATCGTTGCGGATGCTTTGTCCCGTGCCTAGTAAAAAAAAAAAAAATACTAATAGCACCAGGCATTGATAACTTCGCTGTTGTAAAAAAATATATATATGTATGTAAGGGTTTTATCATAAACCCAGGGGTTTACTCTTTTTGGGGGGGGGCGTGTTACGTGTTACGTTTTTCTTGTTCCCCATTTTTCCCCTGCTAGTGTGTTTGTCTTGGGCATTACAGGTGTACCGAGTTGCGGCTAACGATGGTGGGCGTGGCTGTAGCTGATTACAGAGAGGATATCTGTTTTGCCGTGTGAGAAGAGAAGAGAGGAGGGGGAGAGAGAGAGAGGACACTTGTTTTTTGTTTGATTATTTGTGTTAATTTCCTTGTTTCAGCCTGTCCTCCTGAGGCGCTCCACCCTACCTAGGTCCTGGAGAAGGGAAAAGGTAGATCTGCCCATGGGTGTACATTCTCACGTAGATAACCCATTGTTTTATACACTAGGTTAGCCGGGCGGGTGTCACCCTTGTATTTTTCTTGGAACCAGGTAGGACAGTGGGTTAGGGTTTAGAATGTGTTAGGAAGGATTAGGTGTGTAGAAGAGGAGGGACCTTTTATTTTCATTACTTGGACCCCGAACCCAAACAATTCCCTTCTCTTACCTTCCCTTGTTGTGGTTGTTTTGTTTCTTATTAATTATTTATGGGTGTGTTATATTGTTTATTTAACTAATTCACTAAACATCCCCTGAGGGTTAAAATTGAGTTCTGGTTGTGGTCTGATTTATTTATCGCTCATTGCACCCCACATTTCTTCCCTTTTCATCTGTATTACCTGGTGTGTTTAGGCCCAAGCATTTACGTCTCCTCCTCAGACGAGCTACACCCGAGGGGAGAACGTAATAAGGACGCTTGCGTCCCACCTACTCAACAGCCAGTGGAATCCCGTGGCGCGATATTCAAATACCTTAGAAATGCTATTACTTCAATTTCTCAAACATATGACTATTTTACACCATTTTAAAGACAAGACTCTCGTTAATCTAACCACACTGTCCGATTTCAAAAAGGCTTTACAACGAAAGCAAAACATTAGATTATGTCAGCAGAGTACCCAGCCAGAAATAATCAGACACCCATTTTTCAAGCTAGCATATAATGTCACATAAACCCAAACCACAGCTAAATGCAGCACTAACCTTTGATGATCTTCATCAGATGACAACCCTAGGACATTGTTATACAATACATGCATGTTTTGTTCAATCAAGTTCATATTTATATCAAAAACCAGCTTTTTACATTAGCATGTGACTAGCATGTGACTAGCATTCCCGCCGAACACTGCCGGTGAATTTACTAAATTACTCACGATAAACGTTCACAAAAAACATACATTATTTAAAGAATTATAGATACAGAACTCCTTTATGCAATCGCGGTGTCCAATTTTAAAATAGCTTTTCGGTGAAAGCACATTTTGCAATATTCTGAGTAGATAGCCCGGCCATCACGGGCTAGCTATTTTGACACCCACCAAGTGTGGTACTCACCAAACTCAGATTTACTATTAGAAAAATTGGATTTCTTTTGCTGTTCTTCATCAGAATGCACTCCCAGGACTTCTACTTCAATAACAAATGATGGTTTGGTTCCAAATAATCCATAGTTATATCCAAATAGCGGCGTTTTGTTCGTGCGTTCAAGACACTATCCGAAGGGTAAAGAAGGGTGACGCGCCCGGCGCGTTTCGTGATAAAAAAATTCAAAATATTCCATTACCGTACTTCGAAGCATGTCAAACGCTGTTTAAAATCAATTTTTATGCGATTTTTCGCGTAAAAAAAGCGATAATATTCCGACCGGGAAACCCTGTTTTCGTTCAAAGACGAAAAAATAAAAACATGGTGTCGGCTCGTGCACGCGCCCCAGTCTCATTGTTCTCAGATCGACCACTTACCAAATGCGCTACTGTTTTTCAGCCATGGCCTGCAAAGTCCCCATTCAACGTTCTGGCGACTTCTGAGAGCCTATGGGAGCGTTAGAAAATGTCATGTTATGCCAGAGATCCCCTGTTTTGGATAGAGATGATCAAGAAGGCCAAGAAATAGTCAGAGAGAGCACTTCCTGTTTGGAATCTTCTCAGGTTTTGGCCTGCCAAATGAGTTCTGTTATACTCACAGACACCATTCAAACAGTTTTAGAAACTTTAGGGTGTTTTCTATCCAAATCAAACAATTGTATGCATATTCTAGTTACTGGGCAGGAGTAGTAACCAGATTAAATCGGGTACGTTTTTTATCCGGCCATGCAAATACTGCCCCCTATCCCCAACAGGTTAAACAGTTCCCCATGGGAACTTATGGACATGTGTCAGAAGCATTATCTTTTCTAAACGGTGAAATGGCTGCACACAAGGCTTGACAAAGCACCTTTATACTTTGTGCTATTACAGCAAGAAATGCATGTGCAGGGTCTGCCTTACTGTGTAAAGTCTAACTTCAACATATTGGCCAGGAACATAAGCAGATCATGTAGTCAACTTTTTTTAATTTTTTTTTAATTTTTTTTTAAGAGGCGCTATAACAAGAGCCAAATACGGGAAAGTGCCAAGTACTTCCACTCTGAAAAAAAAAATCATCAGCAGCTCCATCCAAGTCAGGGCTAGTGACACTGATAGTAGCTGAAGGTCTGGCTTATAGAGAGCAATGGGAAAACTGATAGTCTTGTATTCATGTCCTATCAAACTGGATGCGGGGGGTCTAACACTATCTCAGGTATAATGATCTAGCATTACCAGCTCTCATTGTTCAAGTGGTGGATAATGAGAGGCCTGGCTGAGGGCATGCCCACTGTTATTACTCCAGTTTTTCCCACTTGAGTGCAAAGAGCAGGTCGTAAACTGTAGGTGCGGGTTTTAGGCTGAGAATCTGACATGGTGATAATACACTGACCCAGTACCCAAACAACTGATGGAATGATTCCCCTCCATAAAGACTGGCACACTTTTAAAAAAACGACGCTGATTTTCATAGGTAAGAGTCGACTCTAAACCTTAGCAGAAAATAAGCATGAAAGAAACTGGCAGTTTAACATTTCAATCTGTTCCAAAATATGAATATTTCAAAACAATTAAAAGATTCAAAGGCCACGATACTGTTGTATAACAGCAATGTAAATGGTTCAGTGTGATAATTTCAATAATGGATTGTGTCACTTGATCTCTCGGGATGGGGGGGAAGTTTAGTAACAGTATCACAGTGGGTAGCCTAAACTGACACTTTGTACTGTGCTTCAGTGCCATGTTAACTGAAAGCACATCAGCTGAAAACATGCACCTGCACACACACGGAAGAACTGTCCTGCGAATTCTCAGATCTTCTGCCCTTTAGGAGTTCTGTTTTTAAATGTATTTGTGAGACCCTCACCCTATCTGCTGCTTCTTAGAAATACACAGAACCTCGGATGGAAATACTCAGTTTCAGTAGTAGCTTATTAATAACCCGTTACACTTGTACCCTTGTAAAGGGTTGAAATTGGCAGATTTGGGCACTAATAAGCACCTAAATTGGAACGTAGTGGCTGTACATTAACATATTATATATGACGTCACAGCTCTGGCTTTGCCAGCTCTGTATAGGTTTAGACTAACATAAGTTGCGTGACAAGAAGTTCCTCCATCCCTTCTGGTAATTGGGCAACTTTTGCACATTTCTAATAGTCTGAGGCAAATACTGTAAATTAAGATGACTTTGTTTTTTGAAAGATTAGACGTGGAGGATAATAAATAACACTGACTTCATACAAGCAAGCCAAACACCCATGAGTCCAAACGTGCACTTCACATTTCCAGTGTCAACATTTATGCTCACTATGTTTGATGTAGAGTACCAGTCAAGTTTGGACACACCTACTCATTCAAGGGTTTTTCCTTTCTTTTTACTATTTTCTACATTGTATAATAATAGTGAAGACATCAAAACTATGAAATAACACATGGAATCATGTAGTAACCAAAAATGTGTTTAACAAATCAAAATATATTTGAGATTTCAGATTCTTCAAAGTAGCCACCCTTTGCCTTGATGACAGCTTTGCACACTAGGCATTCTATCAACTAGCTTCACCTGGAATTTCTCTGAATTGCCCTTTGAAAGCCTATCACTGTAAGAGTATATTCTATAACTTAGCTAGTCGTGTTGGCAATAGAACAGGTTTTCAAATCATTCCCACCTGACACAGATTTCTAATGGACCGTTTTGGACTGCGTAAACTGTAATTGTGTGATGGAGGAGATGCAGGGATGTGTTCCAAACAAAACTACAAGTGTGCTCTCTATTTCCTCAACGGTACAGCTAGGAGTTCTCATAAAGTACAGTGTAGTTGACTCTTCTTTGAGTCATAAAAGAGCATTGAAATTGCTTAGGAACTATGCACACTTGGAGGTGTGTGGCCACTTGGAAACACCAGTTAGTCCCCTCATTCAAACCCTTGTACTGTTTTTGACTTGTGTTGCACCTACCCCACATTCTGAAGGAATAGTCTTACCATGTTACTGAATGTATCCCAGAGTATTTTAAGATTTCGTTACTAAGAAATGCGGCAAAAAGTACAGTAAATGTAAAATGCACAAAATCAACAGTGTAATGTTTGGTCTTGTGAACTGTTGTGTACACACCTTTGGTCTAAAAAAATTCCCATTATCTACAAACTGATCCTTTTCTATTGCTAACATGATTATGCATATGCATTTCATATTTGTTCGGTAAGAAACATTTCAATTTAGCCGTATACATATAGGCCAATTCCCAAAAGTGTAAAGGCGATTATCCTGGGTATCCAGGAAGGATATTGACCTCATCCCGTCAGTAGAGGATGCCTGGTTAGTCATTCAAAGCGCCTTCCTCACCATCTTAAATAAGCATGCCCCGTTCAAAAAATGTTGAACCAGGAACAGATATAGCCCTTGGTTCTCTCCAGACCTGACTGCCCTTGACCAGCACAAAAACAACCTGTGGCGTTCTGCATTAGCGTCAAATAGTCCCCGTGATATGCTACTTCAGGGAAGTTAGGAACCAATACACACATGCAGTTAGGAAAGCCAAAGCTAGCTTTTTCAAACAGAAATGTTCATCCTGTAGCACAAACTCAAAAAAGTTCTGGGACACTGTAACATCCATGGAGAATAAGAGCACCTCCTCCCAGCTGCCCACTGCACTGAGGCTAGGAAACACTGTCACCACTAATAAATCCACTAATTGCGAATCTCAATAAGCATTTTTCTACAGCTGGCCATGCCTTCCACCTGGCTACCACTACCCCGATCAACAGCCCTCCAACCCCGACAGCAATTCGCCCAAGCCTCCCCCATTTCTCCTTCACCCAAATCCAGATAACTGACGTTCTGAAAGAGCTGCAAAATCTGGACCCCTACAAATCAGCCGAGCTAGACAATCTGGACCGACTCCATCTAAAATGATCTGCCGAAATTGTTGCAACCCCTATTACTAGCCTGTTCAACCTCTTTCGTATCGTTTGAGATTCCTATAGATTGGAAAGCTGCCGCGGTCATCCCCCTCTTCAAAGAGGGAGACACTCTAGACCCAAACTGCTACAATCCAATATCTATCCTACCTTGCCTTTTTAAGGTCTTTGAAAGCCAAGTTAACAAACAGATCAGCGACCATTTCGAATACCACCGTACCTTCTCCACCATGCAATCTGGTTTCAGAGCAGGTCATGGGTGCACCTCAGCCACGCTCAAGGTCCTAAACGATATCATAACCGCCATCGATAAGAGACATTACTGTGCAGCCGTATTCATCGACCTGGCCAAGGCTTTCGACTCTGTCAATCACCACATTCTTATTGGCAGACTCAACAGCCTTGGTTTCTCAAATGACTGCCTCACCTGGTTCACCAACTACTTCTCAGACAGAGTTCAGTGTGTCAAATCGGAGGGCCTGTTGTCCAGACCTCTGGCAGTCTCTATGGGGGTGCCACAAGGTTCAATTCTCGGGCCGACTCTCTTCTCCGTATACATCAATGATGTCGCTCTTGCTGCTGGTGATTCTCTGATCCACCTCTAAACAGACGACACCATTCTGTATACCTCTGGCCCTTCTTTGGACACTGTTAACTAACCTCCAGACGAGCTTCAATGTCATACAACTCTCCTTCCGTGGCCTCCAACTGCTCTTAAACGCAAGTAAAACTAAATGCATGCTCTTCAACCGATCGCTGCCCGCACCTGCCCGCCCATCCAGCATCACTACTCTGGACGGTTCTGACTTAGAATATGTGGAAAACTACAAATACATAGGTGTCTGGCTAGCCTACTGTAAACTCTCCTTCCAGACTCATTAAGTATCTCCAATCCAAAATGAAATCTAGAATCGGCTTCTTATTTCACAACAAAGCATCCTTCACTCATGCTGCCAAACATACTAGAGGTTGACCGATTAATCGGAATGCCTGATTAATTAGGGCCGATTTCAAGTTTTCATAACAACCGGTAATCGGTATTTTTGTCCACCGATTTTTTTCTCTCTTCCCCCCCCCCCACCTTTATTTAACAAGGCAAGTCAGATTAAGAGCACATACTTATTTTCAATGGCGGCCTAGGAACGGGGGTTAACTGCCTTGTTCAGGGGGGAGTCGGGGATTCATTTTTGCAACCTTCCGGTTACTAGTCCAACGCTCTAACCACCTGTCTTACATTGCACTCCACGAGGAGCCTGCATGGCAGGCTGACTACCTGTTACGCGAGGGCAGCAAGAAGCCAAGGTAAGTTGCTAGCTAGCATTAAACTTACCTTATAAAAACACAATCAATCTTATCACAATCACTAGTTAAACTAGTAATATCATCAACCATGTGTAGTTATCTAACGTGTCCTGCGTTGCATATAATCGATGCGGTGCCTGTTCATTTCTCATCGAATCACAGCCTACTTCGACAAACGGGTGATGATTTAACAAGCGCATTTGCGAAAAAAGTACTGTCATTGCACCAATGTACCTAACCATAAACATCAATGCTTTTCTTTATAGGCCGTAATTAATTTGCCAGAATTGTACATAATTATGACATAACATTGAAGGTTGTGCAATGTAACAGGAATATTTAGACTTAGGGATGCCACCCGTTAGATAAAATACAGAACGGTTCCGTATTTCACTGAAATAATAAACATTTCGTTTTCGAAATGATAGTTTCCGGATTCGACCATATTAATAACCAAAGGCTCGTATTTCTGTGTGTTATTATGTTATAATTAAGTCTATGATTTGATAGAGCAGTCTGACTGAGCGATGGTAGGCAGCAGCAGGCTCGTACGCATTCATTCAAACAGCACCTGCGTGCATTTTGCCAGCAGTTCTTCGCAATTCTTCAAGCATTGCACTGTTTATGACTTCAAGCCTATCAACCCCCGAGATTAGGCTGGTGTAACCCATGTGAAATGGCTAGCTAGTTTATCGGGTGCGCGCTAATAGCGTTTCAAACGTCACTCGCTCTGAGACTTGGAGTAGTTGTTTCTTTGCTCTACATGGGTAACGCTGCTTCGAGGGTGGCTGTTGTCGATGTGTTCCTGGTTCAAGCCCAGGTAGGAGCGAGGAGAGGGACGGAAGCTATACTGTTACACTGGCAATACTAAAGTGCCTATAAGAACATCCAATAGTCAAAAGGTATATGAAATACAAATGGTAGAGAGAAATAGTCCTAATTCCTATAATAACTACAACCTAAAACTTACCTGGGAATATTGAAGACTCATGTTCAAAGGAACCACCAGCTTTCATATGTTCTCATGTTCTGAGCAAGGAACTTAAACGTTAGCTTTTTTACATGGCACATTTTGCACTTTCACTTTCTTCTCCAACACTGTTTTTGCATTATTTAAACCAATTGAACATGTTTCATTTATTTATTTGAGGCTAAATAGATTTTATTAATGTATTATATTAAGTTACAATAAGTGTTCATTCAGTATTGTTGTAATTGTCATTATTACAAATAAATTAAAATAAATGTAAAAAACTGCCGATTAATCGGTATCTGCTTTTTTTTGGTCCTCCAATATCAGTATCGGCGGTGGAAAATCATAATCGGTCGACCTCTAAATCATACCCTCGTAAAACTGACCATCCTACCGATCCTAGACTTCAGCGATGTCATTTACAAAATAGCCTCCAACACTCTACTCAACAAATTGGACGCAGTCTATCACAGTGCCATCCGTTTTGTCACCAAAGCCCCATATACTACCCACCACTGCGACCTGTATGCTCGTTGGCTGGCCCTCGCTTCATACTAGTCTCCAAACCTACTGGTTCCAGGTAATCTACAAGTCTCTGCTAGGTAAAGCCCCGCCTTATCTCAGCTCACTGGTTACCAGTGAGCTGCGCTCCAGCGGGTAAATCTCACTGGTCACCCCCAAAGCCAATCCTTCCTTTGGCCGCCTTTCCTTCCAGTTCTCTGCTGCCAATGACTGGAACGAACTGCAAAAATCACTGAAGCTGGATATCTCCCTCACTAGCTTCAAGCATCAGGTGTCAGAGCAGCTCAGATCACTGCACATAGCCCATCTGTAAATAGCCCATCCAACTACCTCATCCCCATACTGTATTTATCTTGCTCCTTTGCACCCCAGTATCTCTACTTGCACATTCATCTTCTGCACATCTACCATTCCAGTGTTTAATTGCTATATTGTAATTACTTCGCCACCATGGCCTATTTATTGCCTTACCCCCCTTATCCTGCCTCATTTGCACATACTGTAATTAGACTTTTTCTACTGTATTATTGACTGTTTGTTTATTCCATGTGTAACTCTATTGTTGTATGTGTCAAACTGCTTTGCTTTATCTTGGCCAGGTTGCAGTTGCAACTAGTCTACCTAGTTAAATAAAGGTGAAATATATATATTTTTTTAAAGCACTACAGCAAAAAGTCAAAATCATAGACTGACCTACATGCACCATATTTGCAAAGTGTAAGTGCAATGCAGGCCACATGCAGCCAGCACAGTTGACTTCCATTCAACAAACTACAATTGTCTCTGTTATCTAATTGTGGCATCAATAAGGGATGGAGACCGGTGCATATATTTGGCTTTACCTCTTGTTCCAGTCGCCATATCTGCCACCTTCTGAAAGGCATCCAGGAAAGAGCCTGTGACGACGATAGTTGCCCTAAAAAATAAAAACAAATACAATGATAAGCATTACAGTTAAACTACTTTAAAAATGGCATATTGTAGTGAAACATTTGATTTTCCTGTGTTTTAAATACACTCAGTGGCCAGTTTATTAGGTTCATCCATCTAGTACCGGGTCGGGCCGGCCTTTGCTTCCAGAACAGCCTGAATTCTTTGGGACATGGAAACATCTCAATTGGTATCAAGGGACCTAATGTGTGCCAGGTAAACATTCCCACACCATTACACCACCAGCCTGTACCGTTGAGACCAGGCTGGATGGGGCCATGGACTAATGCAGCATTTGCCAAATCCTGGCCAACATCAACATGATGCAACAGAAACGGGGATTCGACAGACCAAGAGATGTTTTTCCACTCAATTGTCCAGTGTTGGTGATCGCGTGCCCACTTGAGCCGCTTCCTTCTTGTTTTTAGCTGACAGGAGTGGAACCCGGTGTTTTTCGTCTACTGCAATGAGAAATTGCTCTGTGCTAAGAAGCCATATGTTTATTTTTGACCATTTTAATTTAAATCAAATCACAGTAAGGTACTTAAGTGTAACCCCTATTTCTCCATGCCAGAAACGCATATAATAGTAAATTACAGTACCAAGAAAATATATCCAAATAAACTCTTAAATCACTTATAATATTATGCTGTTCTAAAAGTTGGGTTTGAGGTTCTCCAAATCAGCTCTAACTTCAGAAACAATCCCATAACAGCTTCACACAATCAACAAAAACACTGAAAGAGGTGGGCGAATTGGGAGTCTACTCGTCAATCTGTGGGGCATATTTTATCCATGAGAACTTCCACGGCTATCAACACTGGAAGGAGGGCTTTAGCAAGAAGTTGCTTCTCAAAGTGAATGCTGTCCCTACCATCAATGTGGCTTCTAAAGCATCTCAAAACAGCCAGCAGCATCAGCAGAGACCGAGCTTTATATTATTATGGGCGTAAACATGGAGCTTGAACCTCAACGTCAGCTAGCTATAGCGCATTTAGCTCACGTGATCCATCTAAATAACACTGATAACATGTCTGCTACTTGTTGGTAGCCAACTGCTGATGCTGTCATACTGTAGACAGCAGTTTCCCCTAGGGGGTGGGGGGAGCGTGGCCAATGATGTTGCCTCAGAGACAAAGCTTTGCTGTTAAAGTTCAAAATAAAGTTTGGCACCAGTTGAATCCCCCATAAAGTACCTGTTTATATCATTCCTTTTTAAACCTCTGAAAGGGGGCCCCTCAGGGTTGCGTGCTTAGTCCCCTCATGTACACCCTATTCACCCATGACTGCATGGCCAAGCACGACTCCAAAACCATCATTAAGGCTAGCTGATGACAACAGTGGTAGGCCTGATCACCGACAACAATGAGACAGCTTAGAGGGAAGTCAGAGACCTGGCAGTGTGGTGCCAGGACAACAACCTCTCCCTCAATGTGAGCAAGACAAAGGAGCTGATCGTGGACTACAGGAAAAGGAGGACAGAGCACACCCCCATTAACATCAACTGGGCTGTAGTGGAGCAGGTGGAGAGCTTCAAGTTCCTTGGTGTCCACATCACCAACAAACTATCATGGCCCAAACACATCAAGACAGTCGTGAAGAGGGCACGACAAAACCTATTCCCCCTCAGGAGACTGAAAAGATTTTGCATGGGTCCTCTGATCCTCAAAATGTTATACAGCTGTGCCATCGAGAGCATCCTGACCGGTTGCATCACCGCCTGGTATGGCAACTGCTCAGCCTCTGACCGTAAGGCGCTACAGAGAGTAGTGCGTATGACCCAGTAAATCACTCGGGCCAAGCTTCCTGACATCCAGGACCTGCATACTAGGCAGTGTCAGAGGAAGGCCCAAAAATTGTCAAAGACTCCAGTCACACAAGTCATAGAAGGTTCTCTAACGCATAGCAAGCAGTACCAGAGCACCAAGCCTAGGACCAAAAGGCTCCTTAACCTCTCTTGGGTAGGGGGCAGTATTTTCACGGCCGGATGAAAAACGTACCCAAATTAAAACGTCCTACTACTCGGGCCCAGGAACTAGAATATGCATATTATTAGTAGATTTGGATAGAAAACATGAGTTTTGTGGAGCGTGTTCACGTGATGAGGTGTCTGTGTTCCAAAATGTTTTTCAAGACATTGGAATCGTCCGGTTGGAATATTATTGAAGTTATGTTAAAAAGGCCCTAAAGATTGATGCTATACAACGTTTGACATGTTTCAAAGAACGTAAATAGAACTTTTTTTTTAAAACTTTTCGTCGTGAAATTTTGGGCGCGCTTCCTACATTTGGAGTAGCTTACTGAACGCGCAAACAACAAGGAGGTATTTGGACAAATTATGGACTATCGAACAAAACATTTATTGTGGACCTGGGATTCCTGGAAGTGCCTTCTGATGAAGATCAAAGGTAAGTGAATATTTATAATGCTATTTATGATTTTAGATGACTCCAAAATGGCGGGTATCTGAATTGCCTAGTGTATGTTTCTGAGCGCCGTACTCAGATTATTGCAAAGTGTGCTTTCCCCGTGAAGCTTTTTTGAAATCTGTCACAGCGGTTGCATAAAGGAGATGGTTATCAATAATTCTTTGAATAACAGTTTAATATTTTATCGACGTTTATGAGTATTTTTGTAAATTGTTGTGCTGATTCACCGGCAGTATTGGAGGCTAAATATTTTCTGAACATCACGCGCCTATGTAAAATGCTGTTTTTGGATATAAATATGAACTTTATCAAACAAAACTTACATGTATTGTCTAACATTGAGTCCTAGGAGTGTCATCTGATGAAGATCGTCAAAGGTTAGTGCTTAATTTTAGCAGAATTTCTGGTATTTGTGACCCCTCTCCTGCTTGGAAAATGGCTGTGTGGTTTTTCTTGTGTTGTACCTGTCCTAACATAATCTAACTTTATGCTTTCGCCGTAAAGCCTTTTTGAAATCGGACAATGTGGTTACATTAAGGAGAAGGGTACCTTTAAAATGGTGTAAAATAGTCGTATGTTTGAGAACTTTGAATTATGCCATTTTGTTGATTTGAATTTGGCGCTCTGATTTTTCACTGGCTGTTGAATAGTGTGAACCGTAGGTGGGACCTAGCGTCCCACCTGCCCAAGAGAGGTTAACAGCTTCTACCCCCAAGCCATAAGACTGCTGAACAATTAATCAAAATGGCCACCCGGACTATTTACATTGACCCCCCCTTTGTTTATTACTTATGCGTAGTCACTTTACAAATTACCTCGACTAACCTGTACCCCCTGCACTTTGACTTGTTACTTAGATCATTTTCTCTATTTTTTACTTTAGTTTATTTAGTAAATACTTTAAAATATTTATTGAACTGCATTGTTGGTTAAGGGCTTGTAAATATGAATTTCACGGTAAGGTCTATACCTGTTGTATTCGGCACCACTCCTGCATTGTCTTGACTGTGTGCTTAGGGTCGTTGTCCTGTTGGAAGGTGAACCTTCGCCCCAGTCTGTGGCCCTGAGCACTCTGGAGAAGGTTTTCATCAAGGATCTCTGTACATCTTTCCCCAATCCTGACTAATCTCACAGTCCCTGCTGCTGAAAAACATCCCCACAGCATGATGCTGCCACTACACTTCACCTTCGGGATGGTGCCAGGTTTCCTCTAGATGTGACACTTGGGCTTCAGGGCAAGGAGTTACATCAGACCAGAGAATCTTGTTTTTCCATGGTCAGAGTCTTTAGGTGGATTTTGGCAAACTCCAAGCGGGCTGTCATGTGCCTTTTACTGAGGAGTGGCTTCCACCTGGCCACTACCATAAATGCCTGATTGGTGGAGTGCTGCAGAGATGGTTGTCCTTCTAGAAGGTTCTCCCATCTCAGAGGAACTCTGTCAGGATGACCATCGGGTTCTTGGTCACCTCCCTGACCAAGGGCCTTCTCCCCGATTGTTCTGTTTGGCCGGGTGGCCAGCTCTAGGAAGAGCCCAAAATTCTTCCATTTAAGAATGATGGAGGCCACTGTGTTCTTGGGGATTTTCAATGCTGCAGAAATATTTCGCTACCCTTCCCCAGATCTGTGCCTCGACACAATCCTGTCTCGGATCTCTACGGACAATTCCTTCGACCTCATGGCTTGGTTTTTGGTGTGACATGCACTGTCAACTGTGGGACCTTATATAGACAGGTGTGTGCCTTTCCAAATCATGTCCAATCAATTGAATTAGTATGTAGTACACTTAGTACTTAGTATGCCGTTTTAGTAAGTAGTAAGCAAGCCAGATTTCAGACACGGCCTGTGACTGTTTTGATCACAGGAATGTCAGCCCTAAATCATGGTTAGGAAAACCCCTACATAACCATGTCCTAGACCTATTTTCCTATTGCCCTTTAGATGTCAGTTTATGGGATTTTAAATCATTATTAAATGTAGACATTTTCCCCAAGTGAGTATGCCATTGCTTTATATATTGGATTGTTTAACTGTGATCTGTTAAAAGTATAGGCTAATCTGTAATTTGAATGGATTATTTTGCAAATGTTCCAAAGTGGGAATCAATTGGTTTTCAATATTTTCACCATTGTGAGTTTAGGTAGAGTATTGTGCATTTCCAAACAGAGGTGACACAGCTTCACCCACTCGTGTCTGGACTAGACTTTTCCCAAACAGCACTCTGGTACTGGCCTGAGGGGTATCCTATGAAGCAGGTTTGAAAAGTTAGCGAGGTAACTTTGGTAAATTCTGGATAAACGGTCATACGAAAGTGGCTCACCTTTCAGCCTGGTACATTTCTATGGCAACGAATCCTTCAGAACTAAAAGGTTTTAAGGTATAGGCAGACCTGCTCCAGACAGCGTATGGAGTCATGGAGGACACAGTAGCTCAGACACAGAGCATCAATGGCTGTATTGTGGAGGCCCTGTAATGTACTGTGAGTGCTGGGTGGTATTACCGATGAGGACCAGGGTATCAGGTGTTACAGCTGTGAATGACCATCGGAGGTACTGAGGGAAAGAGGCTCTCACTCGTAACCCCAAGATAGGTGGGTGGAAATACTACAACTTGACAATCGTCAGCAAGCTTGGCCAGTGGAAACTGTTTGACGGGAAGAGCAGAGAGATGCCATTGTTACAGGGCGACAATTGGCAGAGGATGGCAATACTGTTCCTACTGACGCTCCTTCCTTCAAATCACTATTAAACGACGGACTCAAAATAAATCCAGAGAGACACACGAATGCTGAATCCCAAGTCAACCTTTACTCCTTACTTTGTAAGCAAATGGACCTGTAGAGATATGGGGTGTAAGCAAGCAATATGGTGAAAAATTCAACCAAGCTCATCGGAAGGCAATGTGGAGCAAGTTCCATATTGCTAAAAACCTATATCAGTAACCTCCTTAGGTATACAGGAGTAATTGTTTCGGGTCTAGGACAGGGCTCTCCAACCATGTTTCTGTAGAGCTGCCGTCCAGTAGATTTTCGCTCCAACCCTAATCTAGCACCCCTTGATTCTAATAATTATCTGTTTGATGAACTGAATCAGTTTAGTTACAACTGGGGTTGTAGCGAAAACCTACAGGAGGGTAGCTCTCCAGGCACAGGGTTGGAGAGTCCTGGTCTAGGAGTTAATTTTAACACTCAGGAGTAAAGTGGGTGGCTAGCCTAAAGTACCAAAGAGACAGTGGCTTCAGAAAGTATTCACACCCCTCAACTTTTTCCACATTTTGTTGTGCTACAACTTGCATTTAAAACAGAGGCCCTTTTAGCGGGTGGAATAGCAGAGAACAATTCACTATGGTACTTTATGGTAAGTTTAAAACATATATTATGATAAATAGAATTTAAACTTGTATCTCAATCTAAATGGTGACATACAGTACAAGTAAAAAGTTTGGACACCTACTCGTTCAAGGGTTTTTCTTAATTTTTTACTATTTTCTACATTGTAGAATAATAGTGAAGACATCAAAATTATGAAATAACACATATGGAATCAACCTGGCGACCATGTCTGCGGATGCACGCCGACACGTTTCCTCCGACACATTGGTGTGGCTGGCTTCTGGGTTAAGCGGGCATTGTGTCAAGAAGCAGTGCGGCTTGGTTGGGTTTCGGAGGACGCACGGCTATCGACCTTCGCCTCTCCTGATTCCATACGGGAGTTGCAGCGATGAGACAAGACCAACTACCAATTCAATACCACAAAATTGGGGAGAAAGAGAGTAAAAAATAAAAAGATAATAAATAGGACTGGTGGAGTTGTCACATATGCAGCCAAACAAAAATACGGAAATGTATTTTCTACCCCAAATTTCAACCAACTTATTGCAGCATTACCGCAAAAAATGGAAGCTGTGCCATGTAGGTTGGGAAGAGATTTTTGATATAAAAAAAGACACCTGATATAAGCGGTTTCATGTTAGAGATGAACATCTCCGTTAGAAAGAGTGAAAATGTAAATATGCAACAACTAGGATGAGTTGTTAATATGATTAGGATTGTGCTTTTGGCTTCTGGACAACAAAAGAAAGTTGCTATGAAAACCAGTAGATTATTGACAATAGTATACAAGACTAGATGTGAAATGCGATTGTTCCAAGATGGCGCTGACCTGTAACGTTAGCCTATTTTTCCAGAGTATCGCATCCCCTTTCATCGCAAAGTATGATTACCCAGTAAAGTTAATTTTAAATCTGGCATTACAGGTGCTTTCAAGAGATATTCATCTATAAATCTTAGAATGACAATATTACATTTTAAAAATGTTTTCGAATAGTAATTTAGTAAATTGTAGCTCTGTTTCATCGGATGCATTTGAGGGAAAATAGTTAGTCAATGTTACGCACCGATGTAAAATGCTGTTTTTATATATAAATATGAACTTTATCGAACAAAAGAATGCATGTATTGTGTAACATGATGTCCTAGGAGTGTCATCTGATGAAGTTTGTAAAAGGTTAGTGCTGCATTTAGCCATTTTTTGGTTATTTGTGATGCATGTGGTTGGTCGGAAAATGGCTGTGGCTACTTTTACGATATACTCCTCTAACATAATCTAATGTTTTGCTTTTGCTGTAAAGCCTTTTTGAAATCGGACCACGTGGTTCGATTCAGGAGAGGTGTATCTATAAAACTATATAATTTGAAAAAAAAAAAAATATTAAATTTTATGCTAATGGCGATATGATTTTTCGCTGCATGAGGCCGCACAGGGGTTAAAGGTTAATTTAAATTGGTGTCAGAATTTAACATCCCTAATACTAACCTAAATGACAGAGTGAAAAGGAAGCATGTACAAACAAATATTCCAAAACATGCATCCTGTCTGCAACAAGGAACTAAAGTAATACTGCAAAACAATGTGGCAAAGCAATTAACTTTTTGTCCTAAATACGAAGTGTTATGTTCGGGGAAAATCCAATACAACAAATAACTGAGTACCACTCTTCATATTTTCAAGCACAGTGGTGGCTGCATCATATTATGGGTATGCTTATAATCCTTAAGGACTGGGGAGGTTCAGGATAGAAAATAAAACGGAATGGAGCTTAGCACAGGCAAAATCCTAGAAGAAGACCTGGTTCAGTATACTTTCCACCAGACACTGAGATTAATTCACCTTTCAGCAGGGCAATCACCTAAAGCACAAGGACAAATCTACACGAGTTGCTTACCAAGAAGACAGTGAATGTTCCTGAGTGGCTGAGTTACAGTTTTGACTTAGATCGTCTTGAAAAACTACGGCAAGACCTGTAAATGGTTGTCTAGCAATGATCAACAACTGATTTGACAGAGCTTTTAGAATTTTGAAAATAATAAATTTGCAAATGTTGCACAATCCAGGTGTGGAAAGCACTTAGAGACTTACCTAGAAAGACTAATAGCTGTAAAACCACTGCCAAAGGTGCTTCTACAAAGTGTGAATTCCTTTGTAAATGAGATCTGCATTTCATTTTCAATACATTTGCTAATATGTATAAAAACATGTTTTCAATGTCCTTATGTAGTGTTGTGTAGATTGGTGAACAAATATTAATTAAATTTTGAATTCAAGCTGTAACAAAATTTGGAAAAAGTAAACGGGTAAGAATACTTTCTGAAGGCACTGTTTGTCAGTCTGCTTACTCCTAGGGTGGTTGAGCAAGGCAGTGCCCTGCCCTCCAGTTGCCCTTGCAGTATGCTAGGTTAGCGCCAGTGCTAATTGGGCATGAGTGAAGCGGACACGGTGATGTTTTTATCGACTCAAGTGGACCGCAGGGAGTCATTATCCTAATTTTCAGTTCTCTCCCTGAGGGCAGCGAGGCAGTGCTGTGGCCAGAATATTTGCTGACCTTGCAAACATGACCTTCCATTTCATAAGAGATCTCTATACAGAGTCGTATCTGGCCAAGAAATCTGCAGGGAACTGGCTGTTATTTTGTTAGGTCATTACTGTTTACACACTTGTTAATAGTGTTCAAATTAAAAATGGGGATGGGTTTTCAGTCATTACTTCACTGTTCATCTTTGGCACATGCACACACAGACCCTTTTTGCTAATGAATGGATATTGATTGAGAGGGGTTGCAGAGGCAAGGGTTAGTTCTTACCTTAGCTGGGATTGCAGCTTCACTCCTTTGGTTACAAAGTCTTCCCAGGCTGGATAACTAGCCTGTAAAGAAAATACATGGGGATTAGATGTTAAAAACAGTAGTGAATCCTTAAATCTATAGGATAAAAACATTTCATGTCAGCCGCTACTAGACCATTCTTTGAGACTGCAATCGCTTAGATGATTTAACTCAATAATGCTGTCATTTTTAAATTGGATGTGAAGAATATTGCCTGTTACTGGGAAAAGGAGTGGGTCAGGGAGGCTTGAACAGTCAATAGGGCTGCTGCATTGAACCAGTTGGAGTTCAAATAAAATATTGGTCACACACAAATTTAGCAGAAGTTATTGCACGGGTAGCGAAATGCTTGTGTTCCAAGCTCTAATAGTGCAGTTAAAATGCTAGTTTACTAAGGGGTTCTTCTGCATGTGAAATTAAATAAGGCAGGGGCTGTCTGTCAAGTCCAAATATTGCCTAGCAACGAGTCTCCACTCTGGCTTGCTAGCGCACTAGAATTTACGTAAGAAAGCTACTTACTAACTTGGTAAACTCACCGTACATTACTATTTTCAGCAAAATAATCATTCCGGTCAACAAGACACTGTTCCTGTTTTATGACTGACCATTGTTAAATTCTGACACCAATTTAAATTAACAGGGGCTGTCTGTCAAGTCCAAATATTTCAGAGAGGCAAAAACATAGCACTGGCTACAGAACATGAGTAGAAATGAAAGCCTAATAATCACAGAGCCAACTAAAGGACCACTGCATGGTGCACAAAAATAAGTCAAATTCTATAGAGATGATGCAATGTAAAAATAGAAACAGAAGTAGGCCTAGCCAAAACTTGGTCACCTGGTAATGGCTGACCCAAGCCGCTGTTGATAAAATGTGGGGTGGGAATGCCGCTTAGACAATAAGTCTCAAACGTTTAGCCTCTTATCGGCCGAGCCAAGCTGTTCGCTCCCACTGCAAGCACGCACCTCGGCTGAATTTGGTGGTGCTTGTTTTGTACCTTCCGTCTCCAAAAGGGGCTATTTGGTGTGTGACTCTATCCACTAACAATTAAGAATCAAATCAACCTTTGTCCTTGGCCGAAGGAGCGATTGATCTAGGAAGCTACTGGAAGAAGTCACTACGAAACAAGGACATTAACTACAGAACAAGCAATGACATGTACAAATGAAATAAATAATTTCTCCTCGAATTGTGACAGTAAATGCATTCACTGCATGCCATTTGCTTTCCGTTGCTGTTGACCTGCTTCAACAAACCAATCCTTATGTAAGTTCACATACAGGGCCCTGTGAATAAACCTGATAAGTCACATGATAATGAGCCTTTTGCTGCCCCAAGGCCAGTGAGAAAAAAAAGAAGCTTTTTTCCCCCCTGTTGGCAACAGAGCAATACAGCTGTTACTGGCTACAGTTTTAGGAGATGTGCTGACTCGCAGAGATAATGTAATGTATTCTAGAGAGGAGGAAAATAAACTGATAGAGATCACTATGGTGCGATTTCTGAGGAAACAAATAACATAACTCTAAACCGGTTTCCCAGCACAAACATACTAGGAAAGCCTTGTTTGCCTTTTAGGCTACATAGAACTGGGTAAGGTTGGAAAGTAGTCAATGTTTTATTGGGGCCGTTCCAGCAAGATATGACACCAACCATCTCAGATGTTTCTAACTACATAAATTATTTCATAACTATAAGATTACCATTCCTGCAACATTATTTTGTTGAAATATAATTGGAGAAATGAATCTAATTGGCCATTTTAATTTATAGGTTTCAAATAAAATCCAATAAATATACACTACCGTTCAAAAGTTTGGGGTCACTTCGAAATGTCCTTGTTTTTGAAACTTTGCACTTTGTTTTTTGTCTATTTAAAATATCAAATTGATCAGAAATACAGTGTAGACATTGTTAATGCTTTAAATGACTATTGTACCCTGCAAAAACACCAGTCTCAACGTCAACAGTGAAGAGGCGACTCCGGGATGCTGGCCTTCTAGGCAGGGTTGCAAAGAAAAAGGCATCTCAGACTGGCCAATAAAAACAACACAGACACTGGACAGAGGAACTCTGCCAGAAGGCCAGAATCGCCTCTTCACTGTTGACATTGAGACTGGTGTTTTGCAGGTACTATTTAATGAAGCTGCCAGTTGAGGACACTAATGTACTTGTCCTCTTGCTCAGTTGTGCACCAGGACCTCCCACTCCTCTTTCTATTCTGGTTAAAGCACGTTTGCGCTGTTCTGTGAAGGGAGTAGTACACAGCATTGTACGAGATCTTGAGTTTCTTGGCAATTTCTCACATGGGATAGCCTTCATTTCTCAGAACAAGAATAGACTGACGAGTTTCAGAACAAAGTCTTTGTTTCTGGCCATTTTGAGCCTGTAATCGAACCCACAAATGCCGATGCTCCAGATACTCAACTAGTCCAAAGAAGGCCAGTTTAATTGCTTCGTTAACCACGACAACAGTTTTTAGCTGTGCTAACATAATTGCAAAAGGGTTTTCTAATGATCAATTGGCCTTTTAAAATGATAAACTTTGATTAGCTAACCAATGGCACGTTGTGAGCACAGGAGTGATGGTTGCTGATAATGGGCTTCTGTACGCCTATGTAGATATTCCTTTTCACATCAGCTGTTTCCAGCTAGAATAGTCATTTACAACAATGTCTACACTGTTTTTCTGAACAATTTGATGTTATTTTAAAATAAACAAAAAGTGCTTTTCTTTCAAAAACAAGGACATTTCTAAGTGACCCCAAAGTTTTGAACAGTAGTATAGTACGTAACATCTGATTTGGACCAAACCTTGAGAGAGATGAGGAATCCAAAGAAATGGTCAAAAGCCACCCACGGAGTCCAACACAAACCCACCCCAACAACGATTATACAGTATCAGTTCTATGTCTGACAAGTAGTATGGCGCTGCGGCTCAGAGTAGGACTATCCACGACACATGAGCGGGTGGCTTTTGACCATTTCTTTGGATTCCTCATGTCTAAATAATTGTTAGAAAAACTTGGTCCAAATCAGATGTTAGGTACTATATTTATGGGATATCATATGAAGCCTATAGATAAAAACTTGCCAGTTTGGGTGCAATCAATTAGCTTAATTTCTCAGAGATGAAATTATATTTCAACATTTTTTTTTTTTAGAGGAACGCTAATCTTATGTTTCTAACTACATAAATGAACAGAAACAGATGGGTGTCAAAATCCTTGTGCTTTTTGAGGTGTAATGACCCACTGATCAATCAATTGCCGTCACGATGACTAATTGTTTGCGGGTGCTGTTGGACAGGCACTGGTTGATTTATATTACTTCAAAAGAAATACCATGAAAATACACAGGACATAATGCATTCACACGGCAGCATGAACAGTGCAGATGCTCTGAAATGGCAACCTGAGGCCATTGCACCTGGCAAAATGCAATCTGGATCAAAGGGGCTGGACAGTGTGGGATGGGGAGTATAGCCTATAGCCTGCAGTTTTGTGCTTGCCTCTCACCTTTCAAACTGGTTTCAGTAGCAGAATTCCATAAAATAATTTTACAACTTCATGAAATTATGAAGGGGAAAATAGCTGTAGACTACTTGCAGACTAGAAAACTGTGTGCATAGCGTCTAAGCACCACTTGTAGCCTACCAGTGCCGATGGTTTGTACCAAAGAGGCTGCTTTCCTGTGTCTGAAAAAAGCTTTTAGTGATCCACCCAGGAGAGCCCTCCCTGTTTCTTTCATGGTTTCACTTCCTTGATTCTTATTTTTTCTCCCTAGTGAGTACAGCTCTTGTGAAGTTAGTCCCTCGAGTTTCTCTTTAAACTGCATGAAAGCCTTTGTATCCGTGTTGACTCCCGGAGAGAATCTCTTACATTTTGCTGTTGCGATGGAAAGACGAAATTACTAACATACACCTTCTACACTCCTACTGGCTAGTTCTTGCGCCATCTCCCTGCCTCCAAAAACAGCATCAGGGTATGCCACTGGAACATAACTGATCATTGATCCTGTTGAACAGTAAAGTAGCGAACTTTGCTTCATTCAAGCTGTAGCTCAGCTGTCATTCATTCATGCCTAGAGCTGTACCAACAGTGGAGCCAGCCTGCCTCCTGTGCTCCACTTATTGGATTAATAATTGATACAAAAAAGATGACGGTCCAGCTCCTCTCTACACTAAAACTGCTACTAACAAGGGCCCTTGGGAGGCTAGGTGAGCCCGATAGCCCAGTAACAAATCATACACCAACGAGGTTGAGCATACTTTTTGCACATCTCAAATACATTTTCACACTGGATGGAGAACGATGCACTGTCCTTATAAAGATGGATGTAACCTAAAAGGACACTTGTTGATTGAGTACCTGTGGACCACACAGTTTAAGGTGGGTGCGTTTGGATACTACAACACCACAGTTTCCCTGTATGGGAAACTTCCTGTATGGAATCTTCTCAGGTTTTGGCCTGCCATATGAGTTCTGTTATACTCAGACACCATTCAAACAGTTTTATAAACTTTAGGGTGTTTTCTATCCATATGTAATACGTATATGCATATTCTAGTTACTGGGTAGGAGTGGTAACCAGATTAAATCGGGTACGTTTTTTATCCAGCCGTGTCAATACTGCCCCCTAGCCCTAACAGGTTAAGGGATCTCAGACGATACGAGAGGTTGAACAGGCAAGTAATAGGGGTTGCAACAATTGCGATGGATCATTTTAGAAAGAGAGGGTCCAGATTGTCTAGCCCAGCTGATTTGTAAGGGTCCAGATTTTGCAGCTCTTTCAGAACATCAGGATTTGGGTGAAGGAGAAGCATGGGGTGCTTTGGCAATTGCTGTTGGGAGTGCAGAGCTGTTGGCCGGGGTAGGGGTAGCAAGGTGGAAGGCATGGCCAGCTGTAGAAAAATGCTTACTGAAATTCTCAATTATCATGGATTTATCAGTGGTGACAGTGTTTCCTAGCCTCGGTGTAGTGGGCAGCTGGGAGGAGGTGCTCTTATTCTCCATGGACTTTACAGTGTCCCAGAACTTTTTGGAGTTTGTGCTACAGGATGCAAATTTCTGTTTGAAGAAGCTAGCCTTTGCTTTCCTAACTGACTGTGTATATTGGTTCCTAACTTCCCTGAAGTAGCATATCGCGGGGGCTACTCGATGCTAATGCAGCATGCCACAGGATGTTTTTGTGCTGGTCAAGGGCAGTCAAGTCTGGAGTGAACCAAGGGCTATTTCTGTTCTTAGTTCAACATTTTGAATGGGGCATGCTTATTTAACACGTAGAGAAAAGCACTTTTAAAGAACAACCAGGCATCCTTTACTGACGGGACGAGGTCAATATCCTTCACGGGCCAGGTCAATTAGAAAGGCCTGCTCACTGAAGTGTTTTTTGGGAGCGTTTGACAGTGATGAGGGGTGGTCGTTTGACCGCGGAACCATTACGCACGCAGGCAATGATGGCTGAGATTCTGGTTGAAGACAGCAGAGGTGTATTTAGAGGGCGGGTTGGTCAGGATGAAAAGGGTGCCCGTGGTTACAGATTTAGGGTTGTACCTGGTAGGTTCCTTGATAATTTGTGTGAGATTGAGGGCATCAAGCTTAGACTGTAGAATGGCCGGGGTGTTAAGCATATCCCAGTTCAGGTCACCTAACAGTACAAACTGAAGATAAATGGGGGGCAAATAATTCACATATGGTGTCCAGGGCACAGCTGGGGGCTGAGGGGGGTCTATAACAAGCCGCAACAGTGAGAGACTTGTTTCTGGAAAGGTGTATATTTAAAAGTATAAGCTCGAACTGTTTGGGCACAGACCTGGATAGCATGACAGAACTGTGCAGGCTAACTCCGCCCCCTTTGGCAGTTCTATTTTGGTGGAAAATGTTGTAGTTGGGGATGGACATTTTCAGGATTTTTGGTGGCCTTCCTAAGCCAGGATTCAGACACGGCTAGGACATCAGGGTTGGCGGAGTGTGCTAAAGCAGTGAATAAAATAAACTTAGGGAGGAGGCTTCTAATGTTAACATGCATGAAACCAAGGCTTTTACGGTTACCGAAGTCAACAAATGATAGCGCCTGGGGAATAGGAGTGGAACTGGGGTCTACAGGGCCTGGGTTAACCTCTACATCACCAGAGGAACAGAGGAGGAGTAGGATAAGGGTGCGGCTAAAGGCTATAAGAACTGGTCGTCTAGTGCGTTGGGAACAGAGAATAAAATGAGCAGATTTCTAGGCGTGGTGGAATAAATTCAGGGCATTATGTACAGACAAGGGTATGGTAGACTGAGTACAGTGGAGGTAAACCTAGACATTGAGTGACGATGAGAGAGGTTTCGTCGCTTGAGGCACCAGTTAAGCCAGGTGAGGTCTCCGCATGTGTGGGGTGGGACAAAAGAACCATCTAAGCATGTTGAGCGGGACTGAGGCTTCTACAGTAAAGTAAAACAATAAGAACTAGCCAAGACAGCAGTTGACAAGGCATAAAGCAATCACAGGTGTTGATCGGGAGAGCTAAGACAACAGGTAAATGGCGATGAATGGGCAGAGCGGGTCAGTTAGGCACATACAGGGCTTGAGTTCGAGGCTGGGACCGACACGTAAACAAAATTAGGTACCGTGTTATTGAAACAGTCCAGGGGGCATCAGCTGTGTAGCCGAGTGATCATAGGTTCCAATTAACAGCAATATGTGAGTCAGGGGGCCATTCGGTAGTCACTACCACGCTAGGCGAGCAGGGGATACGGCGTTAAGAAATCTAGCGGGCCGGAGCTAGCAGATGGTTCTTCGGCGACATTGTAACGGAATAGCCTGTTGAGACTACTTCGGGCGATTACGTCAGCAGATCAGTAGTGATGGATCGGCGGGGCTCTGTGTCGACAATAACGGGCCCAGGCCAATTGGCAAAAGACGTATTGTAGCCCTAGAATTAGCTGGTATATGGGCCTAGTTCGAGGCTAGCTCAAGGCTAACTGGTGCTTGCTTCGGGACAGATGTTAGCAAACAGTAGCCACTCATTTGCAGCTAGCTAGCGGCGATGAGCCGGTGTAATGATCTAGAGCGGCTGGAAACCGGTGATGTGGTAGAGAAGCAGTCCGATATGCTCTGGGTTGATATTGCGCTGGGCAGACTGGCAGGTATTGTCCGGGCTAATGCTGGCTGGTGTCCGAGCTAAAGGTGAAGACCACTGGCCGTGGCTAACAAAGACTAGTAGCTATTTAGCTGGCTAGCTCCTGATGGAGGTTCCAGTTATAAGGAATAAAAATAGCAGATCCGTACCACATTGGGTGAGGCGGGTTGCAGGAAAGTATATTTAGTTTGTAGATAGAAAGTGAGATTCAAATATATATGAAGGAAAAAAATGGCTATTTACACGGGACAAGACAAAGACAAAACACACGTCCGACTGCTACGCCATCTTGGTACAACATAGAATAGGGCCTAATTTATTTATTTCAACTGACTGATTTCCTTATATGAATTGTAACTCAGTAAAAACGTTGAAATTGTTGCGTTCATATTTTTGTTCAGTATAGATGTTTACTCACTACAGCTAACATTGAGCAAACGGTAGATGGGGAACCTGTTGGGCAAATAAACCTAGGCCTAACCTGAAATAGCCTACTCAATTTACCTCTAATTTAACCCTTTAATAAAAAAGGGCATTGGTTGCAATTCTAGTATCATGCCCAAGGGAAGGTCTATAAGTTTCATCCAAGGATATAGGCCTAGCTGCTTGTAAGTAAATTAAATATGAATATGTTGGGAAAATTTGGCCATACGGTGGGGATGCCATGCTGGTAATTTGCTGGGTGCTGCTGCTGCCACATGCAACTCACCCCTGCAAACGTCAGTTGCCAATCAGGATAACAGCCACTGACATTGGGTGACTTCATGGCCTTTATGACCTTCATTTATGACCAAAGAAAAAGACAGAGGTTGGGCTCTTTTTATCTAAGACAGTCTCCTCTTTATACACTCTACTGCTATTCTTGAGTAGATATTTCAGGAAACGTTAGGTCTACTGTAACCTCCCAATAGTGTTGTTCACATAGACAAGAGTGGCCTTCTGCATTTACAATGACCAATTTCCTGCTCACCTGTGCACAATCGAATGGAAACATTTCAGAAGTGAGTGCGTGCTATTGGTGTTCAGTCACACGTGCAAATAGTTGCGATAGATCACTTGTTAAAAAGACGAGTTTGTATGATAAAGACTTTTGGGAAAAGCTGGGAAAACATCCAATAGTGTGTCATGATAAAATTCAACAAATACATGGGGATATTTTATAATTCAGCTTGCTAATGTTCACTAGTTAGAAGAACATCTGACCAGGGGCTACAGGTAAAATGGATGGCCCTGTTTGATCTACTCCAGCTAGGGTTAGCTAGCCAGCTAACATCAAAGCAAGTAGAGTTGGTCTACGAGCAAGTTGGCTAATATTAGTTAGCCTGTTGCATTTGTTTTAGCTAGGTAAAATTAGTTTTATATTGGATATTCAGTTATCCCATCAATCCCACTGAACCAAGCATGCCATGACTATGAAAACAGTATATTAAGAATCAGGGGTGGATGGAGAACAATCCACGCCTTTTTATTATTGTGCCCACCCACCCCCACATAGTGGTTTCTTCCGGAACTCAATATTCAATAGCTCTTAAATAGGTGCAATCGTGTCACCATTTCCTGGGTGGTGAAACCTACTTTCAGTTTGTGACAAAACAAGCAATGTTTCGTGTAGATAATCACAATCAACGTTCCATCTAAACCGGAGTGAAATATATTTTTAACCAAAAACATTGCATTTTCAATCTGTTTGAAGTTGGTGTACAAAACAAAGTAAAAGACGCAAAAACTAAACTTAACAAGAAGCATAGAAAGAACAGATATACCGCTTCTAAGACTTGTTTCAATGAGAATGACAGATCTATAACTTACATTTCAATGTGAACTTAGTCAGATCGCCCAAAAATGTACATACTGCAGCTTTAACCTGTTAGGGCTAGGGGGCAGTATTGACACGGCTGGATAAAAAAACATACCAGATTTAATCTGGTTACCACTCCTACCCAGTAACTAGAATATGCATATACTTATTACATATGGATAGAAAACACCCTAAAGTTTCTAAAACTGTTTGAATGGTGTCTGTGAGTATAACAGAACTCATTTGGCAGGCAAAAATCTGAGAAGGTTTCATTCAGGAAGTGGCCTGTCTGACAAGGTGTCGTTCTTCTTGTCTCTGTTTATTGAAGAGTGAGGATCTTAGCTGTCCCGTGACACTTCCTACGGCTGCCATAGGGTCTCAGAAGGCGGTAAAAAGCTTAATCGTGGCTTTGCAGGCTCTGGCTGAAAAAAAGTAGCGCGTTTGGGTAGTGGCTGGTTACAGTACTGTGAGACTCAGGCTCGTGCCCGCGTCGACCGAAAGCTTTGTTTACTTTCCTCTGTTTAGCTAAATGGACATTCCCGGTCGGAATATTATCGCTTTTTTACGAGAAAAATGGCATAAAAATGGATTTTAAACAGCGGTTGACATGCTTCGAAGTACGGTAATGGAATATTTAGATTTTTTTTGTCACGAATTGCGCCATGCGCACGACCCTGATTTACCATTTCAGATAGTGTCTGGGACGCACGAACAAAACGCCGCTATTCGGATATAACGATGGATTATTTTGGACCAAACCAACATTTGTTATTGAAGTAGCAGTCCTGGGAGTGCATTCTGACGAAGACAACAAAAGGTAATCAAACTTTTATAATAGTAAACCTGATATTGGTGAGTGCTAAACTTGCCGGGTGTCTAAATAGCTAGCCCGTGATGCCTGGGCTATGTACTTAGAATATTGCAAAATGTGCTTTCACCAAAAAGCTATTTTAAAATCGGACATATCGAGTGCATAGAGGAGTTCTGTATCTATAATTCTTAAAATAATTGTTATGCTTTTTGTGAACGTTTATCGTGAGTAATTTAGTAAATTCACCGGCAGTGTTCGGTGGGAATGCTAGTCACATGCTAATGTAAAAAGCTGTTTTTTGATATAAATATGAACTTGATTGAACAAAACATGCATGTATTGTATAACATAATGTCCTAGGGTTGTCATCTGATGAAGATCATCAAAGGTTAGTGCTGCATTTAGCTGTCTTCTGGGTTTTTGTGACATTATATGCTAGCTTGAAAAATGGGTGTCTGATTATTTCTGGCTTGGTACTCTGCTGACAATCTAATATTTTGCTTTCGTTGTAAAGCCTTTTTGAAATCGGACAGTGTGGTTAGATTAACGAGAGTCTTGTCTTTAAATAGCTGTAAAATAGTAATATGTTTGAGAAATTGAAGTAATAGCATTTCAAACGTTTTGAAAATTGCGCCACAGGATTCAACGGGCTGTTACGTAGGTGGGACGAATTCGTCCCGCCTAGCCCAGAGAGGTTAACCAAAGCGTGACATGACTATGAAAATTAGATATTCTGAACCAGGGGAGGGGATTCTTCATCCACCCCGATGGAGAATATACCATGTTCACAGTCATGGCATGCTGAGTAAACTGCTATTGACGAGTGAAAACCGAATGTCCACCGAAATTCCAATACAAAACCAATTTTACCTCAGTCACACTTTGGGTTGGCAAAATGAATACTGGGGCAAGCCGTAAAAACGTGGCAAACTGCAAATAACTTTGCTCGCTAGCTACTACTTGAAGTGTCTCACCAGATAACCTTTTAACATCTATTTGAGTTCCATCTACTGTACTAAGAATGTTATTTAATCAATGTGAACATCTCTTACCTTCATGTCGTTCATGATGATCTGGAAGAGCCCTCCCAGAGCGCTGCATTCCTTTTCAATACCCGAATCCATTTTCCAAGTAGAAAAACTACTAACAGTAGTAGCTAGCTTTTAAGTTAAAAGTAATGCGTTTATAAATATACGTTGCGGGAAACCCCGACGTGCAAAATTTAAGTAATTGGGCCAAAAATAGAGCCCGATCGAGAAAAATATATTTCAAAGTAACTAGCTAACGTTAGTTATTTAGAGAGTAAAAATAAAATCTGGGGGGGCAATACATAGCTAGCTATGTGGAATAGTAATACCACATACTGTCTGTTAACTGTCTTTGCAATACTGTTCCTGTCAGACCCAGTGTGGTAGGCTAGCTAGCTAACTAGCCAGCCAACTTGATACACCTCCGAGAAAACATGGCATTAGTGTATCCAAACCTATAACTACCACAGCCAAATAGGCAATGCGGCTGGCTAGCAATACCTGACTAGCGACCTACTAGCTAACGCGCGGGCAGGTAACTGGCAGTTTCTTGATAAATTACTTACTAGTCAGCGAATAATATTTATTACAAATCTTATTTCAGTTTCCCATGTTCCGGTGAAAATGACTCCTCTTATTCCTATGCGTTTTCAGCTTGTTTGCACATGTGTGTCATGGCCTTTCACCCAATTATTCGATGAGAATCCACGTATCGTTTTGAGTTGGCTTGCCTTGTGTGTGTTGCTACCACGGTACGCTCAATATTCCCTCTTCTTCTTCTTCTTCTTCTTCTTCTTCTTCTTCAGTGGGGTTTGTCCGCGGTTGGCATCCAACGTTATGGTGCATTACCGCCACCTACTGTAATGGAGCGTGGGCCAGAGACGGAGAAACGAAATCCTTCATGCCAGCCCGTTGCTCTTAAAAAAGATAACACAGTATTTGAGACTATATCTAATGACGTTCTACTCAATATACTCTTTAAACTAATTTCCTGTATCCCCTTCTCCCTCATGCTAGATCTCAGCCTCTCTCTTTCAGGGCTTCCGAGTGGCACAGTGGTCTAAGGCACTGCATCTCAGCGTGTGAGGCGTCACTACAGACACCCTGGTTTGAATCCAGGCTGTATCACAACTGGCTGTGATTGGGAGTCCCATAGGGTGGTGCACAATTGGCCCAGCGTCGTCTAGGTTTGACCAGTGTAGGCCGTCATAAGTTAAGAATTTGTTCTTAACTGACTTACCTAGTTAAATAAAGGTTCAATTAAATGTTTTTTTAAAAATCACACTGTAGCAATACATGCTCCACTGTCTCTGTTTCCTGCCAATAATCACACTTTCCTGTTGGATGCTTTCCTATCATATTTAAGATCTCATTCAATTGGCTGTGTCCCACCGTTAATCTTGTAAAAATAGCCTCCTCTCTTCTGTCCCTTCCTGCCGTCCTCCCCTCCCCGACTTTCGTCTGTACTTTAAATAAATGCCTTCCCTTATTTTCTCTATTCTACTGCTCCTGCCATCTCTGCACCATCACTGTCCATATCAGGCTTTTTGCCTCTGCCTTGCTCATTGAAACTACAAAATCAACATCCCCACGACTAAGTGCTTGTTAAGCCAGTACATCAACTGCCTCATTCCCCTCCACCCCCACATGGGCTAGTACCCAAGTAAATCTTAACTGTATACCCATCTGTCTAATCCTGCCATGGGTTTGTAGCACGTCATCAAGCAGGTTTTGTCTGCTACAGTTGAAGTCGGAAGTTTACATACACATAGGTTGGAGTCATTAAAACTCGTTTTTCAACGTGTGGATGTATTTCAAGGCCTACCTTCAAACTCAGTGCCTCTTTGCTTGACATCATGGGCAAAATCAAAAGAAATCAGTCAAGACTTCAGAAAAAAAATTGTAGACCTCCACAAGTCTGGTTCATCCTTGGGAGCAATTTCCAAACGCTTGAAGGTACCACGTTCATCTGTACAAACAATAGTGCGCAAGTATAAACACCGTGGGACCAACCTCCATTAAAAAAGCTAGACTACGGTTTACAACTGCACATGGGGACAAAGATCGTACTTTTTGGAGAAATGTCATCTGGTCTGATGAAACAAAAATAGAACTGTTTGGCCATGATGACCATCGTTATGTTAGGAGGAAAAAGGGGGATGCTTGCAAGCCGAAGAACACCATCCCACCATCCCAGGAGTCCTTGCCCTTGTATGACATCTAGCCTTTCCAATGAGGTCCGGGATGCCGAACCATACGCTATACTGCCATAGTGTCACGTCCTGACCAGTATAAGGGTTAATTGTTATTGTAGTTTGGTCAGGACGTGGCAGAGGGTATTTGTTTTATGTGGTTCGGGGTGGTGGTTGTTGTAGAAGGGCATTTGATTTATGTATTCCGGGGTTTTTGGGCACTGTGGCATATTCATGTATTTCTATGTTTTGTCTAGTGAATCTGTTTCTATGTTTAGTTAATTGGGGTTGGGACTCTCAATTGAAGGCAGGTGTTGTCTCTTTGCCTTTGATTGAGAGTCCTATATATTAGCGTGTGTTTGGATTTGTATTTTGTGGGAGATTGTTTCTTGTTTTGCCTGTTTCTTGTTTAGCGTGTGTGAGCCTAACGAGACTGTTGTGTTGATCGTGAGTATTCGTTGTTTATTATTTTGGTGTTCTCTTTTGAGTTAAATAAACGTAAAGATGAGCATCCACATTCCTGCTGCATTTTGGTCCTCCTTTCCCGACGACAACCGTGACATGTAGACTATTACAGATCGGATCAATGCAACATGCATGGTCCTCAATGAGGAAAGCCCAGCCCCCCACTCCTTCCCCATCAGACAGCGCATCACATTCAGCACCTTCTTACACTTTCCTACCCCTCTCTCAATGTGTTCTGCCCAGGTCAGTCTATTGTCAAAGTATACCCCAAGGAACCTGAATCCCCCCACCCTCTCCAAGTTTCTCTCCAAATTCCCTCTTTCCCAAGATCGGCCTCTTCTTCTTCGTTTTTTACCCCCCTTCTTCTTCTTCGTCTTCTTTTTCTTGTTCTTCTTCTATGATATAATGGCGGTCCGCAAACAAACGTTAAAGGTGCATGCCGCCACCTACTGTGCTGGAGTGTGTGGTCAATCACGGTTTACAAAATTTCTAAATCCTCCTACCTAACTCAGTACTTCTTAGAAAAAAAAGACACCTACTAACTTCTAATATACCCTCCCCCATCCCCAATTTCCCTTCCAAAACCACCCAACCCTGTCCAACCTCAATTACCATACACTTCAATCTTTCGCTCTCTTCAACATCCTTACACCAATATAACAACTGTAACGGGGTTCGTCGGGAATAGAGGACCAAAACGCAGCAGGAATGTGGATGCTCATCTTGTATTTATTTTAAATAAAGAGAACACCAAAATAACAAAAACGAAGAACTCACAAACAACAAAACAGTCTTGTCATGCTCACACAGGCAAAACAAGAAACAATCTCCCACAACATCAAACCAAACAATTACCCATATATAGGACTCTCAATCAGAGGCAACGAGAAAGCACCTGCCTCCAATTGAGAGTCCAACCCCCCATCAACCTGAAGATAGAAATACAACAAACCAGAAAGAACATAGAAATACAAAACAGAACATAGACCAAACCCCGGAAATAATAAATCAAACACCCTACTACATACACCATCACCCCGAAACATATAAACAAAATACCCTCTGCCACGTCCTGACCAAACTACAATAGGAAATAATCCTTATACTGGTCAGGACGTGACAACAACACATGCTCCACCGTTTCATCGACCATACACTCCAGACACAAACCATTCACATGCATGCCAACCAGACGTAATGACGAGTTTAATGTACAATGGCCTAAGTGCAATCGAACAAACACCACCTCTTCCTTCCTAATCTGACCTTTGAATCTTTGAAGGGCATATACAATAAATGCCGACCCTTGGGCTCAGAGTCCCATCTCTTCTCCCACACATCTATCAAAATGGCTCTGATCTTACATTTGGCCTCACCTCTACCCAGTTGAACATTAATATCAATTATATCTCGTTTCAAAGCTCTTTTGGCTAACTGGTCTACGATTTAATTCCCTTCCTGTAAGGGCTGTCTGAAGAGAGAGTGGACCAAAACGCAGCGGAGTTAGTGTTCATCATATTTAATTATAAAATTGAACACTATACAAATACAAAATAAGAAACTGACAGCCAACAGTCCTGTCAGGTGAAACACTGAACAGAAACAATTACCCACAAAACCCTAACAGAAAAACATGCACTTATGTGTGACTCCCAATCAACCACAACGAACTTCAGCTGTGCCTGATTGGGAGCCACACACGGCCCAAAACAAAGAAATACAAAAACATAGAAAAAGAACATAGAACGCCCACCCAATGTAACACCCTGGCCTAACCAAAATAAAGAACAAAAAAACCCTCTCTATGGCCAGGGCGTTACAGTACCCCCCCCCCAAGGTGCGGACTCTGGCCGCAAAACCTGACACTGAAGGGGAGGGTCTGGGTGGGCCTTCTTACGGTGGTGGCTCAGGTGCAGGACGTGGCCTCTGCCCCACCCTTGGCGTCGCCCTCTTAGGTGGCGCACCTGGCCGCGCCGAAGGTCTGGTGGGCGACCCTGACTTCGCCCGGCTGGCGGGCGACCCTTGTTGCGCCCGGCTGGCGGACGACCCTGGCTGCGCCCGGCTGGCGGGCGACGATGGCTGCGCCCGGCTGGCGGGTGTCCCTTGCTGCGCCCGGCTGGCGGGCGGCGATGGCTGCGCCCGGCTGGCTGACGACCCTTGCTGCGCCCGGCTGGCGGGCCACTCTGGCAGATCCGGCCCGGCGGGCCACTCTGGCAGATCCGGACCGGCGGGCCACTCTGGCAGATCCGGACCGGCGGGCCACTCTGGCAGATCCGGACCGGCGGGCGGCTCTGGCGGCTCCTGACTGGCGGGCGTCTCAGGCGGCTCCGTACTGGCAAGGCTGGGCTGACGCACTAGATGCCTGATGCATGGGGCTGGTACAGGATGTGCCAGTCTGGGCACACGCACCTTAGGGCTAGTGTGGGGAGCGGGAACAGGCCGAGTCAGACTGGGCTGACGCACCTCAGGGCTAGTGCGGGGAGCTGGCCTGGGGCTCCATCCTCGCCCCGCCAAACTGCCCTTGTGCCCCCCCCAAAAAATTATTGGGGCTGCCTCTCAGGTTCCCTTACCAGCCCCGGTCCTCGCCAGATATCCTCGCTGCTTGGTCCTGGTATGGTGGGTAATTCTGTAAGGGCTGTCTGAAGAGAGAGTGGACCAAAACGCAGCGGAGTTAGTGTTCATCATATTTAATTATAAAATGGAACACTATACAAATACAAAATAAGAAACTGACAGCCAACAGTCCTGTCAGGTGAACCACTGAACAGAAACAATTACCCACAAAACCCCAACGGAAAAACATGCACTTATGTGTGACTCCCAATCAACCACAACGAACTTCAGCTGTGCCTGATTGGGAGCCACCCTTGGCCCAAAACAAAGAAATACAAAAACATAGAAAAAGAACATAGAACGCCCACCCAATGTAACACCCTGGCCTAACCAAAATAAAGAACAAAAAACCCCTCTCTATTGCCAGGGCGTTACACTTCCACACCCGAATGTGCTGGGACCCTGCTCTTGTGCGCCCACTGTCTGGGTCCTTGGATCCATCTGTGAAAAGCGGTAATAAACCATAAAAACTTCTACCAATGCAATTGTCAACCAGTTTCCCTATATCACTGACTTCTGACCAATCTTTCCTTTTATCTACCAAGGTTAGATCAACAACAGGATCTGGGAGTAACCATGGAGGAACATCCCCTATCACCACTGAAGGGCCAACCTCCAACTCCCTCAAACCCCTCTCATCTGCAAGCTTTCCAACTGTCCAACCAAAAACACTGCCTTGTCTACTGGTATATTCCCAACAGTCATCTAGAACAGTAGCAGGGGATGCTTAACCTCACAGCCTTTCAACCTAAACCAATAAGCTAATGGCAATTTTTTTATACTGTGTATCCAAAGGCATCTCACCTGCCTCCACTAGGAAGGCACATACAGATGTTGACTTAAATGCACCAATACATATCCTCAAAGCTATATACTGGATTCTGTCCAGCCTCTGAAGCCAAGTCTTTACCGCTGTTCCATAATCTACACACCTGTAATCAATTGTCGTCCTGATCAGAGCTCTATAAATATCCATCAACGATTGTCTGTCAGCACCCCATTCATAACCAGAGGCCAAGCGCATAAGAATCCGCACCTTCTTACATTTTGTTTCAACATTTATGACATGATCTTTCCATGTATATCGCTCATTGAACCATAGACCCAAATATTTGTACTTAGAAACCGTCCCCATAGGCTGTCCATACAGAAAAAACTGTATATTATCAGCAACTTTCTTCTTATATACAACAAGACTTCGCCACTGACAATTTAAAACCCCAGTCAATCTACCATCTTTCAACATCTACTATAGCTTGTTGAATAGATTTGATTACATGAGACACATTCCTTCCCCTCTTCCTTATATAGTGCATTCAGAAAGTATTCAGACCCCTTGACTTTTTCCACATTTTGTTACGTTGATCTAAAATGGATCAAATAGTTTTTTTCCTTCATCAATCTAAACACAATACCCCATAACAACAAAGCAAAATCAGGTTTTTAGAAACTACGTAAGTATTCAGACATTTATCCAGTACTTTGTTAATGCACCTTCGGCTGCGATTACAGCCTCAAGTCTCCTTAGGTATGACACTACAAGCTTGGAACACCTGTATTTGGGGAGTTTCTCCCATTCTTCCCTGCAGATCCTCTCAAGCTCTGTCAGGTTGGATGGGGAGCGTCGCTGCACAGCTATTTTCAGGTCTCACCAGAGATGTTAGATTGGGATAAAATCTGGGCTCTGGCTAGGCCACTCAAGGACATTCAGAGACTTGTCTCGAAGCCACTCCTGCGTTGTCTTGGCTATGTGCTTAGGGTCGTTGTCCTGTTGAAAGGTGAACCCCAGTCTGAGGTACTGAGTACTCTGGAGCAGGTTTTCATCAAGGATCTCTCTGTACTTTGCTCCGTTCATCCTTCCCTCGATCCTGACTAATCCCCCAGTCCCTGCTGCTGAAAACCATCCCCACAGCATAATGCTGCCACCGCCATGCTTCACCATAGAGATGGTGCCAGGTTTCCTCCAGACGTGAGTGACACTTGGCATTCAGGCCAAAGAGTTCAATCTTGGTTTCATCAGACCTGAGAATCTTGTTTCTCATGGTCTAAGAGTCCTTTAGGTGCCTTTTGGCAAACTCCATGCAGGCTGTCATGTGCCTTTTACTGAAGAGTGGCTTCCGTCTGGCCACTCTACCATAAAGGCCTGATTGGTGGAGTGCTGCAGAGATGGTTGTCTTTCTGGAAGGTTCTCTCATCTCCACAGAGGAACTTTGGAGCTCAGTCAGAGTGACCATCGGGTTCTTGGTCACCTCCCTGACCAAAGCCCTTCTCCCCCGATTGCTCAGTTTGGCCAGACGACCAGCTCTAGGAAGAGTCTTGGTGGTTTCAAACTTCTTCCATTTAAGAATGACGGATGCCACTGTGTTCTTGGGGACCTTCAATGCTGCAGAATCTTTTTGGTAGCCATCCCCAGATGTTGAACAAAATAGGACAGATAGTACTGCCTTGAGGAATACCATTGTCAACTCCATAGTCATCAGATAAAATGCATTCTATTTCAACTCGAAAAGAGCAATTAAATAAGACCAAAACCCAGTTAGTGTCATAAAGGGTCCTTACCAGGATTTACAAAAGGTAATATAACTAACTGCATGTTTTCAACCCGAAGGTATAACCCCCCTCAATCCAAATCTTGTAAAATAATCCCAGGAGATCATGTATGACCTCATCAGGTAGATGCTTAAACATTACATAGCACAACTGATCATGATCTGGGGCTGTATATCCACAGCCTATTAAGGCTGAACACATCTCATGTATGGTAAAAACTGCATCCAAAGAAGAATCAACAGTATCCCTTTTCTTATACACATTAACATGAACATTTAAAATGTCACACTTGCGTTGCTTATATACTTCATCCAAAGTAACCCCACTATGTACCCTAGCAAATGTCTTCCCCAACAAGTCAGCTTTTTCTTTGTCAATTACATCAATTTGTTTGACCCACAACCAAAACTGGAATTCGAGTGGACTTGCTTCTTCCAGTCATCTTCTTCAACATAGACCATACATCCCCCAGCTCAGTAACCTTGCCTATTGTAGAGCAGAATTGTCTCCATGCATTTCTCTTAACAGACTTAATGACCCTACGTACTAAAGCTCTCTTCCTTTGGAAATCAAGTAGATTCTTAGGAGTCATATTCCTACGCAACCCTCTGTAAGCCCTATTTCTTTCTCTTCAGTCCACCAAGGAACCACCTTCCTTTTCTCACCCACTTCGCAGGACTCAAAAACCCGAGAGATCACAGAGGCAGCACATTCATCAACCGGCCTCTCTAACGGCAACTTTCCAACAGACTTTAAACGATGATCACCAAACTTTTCCCAGTCTGCTATATGAAAGCACAATCTTCTAAAATGGTACCCTCTCTAGAATAGTAACATCAAAGTTCATGGTACACGAGATTGTGAAATGATCACTTCCAACAGTAGAATCATTAATTACATTACATTCACACAAAGATGCAATAGCGTTAGAAGCCAGCGTGAGGTCCAGGCAGGATGTAACTCTAACAACATCAACTCTTGTACCAGATCCATCATTAAGACATACTAATGCTCTTGTTCCCATCATATCTTCCACAATAGTACAATAAGAATCTGTATGTGTGCTTCCCCATAAAGAATTATGTGCATTAAAGTCACCGCACCATATCTCTGTAGAGCCCAATTCTCCTGATATTTCATCAAACATCTCTACAGAAAGTTCACGACAAGGGTTGTAAAAATGATGTAACTTAATATTACTACTTGCGCTGAAGATTTCCACCATCACATATCTATCAGATCTGATTGAGCAATAACCAGGAATAATAAAATCAAGATGTGGTCTAAGCCATGTTTCTTGAAAACATATCACATCAGGTTTGATCTCAAAATCAATATTTCTTAAACTCCTGACCATTAGCAATAAGGATTCGGGCATTCCGCTGAAGGATAACAAAAACCCTAACTCTAATTATCATCATACTGAGACATTCCATCATTGGTACTATTAGGAGTCAACATATCAACAATCATGGCGACAGTAACATCTGTTACTCCAAAAACTCTGTTGCTGCTTCCACAATGATTTTCAACTTGACAGTTCTTCTTTTCACAAACACAGTCAGGTTGATAACTTTTTAAATGAAGGCTATAAAGTCAATCTGATTAACTTTTATGGTGTCCTTTGACACAACACATTTGTGACAGCAAGATTTCTGAACAGGTCTCGTATCGATGTCTGGACCAACATAAGCAACATTTCCAACAGTTTGTCCACTTATTCCAGGAGTAACCCTATTATCTACATCATTCTGCCTATTGCCCCGATCACACCGACAGCCTCATTGCATTTTGGTGCACCAGAAGTACATTCATTTCCAATGGAACGCTGCGTTTGCCTTGCAGCATTACGTTGCAGAGGCAATTGCAGGGCATTCTGTGTGGTGCATACGTTGGATTTATCGAACGTATGCGTCAAACTGTATGCATAGCTAGCTAGCTAACATTAGGTAAATAGCTAAAAAGCCAAAACACCTAGCTAGCTAACTTCATTTAACTCACTAGCTGTTGTGTTGCTTGCTAGGGAGTATCAGAAATAAACATATTTGAGAAGCCTATTCATCTTCAAGCTAGCTAGCCATTCTGCTTACAAAACAGTTCAAATCTAACATTGGCTGACAAACAAATGGCTTTCTTTCTTTGACAACAAATAACTAGCTAGCTTTACTTCCTCACTGTGAATTCTTACAACAATGAATCATGTTTGCTGCTAGGCTAGCTACGATAGTCAAATAGTAGCAATAACGATAGAAATGTTCACATACAGCTTAAAATGTATAATAGTGAGATGATCATTTTTATCTTCACAAGAGGCATGACTTGATGTAGATCTCCACCTGGAAGAAGTCCTTATCAGGAAGCCCACCTTTGGACACTCCTGTCCTGGTAAGTAAAACATTACAATGACACTCACGCACAAAAACGTCCAAGATGGCATAGCAGTGGGATGTCTGTTTTGATTGTCTTGTCCCGTCCCTTGTATATATCGTTTTTCTTCGAATATATTTAATATATATTTTTAATACTTTTAATCTTAATCTTTAATCTACGGACTGAACATACTCTCCTGCAACCCACCTCACCCAATGGGGTATGGATCTGCAATGTTTTATACTTTATAACCGGAACCCCCTTCAGAAGCTAGCAAGCTAACTAGCTACTAGCTAGTAGTCATTTAGCCACTACTAGCGGTCATCACCGTTAACTCAGACATCTGCCAACCTCAGCCCGGTCAACTCCTGCCAGCCTGCACAGCGCGATAACCCAGAGCATATCGGACTGCTTTTCTCTACCACATCTCCGAATTCCTACTGCTATCTGAGTGGCTACTCCTGGCTAACGTCTCTGTCCCGAAGCAAGCACCAGTTAGCCTGGAGCTAGCCTCGAGCTAGGCCCATCTCCCGGGAAGCCGAAGAGATCCATCAAGCAATTCCTGGGCTTCAATTACCTCTTTTGCCAATTGGCCTGGACCCTTCGCTGCCAACACGGAGCCCCGCCGATTCATCACGACTGGTCTACCGACGTAACCACAGGCTATCCCGTTGCGACGTCCCATCTGCTAGCCTGCTAGCCCCGGCCTGCTAGCTGTCTGAATCACCGTGCCTCCAGCACGCCTAGTTACTCACTGGACCCTATGATCACTCGACTACACATGCCTCTCCCTAATGTCAATATTCCTTATTTTGGTTAGTGATTTTTGTGCTATTTCACTGTAGAGCCTCCAGCCCTGCTGAATATGCCTTAGCTAGCCCTTTTGTTCCACCCCCCCACACACACATATGCGTGACCGCACCTGGCTTAAATGGTGCCTCAAGAGACAAAACCTCTCTCATCGCCACTCAATGCCTAAGCTTACCTCCACTGTACTCACATCCTACCATACCCTTGTCTGTAAATTTGACCTTGAATCTATTCTTCCGCGCCCAGAAACCTGCTACTTTTACTCTATATTCCGAATGCACTAGACGACCACTTCTTTTAGCCTTTAGCCGTACTCTTAACCGACTCCTCCTCTGTTCCTCTGGTGATGTTGAGGTTAACCCAGGCCCAGCAACCCCCAGCATCACACCCATTCAGGGATGTCAGGAACCAATATACTCAGTTAGTTAGGAAAGCTAAGGCTAGCTTTTTCAAACAGAAATTTGCTTCCTGTAGAATTAATTCCAAAAAGTTTTGAGACACTGTAAAGTCCATGGACAATAAGAGCACCTCCTCCCACTGCCCACTGCACTGAGGATAGGAAACACTGACACCATCGATAAATCTACGATAATCGATCATTTCAATAAGCATTTTTCCACGGCTGGCCATGCTTTCCACCAGGCTACCCCTACCCCGGCCAACATCTCAGCACCCCCTGCAGCAACTTACCCAGACCCCCCCCCCTCCATACTCCTTCACCCAAATCCAGACAGCTGATGTTCTGAAAGAGCTGCAAAATCTGGATCCCTACAAATCAGCTGGTCTAGACAATCTGGACCCTCTCTTTCTAAAATGATCCGCCGAAATTGTTGCAACCCCTATTACTAGCCTATTCAACCTCTCTTTTGTATCGTCTGAGATCCCCAAAGATTGGAAAGCTGCCGCGGTCATCCCCCTCTTCAAAGGGGGAGACACTCTAGACCCAAACTGTTATAGATACCTTGCCTTTCTAAAGTCTTCGAAAGCCAAATTAATAAACAGATCACCAACCATTTCGAATCCCACCGTACCTTCTCTACTATGCAATCTGGTTTCCGAGCTGGTCATGGGTGCACCTCAGCCATGCTCAAGGTCCTAAACGATATCATAACCGCCATCGATAAAAGACAGTACTGTGCAGCCGTCTTCATCGACCTGGCCAAGACTTTCGACTCTGTCAATCACCACATTCTTATCGGCAGACTCAATAGCCTTGGCTTCTCAAATGACTGCCTCGCCTGGTTCACCAACTACTTCATAGAGTTCAGTGTGTCAAATCGGAGGGCCTGTTGTCCAGACCTCTGGCAGTCTCTATGGGGTGCCACAGGGTTCAATTCTCGAGCCAACTCTTTTCTCTGTATATATCAATGATGTCACTCTTGCTGCTGGTGATTCTCTGATCCACCTCTAAACAGACGACACCATTCTGTATACCTCTGGCCCTTCTTTGGACACTTCTTTGGACACATCTGGCCCTTCTTTGGACACTTTGGACACCCCAAACGAGCTTCAATGCCATACAACACTCCTTCCGTGGCCTCCAACTGCTTTTAAATGCTAGTAAAACTAAGTGCATGCTCTTCAACCGATTGCTGCCCGCACCCTCTCGCCCGACTAGCATATACTACCCACCACTATGACCTGTATGCTCTCGTTGGCTGGCCTTCACTACATATCCGTCGCCAAACCCACTGGCTCCAGGTCATCTATAAGTCTTTGCTAGGTAAAGCCCCACTTTATCTCAGCTCACTGGTCAACATAGCGACACCCACCCGTAGCACGCGCTCCAGCAGGTATATTGCACTGGTCACAAATATAAATTTTCACAAAGTCTGGCAATTTGCATATACTCCAGAATGTTATGAAGAGTGATCAGATGAATTGCAATTAATTGCAAAGTCCCTCTTTGCCATGCAAATGAACTGAATCCCCCAAAAACATTTCCACTGCATTTCAGCCCTGCCACAAAAGGACCAGCTGACATCATGTCAGTGATTTTCTCTTTAACACATGTGTGAGTGTTGACGAGGACAAGGCTGGAGATCACTCTGTCATGCTGATTGAGTTTGAATAACAGACTGTAAGCTTCAAAAGGAGGGTGGTGCTTGGAATCATTGTTCTTCCTCTGTCAACCATGGTTACCTGCAAGGAAACACATGCCGTCATCATTGCTTTGCACAAAAAAGGCTTCACAGGCAAGGATATTGCTGCCAGTAAGATTGCACCTAAATCAACCATTTATCGGATCATCAAGAACTTCAAGGAGAGCGGTTCAATTGTTGTGAAGAAGGCTTCAGGGCACCCAAGAAAGTCCAGCAAGTGCCAGAACCGTCTCCTAAAGTTGATTCAGCTGCGGGATCGGGGCACTACCAGTACAGAGCTTGCTCAGGAATGGCAGCAGGCAGGTGTGAGTGTGTCTGCACGCACAGTGAGGCAAAGACTTTTGGAGGATGGCCTGGTGTCAAGAAGGGCAGCAAAGAAGCCACTTCTCTCCAGGAAAAACATCAGGGACAGATTGATATTCTGCAAAAGGTACAGGGATTGGACTGCTGAGGACTGGGGTAAAGTCATTTTCTCTGATGAATCCCCTTTCCGATTGTTTGGGGCATCTGGAAAAAAGCTTGTCCGGAGAAGACAAGGTGAGTGCTACCATCTGTCCTGTGTAATGCCAACAGAAAAGCATCCTGAGACCATTCATGTGTGGGGTTGCTTCTCAGCCAAGGGAATGGGATCACTCACAATTTTGCCTAAGAACACAGCCATGAATAAAGAATGGTACCAACACATCCTCCGAGAGCAACTTCTCCCAACCATCCAGGAACAGTTTGGTGATGAACAATGCCTTTTCCAGCATGATGGAGCACCTTGCCATAAGGCAAATGTGATAACTAACTGGCTCGGAGAACAAAACATAGATATTTTGGGTCCATGGCCAGGAAACTCCCCAGACCTTAATCCCATTGAGAACTTGTAGTCAATCCTCAAGAGGTGGGATGACAAACAAAAATCCACAAATTCTGACAAACTCCAAGCATTGATTTTGCAAGAATGGGCTGCCATCAGTCAAGATTCTGCACGGCAAGGGATCCGGTGCATTAAGTCTGACCAACAGACTCCTGAAAAGCTTATATCCCCTAGCCATAAGACTGCTAAATAGCTAACATAATGACCCTTGTATTTTATTTTTTTACTTTCTCTATGCACACTCACAGGACTCTACACACTGACACTCCCACACTCGCTGCTGCTACTCTGTCATACTTGACTAAAAGTAAAGATACCTTCATAGAAAATTTGTAAAGCAAAAGTAAAAGTCACCCAGTAAAATACTACTTGAGTAAAAGTCTAAAAGTATTTGGTTTAAAATGTACTTATGTATCAAAAGAAATGTAATCACTAAAATATACTTAATTACCAAAAGTACAAGTATAAATCATTTAACATTCCTTATATTAAGCAAACCAGACAGCACGATTTTCTTGCTTTTTCAATTTATGGATTGCCAGAGGCACACTTCAACACTCATAATACATCATTTACAAACAAAGCATTTGTGTTTTGTGAATGCCAAATCAAAGGCAGTAGGGATGACCAGGGATGTTCTGTTGATAAGTGTGTGAATTAGACAATCTTCCTGTTCAGAATTTAAAATATAACTAGTACTTTTTGGAGTCGGGGAAAATGTAAGGAGTAAAATGAACATTATTTTCGTTAGGAATGTAGTGAAGTAAAAGTAAAAGTTGTCAAAAATAAGTAGTAATGTACAGATACCCCCAAAAACTTCTTAAGTAGTACTTTAAAGTATTTTTACTTAAGTACTTTACACCTCTGCTCTGTACACCACATACAGATAATTGTAAGGTCTCTCAGTTGAGCAGTGAATTTCAAACAGATTCATCCACACAGACCAGGGAGGTTTTCCCAATGCTTTGCAAACAATGACACCTATTGGTCGCAGACATTGAATATCCCTTTGAGCATAGTGGAGTTACTAATTACATGTCGGATGGTGTACCCTTTACACCCAGTCACTACAAAGATAGAGGTGTCGTTCCTAATTCAGTTGCCGGAGAGGAAGAAAACTGCCCAGGGATTTCACCATGAGGGCAATGGTGACTTTAAAACAGAGTTTAATGGCTGAGATTGAAAACTGAGGATGGATCAACAACATTGTAGTTAACCTACAAAAAAAGAAGGAAGCCTGTACAGAATAAAAATATTCCAAAACATGCATCCTGTTTGCAATAAGGCACTAAAGTAAAACTGCAAGAAATGTAGCAAAGAAATTAACTTTGTTCTGAATACAAAGTGCAATGTTTGGGATAAATCCAACACATCACTGAGTACCACTCTTCATATTTTTAAGCATGGTGGTGGCTCCATCATGTTATGTGTATGCTTGTCATCAGCAAGAACTAGAGTATTTTTTAAATGATAAAAATAAAATGAAAGAGCTAAGCACAGGCAAAATCCTAGAGGAAAACCTGTTTTTTTCTGCTTTCCACCAGACACTGGAAGACAAATTCTCCTTTCAGCAGGATAATAACCTAAACAAAAAAAGGCCAACTATACACAAATGTTCCTGAGTGGCCTAGTTACAATTTTGACTTAAATCTACTTATATATATGGCCAGTGGCGACCCATTATTCAGAGCAGGTGGGGCATTAATACGTGTCACATATCAGTTTGCAAACAATGTAAAAATATCATTGAGTTAATAAAGCCGCATACAAACATGGTCTCTTTTGTTTTTTGTGAGTAAGGCACCTCCTAAATGCAGGTGTTTCAGCCTAGCTCAGTGCTTTCTGTGGTGGTGGGGCAAGCCAGTAGAAAATACGGAGCGTTGCGCCGTGATTGGCTCAGTGTTCTGTCACTCATGGGGACTTTACGTCACTGTCAAGTATAAGAGGAGACCTTGAAGTTTTTTGCCCTTCGGCTGCTGCCATAGAAGTGCCCATCCAAGAAATCTCAAGATCATTGGCCACAGATAAAATGACGTCAAATCACATATCTACAGTAGCTTTGACTGGACTGATCATGTCAACATCATACTTTCACAATCTTAGCTAACAGTCATCATCATCATGAATCAAGTCGACAATCTACTGGCAAATCTTTTTTAATCCTTGTCATATGAAGAAAAATGAGAACTTATAAATAAAACGTATCGGTGCTCATCGGCCATTGGACATAAACATTACACAACAAGTTGGAAATCACAAATTCAACGAGTGGTTTGGAATGAATTTGTGACAGTGGCTGTGTGGTCCAACATCTGGGATTAAGGGACTCTTTTCCAAGTTTCAAATTATAAACATTCAACATTGGCCATGCTGTCAACAAAGCATGATATGTGTCCCGCTCAAAAATGTTAACTCGGAGGACCACCACGCCACCTTCCTGTTCAAGTGGGCACAGCATGAGTCCAACAATGTATTGAGTGCTGCTTCATAAATGTAATATTCCAGGGAGATATGTATACTGTAGCTAAGAAAGTAATACTAAGTGTATGTTGTGTAGTAAGTTGTTAGTAGCCTATGTGCCCTAATAATTTGGTCTATTTACCCCTCTTAATTTCACCTACTGTTCTGACTGTTCTACTGTAGCCTATAACCGGTTTTAGAGAAATGTAATCATCGAATATTGTAAGAGCTTTCATTGTCTGCTTATATGACCCCTTTATTTATCCTACGGTTCTGACTTGGTGTACAGGGAGTACACTGTAAGAACGGCCCATGTTCTGAATTCTGTTGTTGTACATTTCAAAAGTTGTTAACAAATAGTTAGTGACTAACGTTACATCCGTTACACCACATTTGTTTAAGCAAGTCAGCCATATCAGCAATGTTTTTTTTAAAGGGCAGTAAATAAGGCTGAATGAACTTTTTCACTGCCAGACAAAGCTCCGCTGATAGCCAGGTGTAGCAGTGGTAAGATGTTGGGACAGCTTTATGTAGGCCCTAACAGTATTGTTATTATTGTTAATGTATTGTTTAGTGTTGTGGCTTTGCTGGCATGCATTCCACTTCTTTTTTTTTGCCCCACCAAGATCTACATGCTAAAACTGTCACTGTCTATGACAAGACTTGAAAATGGCTATCTAGCAATGATCAATAACCAACTCGACAGAGCTAGAATATTTTTTTTAATATTGTGCAAATATTGTACAATCCAAGTTTGCAAAGCTCTTAGAGACTTACCCAGAAATACTTTTTTTATACTTAGTTTTTATTGTAGGAACACAAAGAAAGTACAAAGAAAGTAAAATAAAAGCCAACAATAAAGATCTGGCAGTTATAGTGCACGTCATACCTTAATCACATTAGTTACATTGACATCTTTGAATTAGATCTTTTTCAGGTACGAAACACATTTTTCCCAGTATTCCTGACCTCTCTCCTCTTGTGTTCTTAAAGCAAAGGTCATACGCTCCATGTGGTGTATTTCTTTTACAATGTCTATCCATTGTGTCACTGTGGGAGGGTCTTTTTGTAGTCATTTCCAAGTGATAGCCTTTTTACTGGCTGCCAGTAGGACCTTCAAGAGGTACTTTTCTCTATTGTGTAAGTTATCAGGTATTTCACCCAAGTACAAAGAAATGAATGTTTGTTCTATGTCAAATCCCATTATTTTTCCAATGTTAGATCTTATTTCTCCCCAGTAGGTTTCAATTGCGGGGCAAGTCCAAAAGATATGAGAGTGATCCACCCTCGATAGGCCGCATTCTCTCCAACAAGGATGTAGGGAGCCAGTCTGTTTTGATTTCAGTTTAGGTGTTATGAAGAAACGTACAACATTCTTCCAACAGAATTCACTCCGTGACCTTGAGTTGGTGGAGCTTTGTTGAGTCTCTAATATGTTCAACCATGCTTCATCAGTTATTTCAATGTTAAGTTCTGCCAAAGGTGATTCTAACATGGATTTACACTTTTTAAGTGTTCAACCCACTATCTTCATTACATAAAATGTTTTACAAACGTTAGAATTTTTCTACTTTTACATTAGTGTTGTGTAGATCATTGCTAAAAACCAAAAAAAATGATCCCACTTTGTAACACAAAATGTGGAAAAAGTCAAGGCGTGTGAATACCTTCTGAAGATACTACCGCTATCACACCAGTATCCTTGCACACTGTAAATCTAGTCTATAGACCCTGTGTCACGACTTCTACTGAAGTTGATGCCCCTCCTTGTTCGGGTGGTGTTCGGCGGTCGACGTCACCGGCCTTCTAGCCACCATTGATCAGTTTTTCATTTTCCATTGGTTTTGTCTGGTCTATTTACACACCTGTTTCATATCCCAGTAATTATATGTTGTGTATTTAACCCTCTGATTCCCCTCATTTCTCTGTCAGTGATTGTTTGTTTGTTATGTACGTGTTGTTGATATATCGGTGTGCGACGGGTTATTGTTTTACCCGGATTCTTTTCTACGTTGGTTTTGGAAATAAATATTCCATTTTTAAACCACTCTGTTTTCTCCTGCGTCTGACTTCCCTGCCACCTACATACACGGACTATGACAGAATCACCGACCAATTTTTTGAAGTCAGCAGGAGAAGAGATCCCGGACAGGGAGGTGGAGGAGCGCATCCAGAAGAATGCAGAAAGCTGATGGACCGCTTAGAGAGACGGGAGATTCAGCCAGCGCCTCCACCAGCCCAACCGGGGTCGATCCAAAACACCCCTTGTCAACCTGAACCGGGTGGTATCCGTCTAGCCATGCCTCGGGGTTACGACGGAAGTACTGCCAACTGCCGGGGTTTCCTGCTCCAATTAGAACTTTCTCTGGCCACGGTCCACCCAGTCCCATCAGACCGAGAGAAGATTTTCGCCCTCGTCTTGTGCCTCACCGGGAGAGCCCTGGAATGGGCCAGCGCTATGGTTGAAGGAGGAGATACGGCGTTGGACCGATATGAGGAGTTCATCCGCTGTTTCCGGGCAGTTTTCGACCATCCACCTGAGGGCAGAGCGGCGGGTGAGCTCCTCTACCATCTGAGGCAGGAGACGAGGAGCGCCCAGGATTTCGCATTGGAGTTCAGGACCCTGGCAGCTGGTGCAGGATGGAATCATGGGGCCCTGATAGATCATTATTGTTGCAGTCTGCGGGAGGACGTCCATCGGGAGCTGGCCTGTAGAGACACCACCCTAACCTTCGACCAGCTGGTGGATCTGTCCATCCAGTTGGACAACGGGCTGGCTGCTCGTGGACGTCCAGATCAGGGTCTGGTGGTTTCATCCTCCTGCACCCCCTCTCCTACAACCATGGAGCCAGGAGAGAGGGTGCACAGGGAGACCGGAGGGAGTTCCCGCTCGCGTACCGTCAGTGACCGCAGAGGACACACTGCTGGTCGGTGCCGGGCAGGTTCTTCTGGGAATCGAGGTAACAGGCAGGGCGCTCTGGCACCACCCCAGGTGAGTAGGCACCATTCTCATCCAGAGCCCTCTGTTGCTCATATATTTGTGTCTGTCACTTTTCCAGATTTTTTTTCCCCCCCTCATTCCCAGCATAAGGCACTAGTAGATTCAGGCGCGGCTGGGAACTTTATTGATCAAACGTTGGCTCATAGTTTAGGGATACCTATTGTACCGGTGAAAGTACTTTTTCCCATTCACACCTTAGATAGTCGACCATTAGGGTCAGGGTTGATTAGGGAGGCCACGGCTCCATTGACTATGGTTACGCAGGGGGGTCACAAGGAGAAAATTAGTCTTTTCCTAATCGACACTCCTGCGTATCCGGTGGTGCTGGGTCTTCCCTGGTTAACTAGCCATAACCCCACTTTTTCTTGGCCACAGAGGGCTCTTACGGGGTGGTCGCGAGAGTGCTCAGGTAGGTGTGTAGGGGTTTCCGTTGGTGCTACTACGGTGGAAAGTCCAGACCAGGTCTCCACCGTGCACATTCCCCCTGAATATGCCGATTTGGCTCTCGCCTTCTGTAAAAAGAAGGCGACTCAATTACCACCTCATCGACAGGGGGATTGTGCGATAAATCTCATGGCAGACGCTGCACTTCCCAAGAGTCACGTGTATCCCCTGTCGCAAGCGGAGACGGTGGCTATGGAGACATATGTTTCCGAATCCCTGCGTCAGGGATACATTAGGCCCTCCATCTCACCCGTCTCCTCAAGTTTCTTTTTTGTGAAGAAGGATGGGGGTCTGCGACCGTGCATTGATTATCGAGGTCTTAATAAAATTACAGTGGGGTACAGTTACCCGCTACCTCTGATCGCCCCGGTGATTGAATTAATGCACGGCGCGCGCTTCTTCACAAAACTGGATCTCAGGAGTGCGTATAACCTGGTGCGTATCCGAGATGGAGACGAGTGGAAGACAGCATTTAGTACCACCTCAGGGCATTATGAGTACCTTGTCATGCCGTATGGGTTACAAAATGCTCCATCAGTCTTCCAATCTTTTGTCGATGAGATTTTCAGGGACCTGCACGGGCAGGGTGTAGTGGTGTATATCGATGACATTCTGATTTACTCCGCTACACGCGCCGAGCATGTGTCCCTGGTGCGCAAAGTGCTTGGTCGCCTGTTGGAGCATGACCTGTATGTCAAGGCTGAGAAATGCTTGTTCTTTAAACAGTCCGTCTCTTTCTTAGGATATCGCCTATCTACGTCAGGAGTGGAGATGGAGAGTGACCGTATTACAGCCGTGCGTAATTGGCCGACTCACACCACGGTAAAGGAGGTGCAGCGATTTTTAGGGTTTGCCAATTACTACCGGAGATTTATCCGGGGTTTTGGTCAGATAGCTGCTCCCATTACCTCACTGCTGAAGGGGGGTCCGGTGCGCTTGCAGTGGTCAGCTGGGGCGGATAGGGCGTTTAGGAAACTGAAGGCTCTGTTTACCTCGGCTCCTGTGTTGGCTCATCCGGATCCCTCTCTGCAATTCATAGTGGAGGTGGACGCATCTGAGGCTGGGATAGGAGCTGTGCTCTCTCAGCGTTCAGGTACGCCACCTAAGCTCCGCCCCTGTGCCTTCTTCTCGAAGAAGCTCAGCCCGGCGGAGCAAAACTATGATGTGGGGGACAGGGAGCTGTTGGCTGTCGTCAAGGCTCTGACAGTGTGGAGACACTGGCTTGAGGGGGCTAAACACCCTTTTCTCATCTGGACTGACCACTGCAATCTGGAGTACATCCGGGAGGCGAGGAGACTGAATCCTCGCCAGGCAAGGTGGGCCATGTTTTTCACCCGTTTTGTGTTTACCCTCTCTTATAGACCAGGTTCCCAGAATGTCAAGGCAGACGCACTGTCCCGGCTGTATGACACAGAGGAGCGGTCCATGGATCCCACTCCCATCATCCCAGCCTCTTGTTTGGTGGCACCAGTGGTCTGGGAGCTGGACGCGGACATTGAGCGGGCGTCACGTGCAGAGCCTGTTCCCCCTCAGTGTCCAGCTGGGCGTCTGTACGTTCCGTCCGCTGTCCGCGACCGATTGATCTACTGGGCTCACACGTCACCCTCCTCTGGTCATCCTGGGATTGGTCGGACAATGCGCTGTCTTAGTGGGAAATACTGGTGGCCCACCTTAGCTAAGGACGTGAGGGTTTATGTTTCCTCCTGCTCGGTGTGCGCCCAGTGCAAGGCTCCTAGACACCTACCCAGGGGTAAGTTACAACCCTTACCCGTTCCACAGCGGCCGTGGTCGCACTTGTCTGTGGATTTTATAACCGATCTTCCACCATCACAAGGTAACACCACGATCCTGGTCGTTGTGGATCGCTTTTCTAAGTCCTGTCGTCTCCTCCCTTTGCCCGGTCTCCCTACGGCCCTACAGACGGCGGAGGCTCTGTTTACACACGTTTTTTGGCACTACGGGGTGCCTGAGGATATAGTGTCTGATCGAGGGCCCCAGTTCACGTCAAGGGTTTGGAAGGCGTTCATGGAACGTCTGGGGGTCTCGGTTAGCCTTACCTCGGGTTTTTACCCCGAAAGTAACGGGCAGGTGGAGAGAGTTAATCAGGATGTGGGTAGGTTTCTGAGGTCTTATTGCCAGGATCGGCCGGGGGAGTGGGCGGAGTTTGTGCCCTGGGCAGAGATGGCTCAGATCTCGCTCCGCCACTCCTCCACTAACCTCACTCCGTTTCAGTGTGTGTTAGGTTATCAGCCGGTTCTGGCCCCTTGGCATCAGAGCCAGACCGAGGCTCCTGCGGTGGACCACTGGTTCCGACGAGCGGAGGAGACCTGGGACGCAGCTCAGCACGCCGTACGACGTCAAAAAGCTGGTGCAGACCGTCGCCGCAGTGAGGCCCCAGTGTTTGCACCGGGGGACAGGGTCTGGCTCTTGACCCGAAACCTGCCCCTCCGCCTGCCCTGCCGGAAGCTGAGTCCGCGGTTTGTGGGGCCGTTAAAAGTCCTGAGGAGATTGAACGAGGTATGTTATAGGTTAAAGCTTCCCCCCAATTACCGCATTAACCCCTCGTTCCATGTGTCTCTCCTCAGGCCGGTGGTGGCTGGCCCGCTCCAGGAGGCCGAGGTGCGGGAGGTTCCTCCGCCCCCTCTGGACATTGAGGGGGCCCCGGCGTACTCCGTTCGATCCATCCTGGATTCGAGACGTCGGGCGAGGGGTCTTCAGTACCTCGTGGACTGGAAGGGGTACGGTCCGGAGGAGAGATGCTGGGTTCCGGTGGAGGACGTGTTAGATCCTTCCATGCTGAGCGAGTTCCATCGTCTCCATCCGGATCGCCCGGCGCCTCGCCCTCCGGGTCGTCCCCGAGGCCGGTGTCGATGCACTGCTGGAGCCGCGCGTCAGGGGGGGGGGTACTGTCACGACTTCTACTGAAGTTGATGCCCCTCCTTGTTCGGGTGGTGTTCGGCGGTCGACGTCACCGGCCTTCTAGCCACCATTGATCAGTTTTTCATTTTCCATTGGTTTTGTCTGGTCTATTTACACACCTGTTTCATATCCCAGTAATTATATGTTGTGTATTTAACCCTCTGATTCCCCTCATTTCTCTGTCGGTGATTGTTTGTTTGTTATGTACGTGTTGTTGCTATATCGGTGTGCGACGGGTTATTGTTTTACCCGGATTCTTTTCTACGTTGGTTTTGGAAATAAATATTCCATTTTTAAACCACTCTGTTTTCTCCCTGCCACCTACATACACGGACTATGACACCCTGTCTATAGCTTGCCTACTTCTCGTGTTATTTATTTTCATTAGTGTGTTTTTGGTCTACCTTATGTTATTTTTACTATTACTTCGTTGTTGGGTTTAGAACGTGCAAGAAAGGCATTTCACTGTACTTGTGCACATGACATTAACATTAAACTTTCAAGTTTGTGAATTAGAGGCTGCTTAAGGGTATGTCCTGATAGGGAACTTGTGGGAACGGAGGTGTTTGTAGGCATACGTGACATAGGATGTGACGATAGGAAGGTCGCAGTTAGGGAGGTGGACGCCCCCAAAAAGGATCAAGCTACAAAGGCCCGATCACCAGCAACAGAGGGTGCAGTTTCAGGGCTCGATGTGGGAAGGTCGCAGGGAATGCTGGAGGGGCGCTGTGGAAGTGGGGGGTGCACCGTGCAGGCAGGGGGCACCGTGGAGGTGGGAGCTTAATCCCGGCTGCAGGAGAGAATGTGAGGGCAGGAATGTAAGTGAGGGCAGCAGGCCCAGTCCGGGCTCAGCAAGGGCGCAGCTCAGACAGCGAGGTGGGTGAGTGTGAGGTGGAAGCGGGAGCTTGGGCTGGCTGCTAGAGAGAAGGTGCGTGCAGCAGCCTCAGTACTCAGTGGCTGACAAGGTGAGCGGAGTCACTGTTGGAGGAGGAGTAGGCAGCCGAGGCCAGGTCTTCTCCCAGGTGGGCAAAGACCCCTGAGAGGTAGGCCCTGGAGCAATACAGGTCAAACGGGCAGGACTTGCAGTCTGCATGGAAGTGGCGAACGCCCCTTCTAGTCAGGACTTCACACATTTGGGCCCTGGTCCAATCTTGATACCAGAGGGCGCCAACTTAGAATGGCATGGCGGGAAGGGGGCTCAGGCATTCCCATTGGCGTGGCAACCTGGAGCAGCACTGGTGGGAGCACCGGTGGAAGCAGCCTGAGGATGGATGGCAGGCTGAGATCAGCCCCAAGCTGGTATGGGGGTCAAGGCAGGGGCCCCAGCAAAGGCAGCTTCTCTAGCAGGCAGGGACCTGATCGTTTCTGGGCCAGACAGACATGACAGAAACCGCATCCCCCTGAGGCAAAAAGAGCTCCCCAAACCTGCACTACAACTTGCATGTTTATCAGAAGTAGAAAGACATGAAGGTATATGCTGTTAACATACTATGAGGGTGGTTGATTAGGCAAAGGGGATTCAGGTGAGTTGGGTGGGCTTGTGGCTAATGACGATTGGATGCAAGTTGGCATGGTTACGGCTCTATGTCTATTTATGGAGTTCCTTACTAATAGGCTTCGCTCCAAAATGGGTGTTTGGGACCATATATGGAGTTCCTGCTCCAGGGCTGCGATACAATATGAATGCCGGTGCCATGTATGGAGTTCCTGCTCCTGGCCACATCTCAATATGAAAAGGCTGTGCCCATGTAAGGAGTTCCTGATCTGGCTGCTTTCCAATACTGACAACAAGGCCATACATGGAAGTTCCTGCTGTGAATTAGATGTGTTGCCTGAAGCTTTCCTCCCAAAACTGAGTTATAAACGACACATAATAACCCTGATGGCTATAGAGGGTGTAACACTTCAATATTTTCATGTCAGATGGCTTTTTATTGTCAAAGATTAAAAGTTTTAAAGTAGGGGGTGCGGGGTGGGGTTATACTGCTATAATCACCATACTGTAGGGATGGCCAACTCAGTTGATGAGTAAGATCAGGTCTGTTAGAGCAGGGCTAGAACAAATGCCTGAACCACCCAGTGGATCTAAGGAGGAGGGTTGGCCTCCCCTGCTGTAAGTCAATTTACAAAAGTCTCCAAGTCACTCCAACTTATTCCAGCACCTGTCATTTGACAGGTGCTGGAATAAGTTGGAATAAGTTGGAGGGACTTGGAGAAAACCACAATAATTTCAGACATGGCACAATCACACAATCTTTGCATTTTCGCATGATCATTTGCAGATTTTATTTATTTTAGTCTGTAAAAAAACAGTATTATGCAGCTATTGAACTCAAATTATATGTTCTCCTAAAATTCATGGTTTGTACTTTTTACATGTTTGCAACAGCTTTGTTTATATATTTTATATGACTTTGGTTTCATCTGAATGTGGCAGAGATGAGTGTTCCTTCCTTACTGTTATAATAAAGTGTTTTCAAGACTGTCCCTGTGCTTCCATTATACTTTTAGAAGACTGCATAGGCTATTTACAGTATATTTTAAGTCTTTAAATAACATTTTTGATGTTGGTAATTAGTATTCATATAAGCCAATATCACACCAGCTGTGAATTCATTGGAGGTGTGAGCATAGCAAACAGCTGCCAGATTTGAAATGGTTGGCAAGCCATTGGATCGCCCACATTGTACTGCCAGAAAAAATGGCATCTGCCCATTTGCCAACTAATGGTAGGATACACTGAGACACCAACGTTTGCCTTGGAAAAGTAAGCCTTGTCTGAGCCAGAACGGCTCAAAGGGGCAGGAACCCATCTCCTGATTCTGGAGGGTGAGGTAGCTTCATGTACAAGTACATATCCTGGACAGGATGCCCATCTGTTTTAAGACTTTACCCCAATCCAGCTTCTTAATGCTGGGTGCCAAGCAGAGACGCATCAGGTCAAGTCTTTGGTTGGTATGACTCAACCAGGGATCGAACCCCCACCCTTCCAATCTCAGGGTGGACACTACCACAGGGCAACTGATTTGCTGCTACTGTTATATTGACTGTAATAGTAGCGGTAGTAGTAGTGTAGAATGCCCAAAGTCACTACTGTAGGAGGAGGAAAGGAAGCTGGGAAAGGAGGAAAGGAAACTAGGGAAGGGAGTAAGGAAAGGAAGCTGGGAAAGGAGGAAATTGATATAGGAAAGGAAACTAGGGAAGGAAACTAGGAAAGGAAGCTAGGAATGTGCTGAGCATTCAGCAGTTCAAAGCAATGATTAAGTAGGCTACTAGGTAGAGGCAGCACTTACTTTGAATTGCCCTAGCCAGACTATACCAACAACAACACTTATTGAAAGACAGAAATATACTTAGGCTACTCTTGCAGAGATTGTCTTCCCGGGCTATAGAAGAGCAGGGGGCTCTGTAAATACTCAAAGAAGACAGATAATCAAAGAGTGATCCCTCAAATCTGCTGTCTCATAGCAACTGTAAAAAAACAACAATAACCACAGCAAATTCAGATGCAATTCATGGGCAGCATATAGTCAGTCCCCTAGTGGTTGTCTGTGAGGGAAATGTGTGAGTATTTGATGCGTCGCCTTGCTGAATCACTGGCAACATTAGCATTGTGTTGAATAAAGATGAACTGAACTGCACTGCCCAGAAACGTTAAAGATGCACTCTCAAGCTTTTGTATAATTTCAGTCAGTAGTTTTGAAAGTGGTGCTCACGAGCCCAACATTTTCCTTATTTCTTGTGTACTAGGTCATCAAATTGTGTACTATGTCATCCATTTCGAATATGTTATGTCCTGCAAAAAAAGTATATAGTACCAGTCAAAAGTTTGGACACCTACTCATTCAAGGGTTTTTCTTTATTTTTACTATTTTCTACATTGTAGAATATTAGTGAAGACATCAAAACTATGAAATAACACATATGGAATCATGTAGTAACCAAAAAAGTATATATATTTTATATTTGAGATTCTTCAAAGTAGCCACCCTTTGCCTTGATGACAGCTTTGCACACAATTGGCATTCTCTCAACCAGCTTCATGAGGTAGTCACCCCGAATGCATTTCAATTAACAGGTGTGTGTTATTAAAAGTTAATTTGTGAAATTTGCGTTTGAGCCAATCGGTTGTGTTGTGCCATGGTAGGGGTGGTATACAGAAGATAGCCCTATTTGGTAAAAGACGAAGTCCCTATTATGGCAAGAACAGTTCAAATAAGCAAAGAGAAATGACAGTCCATCGTTACTTCAAGACATGAAGGTCAGTCAAAGCGGAAAACTTAAAGAACTTTGAATGTTTCTTCAAGTGCAGTGGCAAAAACCATCAAGCGCTATGATGAAACTGGCTCTCATGAGGACCGCCACAGGAAAGGAAGACCCAGAGTTACCTCTGCTACAGAGAGTAGTTCACTAGAGTTACCAGCCTCAGAAATTTCAGCCCAAATAAACGCTTCACAGAGTTCAAGTAACAGACATCTTAACATGAACTGTTCAGAGGAGACTGCGTGAATCAGGCCTTGATGGTCGAATTGCTGCAAAGAATCCACTACTAAAGGACACCAATAAGAAGAGACTTGCTTGGGCCAAGAAACATGAGCAATGAACAATAGACTGGTGGAAATCTGTCCTTTGGTCTGATGAGTCCAAATTAGAGATTTTTGGTTCCAACCGCTGATCTCCATATGTGTGGTTCCCACCGTGAAGCATGGAGGATGAGGTGTGATGGTGCGTAACTGGTGACACTGTTTGTGATTTGTTTAGAATTCAAGGTACACTTAACCAGCATAGCTACCACAGCATTCTGCAGCGATACACCATCCCATCTGGTTTGCATTTAGTGGGACTATCATTTGTTTTTCAACAGGACAATGACCCAAAACACACCTCCAGGCTGTGTAAGGGCTATTCGACCAAGGAGAGTGATGGAGTGCTGCATCAGATGACCTGGCCTATATAATCACCCGAGTTCAGTGGGTTTTCCCATTTCAAAATACATTTTGATTTGTTTAACACTTTTTTGGTTACTACATGATTTTATAGATGTTATTTCATAGTTTTGATGTCTTCACTATTATTCTACAATGTAGAAAATAGTACAAATAAAGAAAAACCCTTGAATGAGTAGGTGTGTCCAAACATTTGACTGGTACGGTATATAAACAGTGCCTTGCGAAAGTATTCGGCCCCCTTGAACTTTTCGACCTTTTGCCACATTTCAGGCTTCAAACATAAAGATATAAAACTGTAATTTTTTTTGTGAAGAATCAACAATAAGTGGGACACAATTATGAAGTGGAACGAAATTTATTGGATATTTCAAACTTTTTTAACAAATAAAAAACTGAAAAATTGGCCATGCAAAATTATTCAGCCCCTTTACTTTCAGTGCAGCAAACTCTCTCCAGAAGTTCAGTGAGGATCTCTGAATGATCCAATGTTGACCTAAATGACTAATGATGATAAATAGAATCCACCTGTGTGTAATGAAGTCTCCGTATAAATGCACCTGCTCTGTGATAGTCTCAGAGGTCCGTTTAAAGCGCAGAGAGCATCATGAAGAACAAGGAACACACCAGGCAGGTCCGAGATAGGCAGGTGGAGAAGTTTAAAGCCGGAGTTGGATACAAAAAGATTTCCCAAGCTTTAAACATCCCAAGGAGCACTGTGCAAGCGATAATATTGAAATGGAAGGAGTATCAGACCACTGAAAATCTACGAAGACCCGGCCGTCCCTCTAAACTTTCAGCTCATACAAGGAGAAGACTGATCAGAGATGCAGCCAAGAGGCCCATGATCACTCTGGATGAACTGCAGAGATCTACAGCTGAGGTGGGAGACTCTGTCCATAGGACAGCAATCAGTCGTATACTGCACAAATCTGGCCTTTATGGAAGAGTGGCAAGAAGAAAGCCATTTCTTAAAGATATCCATAAAAAGTGTCGTTTAAAGTTTGCGACACACCAAAGAGACACACCAAACATGTGGAAGAAGGTGCTCTGGTCAGATGAAACCAAAATCGAACTTTTTGGCAACAATGCAAAACGTTATGTTTGGCTAAAAGCAACACAGCTCATCACCCTGAACACACCATCCCCACTGTCAAACATGGTGGTGGCAGCATCATGGTTTGGGCCTGCTTTTCTTCAGCAGGGGCAGGGAAGATGGTTAAAATTGATGGGAAGATGGATGGAGACAAATACAGGACCATTCTGGAAGAAAACCTGATGGAGTCTGCAAAAGACCTGAGACTGGGACGGAGATTTGTCTTCCAACAAGACAATGATCCAAAACATAAAGCAAAATCTACAATGGAATGGTTCACAAATAAACATATCCAGGTGTTAGAATGGCCAAGTCAAAGTCCAGACCTGAATCCAATCGAGAATCTGTGGAAAGAACTGAAAACTGCTGTTCACAAACGCTCTCCATCCAACCTCACTGAGCTCGAGCTGTTTTGCAAGGAGGAATGGGCAAAAATGTCAGTCTCTCGATGTGCACAACTGATAGAGACATACCCCAAGCGACTTACAGCTGTAATCGCAGCAAAAGGTGGCGCTACAAAGTTTTAACTTAAGGGGGCTGAATAATTTTGCACGCCCAATTTTTCCGTTTTTTATTTGTTAAAAAAAGTTTGAAATATCCAATAAATTTCATTCCACTTCATGATTGTGTCCCACTTGTTGATTCTTCACAAAAAATTACAGTTTCATATCTTTATGTTTGAAGCCTGAAATGTGGCAAAAGGTCGAAAAGTTCAAGGGGGCCGAATACTTTCGCAAGGCACTGTATATTATATATATATATATATATATATATATATATATATTATTTTCTGATGCAATTCGTGTGATAGGTTACGAATCCAATTCATTGTGCTTAAGATCCTGTAGTGCATCTTTTAAAGGTAGACTCAGCGAAATTAAGTTGCAACAAGCAGCACTGCAGATAGAGATGATCGAGATGCAAGACTTTGCTCTCACACAGTATCTATGCATGTGCACGGGTTTCTGGGGTATGAAAAGGAAAATAGCCTCTAAGCAGTTTACATTATATTGCATAAGTAATATCATCAGTAGGACTGCATTCCACATGGTATGCAAACCTGTTGCTATCTGAATGGCAAAGTATAAATGGAATCCTTGGGACATCCCCCCCATTGAAGTAGACATTTAAAAAGGTTATGGTTAGGATATGGACTTCCCATGAACCCAGATAGGGTTAGTGCTTACTGAATGGTTAGAATAGCCTGCCATCTGGTGGATAAAGTGAGGGAAAAGCCATTTCTTACACTGAGTGTAATATGAAGTGCAAAATACAAAGCCAGTCTTGCCCAAGCTGTCCATTCTCGCTACACACATGATAACAAGGACATGGAACCATGGAAATAAGTTGGCAGACTTTGTGCTCAACATATGTATGCATTGTCGTACTCAATGAATGAGGCAACTTTATGTATTTAATATCTGTCCAATAAAAATAATGCATTCATTCAGTGCTAGTGGCATAGTAACGAGGAAAAAAACAGTTTGTTGAAAATAGTATATTTAATACAAAGGATCCATAGAAAATCCTGCATTTGTAGTGCATGTATATCAACATGGAAAAGAACACTCAAGTGAAGTCATGATAGCCACCTATCAAACTTTTTGAATGGACATTTTCCAAAAATAAACATTACCAATGATCCACAACTCTCAGAATTTGGTTACAGTGGTGAAGAACAATTTATAGGAAATGTGGACAAAAACAATATTAGATTCTCTGAAAATATTGCATCTGGTCTCTTTTCTATTGATCGGTCAGGGTTCTGTGGATTTCAAAATGATTGTCTGAGACCATGAATGAATGACGAAAAAAAAAGTATTTTACATTTATTTTTAAGAAGTACTTAACATTGTGTAATGGTTTAAAATGTAAGACAGAACAAACATCTGGCATGGAAAAGACCAGTGGGTCATTGGTCTTACTGCCTTGTGTAGCAAGTGCTAAGGAGCCATATGAAACCAACTATGTTGCCTTGAAAGAGACTGTCAATAGTGCGCTGCTTTGAATGCATTTGTAACTCTAGTTTCTCAACTAGATTCAATTAGACGTTTAAACTGTTTCTGGTTGGCATATGAATATTGTCTCTTAAGGATGTCTTAATACATGGCCCCACAACTTTACAAGAACATTATAGGCCTTCAATACACTTTTTGTACACCTGTGGAATAATATAATATTTGATGTGGCCACCTAGTGGTTGTATGATAAGTTTATACATTTCCAGTTTGGTAATAGCAATGTGTCTTAAGGCACTGGCTCGAGATCAAATGCTGCTGGGGCAGTAACAGAAGCTCAGAGTATGCAATTGGCCAAGGCACCATCTGGACAAACATGTACAAGAGAAAACAGATAGCACAAAATGACAATTCTCTCTGGATGATAAAAATAGGTGCGTTTCCCTGAAGCTTAATAGCTGACAGTACACCTTCTCCACCACCCAGACCCATATCAGTGAGAAAGTAGCAACATTTAGTAGTCAATCTGTATGTGAACGAATTACGAGTGGTGTCTGGGTTGTCAAGATAAATAAAATACAACATTGGCTACAAAGCTTTCAGGAAAGTCACCCCAGATTGGTGAGAATGCATATGGGCCTTAAACATAGATTGCCTAATTATCCTAGTCTCAAATTGAGCCTGATCATGGTGATAAACTGACCCTGTAATTCTTAATTCAAACATATTACTTTTAAGTTTTTACTGCAAATAAATCAAGGGAATAGCCCCCCCTTAAACTTATCGTCTGGTTTAAAAAAAATAGACCTTAAATGTAGCTGTTTATTCTAACAGATTGAAAAACTACCAGGAATGATACAACAACAAAAAACTCAGCTTGGCAAGCTTGAGTTCTCGTTTGTGAAAGATGCTAATATAGACACAGATACCATTCTCATTTCAGAGAATCCATCAAACGTCATGGCATGGTAAATGTAATGTGTTTCTACACTTTCAAAATTGATTTACAATGGAAAACCAATGCAACAAAAGAGTTAATCTCAAAGATTTAGCTGAGAAGTTACGTTGGCGTTTGAGTTTTCAAACATTAACAAGAGGGGTATACAACAAAGCAACCTATAGCTACACAGGGTTTTCCCATTTCAGCTCAGGCTTCATCCGTACTATGACGGTGGATATTGCTGTTCCGTCTGCCGCGAACTCTAGCAAGCTTATAACTGCATGTCGCTCGTGGCTAGTTGAACGGTGAACTCTTCATTGAGACAATGCAGAAACATCAATCCATGGGCAAGTCAGTGCCATTTTAATTTGTGCCGAAAAGTTAAGCAAATTCAGCAGGCTGTTGTGTGAAATAGACTTTTAGAGTGCCGTCTTTATTTTATTACTTTGCTGTGGTTATCAATGCACTAGCACCTTTATTCCAGACTCCCATCAATAAAATAATTGAATTAAGTTATAAAAGGTTTTACTGTGCGTCAAGTTTCAAATGCATTTGTCATTACTTAATGTGTAATGTGATTGTTTTTGTTAAAATAGTAATTTTAAAATATCTATTGATGAATAAATATTTAAAAATCAGTCATCTTCCTCAAATTAAGTGGATGATAACGCAATCTTGGCGAGAGTGAGGGAATCTGATTTTCTTGGTCCTCAACTCGTGGCTAAGACACTTAATTCAGGGTAAATGTAGTTAGACCCGAGTTAACCTGCCCCGGAGCAGGTTAGTTCTGAAGGATTCGTGGCCATAGAACATTTACCTGGCTAAAAGGTGAGCCACTTTCGTGGTACCGGTTATCCCAAGTTGAACTCAAGAGTTACCTTGCTAACTCAAACTACATTTGTAGTATACGGCTAGCATACTTGATGAGGAACCAAATAGCGCCCAGTGGAGGTGTCATAATACCCATAAAATCTAGTGGTCAAACAGGGAAATGGCTCCAATTGTTTTTCCACCATACATTTTTCCCATAGGGGATTTTAGAAACACTTAAAATAAGTGCTGTGTTTCGTGTAGGCTTACATTGGCGTAGGACAAGGTGACTTTTATCAATATATTAGGTCCCATTTACTGATTCGAAAATGCTAATTCGCATCAAAGCAGACATAATGCAAAACTACAAATCTCTGACACCTTTGCTAAGAGGTATTGTGTCAATTTAAAATTACACAAGCCAGTTCACATAATTGTCCATTTAAATACATTTTGCCAATTACTTAATTACTACATTTAGCTAACAGATAGTTCATCCAGATATTCTTACCTTTGCCTCGAGTCAGTCTCATCCAGATAATAATGGCATTTATAGTTCTTTATGATAGCCACATTAGGAGCTAATTAGCATTTCAATTGATAAAAGTCACCTTGTCCGAGAGAGATTTACACAGTTATCAAAACATTACGCCAGGGTAAGCCTACAGGAAACACAGCCCTTATTTTAAGTATTTCTAAAATCCCCTATGGGAAAAATGAACGGTGTAAAAACTATTGGAACCATTCACCTGTTTGACCGCTATGTTCTATGGGTATTATGGCTCATACTGTGGTACTCTATAAGGACATTGGATTCTACCCTTGCACCATATGATTAGCTACACATCAACCCGACCTACTCTCCTGCCCTGGTAAAAAGATTGAATTATTCTCTCAGCGGAGCCAGAGAGAGTGGCAATGTCCTTTGAGGAATATTGGGACTGGTGCAGGTCATATTGTCACAGATTGCGCTTCAGTCTTTTAGCCTGAGCTGACAAGCCCAGTCCAGCCTTCATAATAATAATAATAATAATAACAATAATAACAACAACAGGCCTTAGGAGCAGTTTACTCCTGTCGCAACCCTTAACCCCTAGGAGTCTAGGACACACGCAGGGTGGTGCGATTCTCCTCCTTGGCCCGCTGCTTCTTGGCGAGGTCGCTAGCGATGGCTAAAGCACCCCCCTTGAGGAAGCGGACAAAGTTCTCCCCAACTAGAGGCCCCATGGCGTACAGCCCCCCCTCTGACACCAACTCATACGTGTATGGGTCAACTTCCAGGGGGTTCCGCCGGCACGTGATTGGCTCCTGGGGGTTGAGACCGAGGGGCCGTCCGTTCTCAGGAAGGAAGGACAGGTTGGGGTGGGCGCCAATCAGCACCAGGACCATGGAGACCTGCAGCACGGTGCGACGTCCGTCCTCCCCCTCCAGCACGCACTTCCTGTCAGGCTTGAAGGCCACCACCCGGTGTTTTGGCAGACTGACGTAGCCTGGGTAGGAGCCAGTAGACATGGAGGCGGTGTTGTTTTCCTGTTGGTCCACCGGGGTGCCCGTTTCCCCAGAGCTGGGGATGTCTTGGCCATGCTGCTGCTGCTGGGTCATCATCTGGTGCACCTTGTGGTACTCAGGGTAGAGGAGCTTGGGAAGCTGGTTGAAGATGAGGCCTGGGTCGGTGACCGAGCGCCGGAAGGCGTGGTACACAGGCGTGTTGAGGTGGTGAGCTGCCAGGACAGCGTCGGCCGCTGTCAGCCCGGCTCCCACCACCAGTACCGGGTCTGAGGTGTGGTCCAGCTGGCCTCTGGAGATTGCTGCCTCCAGCTCCCAGAAGCTGTGGCACACGAAGGGGAGACCCTCGCCTTCCACGCCCAGACGGGCCGGGATGTCATGGGTGCCCGTGGCCAGAACCACGTAGTCTGCGCACACTATAAAGGGGACCTCTGACAGACTTCCTTCCCCCAGCTCGTCAGCCTCCCTCTTCTGGGTTCCCTGGACTTTCCAAAAGGGACGGCCGCTGGCCCCCTCGCAGTTCACCCTCTGTATGGAGGTGACGGTGGTGCCGCAGGCGAAGCTGTCCTCCAGGCCCATCTGGTTGACATAGTGCTGGTAGTAGGAGGCGATCTCGGCGGGGGTGGCCCTGTCGTTACGGACATTCCTGAAACAAAGATTTAAGTATGAGGCTCAGACACCGGTGTTTAAAATACACACAAAAAAAGGTCCTTGGGGCCAAAACCTGAATGAAAACAACAAAAAAACAGCCTCATTCACCAGCCACTTGTCTTTTACACAAAACCACATTTGTTTTGCCTCTATTTTCACTAAACCTAAGGCATTAATACTGGTAGCTAATCCTAGTTCCTAAGCGGCTCAACACAGAAAAAAAACTACACGCAAACAAGAATATTTCCCTTAAGTGAACACTCCTATTCAGTAACAGTGATAAGGTCAATCTGGAATGGCTGATTCGACTGTGGCCACTTAAAGGAAAAATTCACACCAAAAACTGTATTTTGTTATTTTTTATTAGTGCACTGTTACCTTGAACAACAATATAAAATGCAACATGTAAAGTGCTGGTCCCATGTTTCATGAGCCAAAATAAAAGATCCCAGACATTTTTCAAACGCACAAAAAGCGAGTTTCGCTCAAATTTTGTGCAGAAATTTGTTCACATCCCTATTAGTGAGCATTTCTCCTTTGCTAAAATAATCCATCCATCTGACAGGTGTGGCATATCAAGAAGCTGATTAAACATCATGATCATTACATAGGTTCACCTTGTGCTGGGGACAATAAAAAGCCACTAAAATGTGCAGTTGTGTCACAGATGTCTCAACTTGAGGGAGCGTGCAATTGGCATGCTGACTGGAGGAATGTCCAACGGAGCTGTTGCCAGATAATTGAATGTTAATTTCTATCATAAGCTGCCTTCAACTACGTTTTAGAAAATTTGGCAGTACGTCCAACTGGCCTCACAACTGCAGACCATGTGTAACCATGCCAGCCCAGGACCTCTACATCCGGTTTCTTCACACTGCGGGATCGTCTGAGACCAGCCATCCGGATAACTGATGAAACTGTGGATTTGCACAACCTAAGGGTCTTGACCTGACTGCAGTTCTGCGTCGTAACCGACTTCAGTGGGCAAATGCTCACCTTCAATGGCCACTGGCACGCTGGAGATGAGTGCTCTTCACGGATGAATCCCGGTTTGAACTGTACCAGGCAGATGGCAGACAGCGTGTATGGCATTGTGTGGACGAGTGGTTTGCTGTTGTAAACAGAGTGCTCCATGGTGGTGGTGCAGTTATGATATAGGCAGGCATAAGCTACGGACAACGAACAAAACTGCAATTTATTGATGGCAATTTAAATGCACAGAGATACCGGGAGAGGGACCTGAGGCCCATTGTCGTGCTATTAATTCATTGCCATCAACTCATGTTTCAGCATGATAATGCACGGCCCCATGGCACAAGGATCTGTACAGGATTCCTTCGCACAGCTATTGAAGAAGAGTGGGACAACATTTCACAGGCTACAATCAACAGCCTGATCAACTCTATGGAAAGGAGATGTCACGCTGCATGAGGCAAATGGTGGTCACACCAGATACTGGCTGGTTCTGATCCACGCCCCCACCTTAAGGTATCTGTGACCAACAGATATATCTGTATCCATCATGTGAAATTCATAGATTAGGGGCTAATGAATTCATTTCAATTAAATTATTTCCTTATTTGAATTGTAACACTTTGAAATGGTTTGATTTTTGTTCAGTGAAATACAGTCCCAAAATGTTTTGCATGTCAGCATTCAAGATATAGGACTTTAAAAAAGGAAAGTGTCACCTGCCGCCAAACACATCATCATGATGTGGCAAGTGAATCTTTGCTTCTGTGGATTAATGAAAAAAATACAAAAAAAAAAGTTAATGGTGCTGTAGCTTGTCAGAAGGACCCACCTGCGTTTTTCTCTCATCCACTCCTTAAGCTTCAGGCCGGGCAGTTCCATCCAGTTAGCTAGGCTAAGAGTGAGCATGGAGCCTTCCATCGCCTAAGGAGACAAACACAAACACCAGCACCATTAACCACAAGGCTGAAAGCCACATATGCAAACTTTCGTGTCCCAAATGGCATCCTATTTCCTATAAATGGTGTTACTTTTGGCCAGGGCCCAAAGTGTTCTGGTCAATGGTCATCAGATGCATATTTCACCCACCCACCTTTTTCCCAGAAAGCAATGGTCTGCCATTGTCCCTTGCTGTTTTACATGCCAATGTATCTGCAGGTATGCAAACTACAGGTGGTTTTACTAGCTACATGCCATTAGTTAGCCATGACATATAAACAACATTTTTCACTAAGTATACTATGTAAGGAATTTACCAAGAGATTGACTATAACTATCCATCTCAAACAAAAAACTATTACACAAAATAGTAAAGCTGTCAATCAAAATCAGTGGAGTTCATCTCAAGAACATGAGTGCTGTTCATGGAGAGAGTGTCAAGGGAAGAAGAGAGAATTGCCACCGACCTGACACACCCACTCAACCAGGAGCACCGCCGATACAGAGTTGACCTTTACAAGAAATCATTCATCTCCACCAGTATAAGTCAATTGAATAAATACAGTAACTTCACCCCCACAGAACTTACGAACTGAGTTGCAAACTATATCCATCTGTAAACAGTGTTGTCGGCTGTATTATGTATGCACTTATGGTGATGCTTACTGCGTTTTTTGGAGATGCAAGACACATTTTCAGAAAGGGACCAAGAATTATTATTGCATCAATTCTTGTTTTTCAAAGAAATACTAGTGTTGAAAATTCCAAATTGTCTGTATAATCAACTTAGACAGACAGACATACTTACCCACCAGACATGCCACCAGGGGTCTCTTCACAGTCCCCAAATCCAGAATGAATTCAAGGCAAATCACAATTTTATATAGAGCCATGATCACATCTCTCCCTTCCATCTTGAATGACTCAATTTGCTTTAACAAATAAAACAACACCTCACAGCACAACGTCTCTCCCCAATCTGACCTAATTAACTCGGATCCACATTGGGTACTTCAGAGGACTCATAAAACCATAGGCTTACAGGGAAAATGCATGAGGGGGTACTTCAAGGGTACTTTGGGCAAAGCAAAATGTACCTGATGGTACAGTAACCGAAAAAGGTTTGGAACCACTGTACTAATGTAAACTCTGCAAAAAAAAAAAGCATTGTCCCTTTTTCAGGACCCCGTCTTTCAAAGATAATTCGTAAACATCCAAATAACTTCACAAATCTTCATTGTAAAGGGTTTAAATACTGTTTCCCATGCTTGTTCAATGAATCATAAACAATTAATGAACATGCACCCGTGGAACGGTCATTAAGACACTAACAGCTTACAAACGGTAGGCAATTAACCTCTTACATCTAGACGTTCCGCTAGCGGAACACCTGCTCCAATATCCAATGATAGGCGTGGCGCGAATTACAAATTCCTCAAAAATCCAAAAACTTCCATTTTTCAAACATATGACTATTTTACACCATAATAAAGACCAGACTCTCCTTTATCTAACCACACTGTCCGATTTCAAAAAGGCTTTACAGCGAAAGCAAAACAGATTATGTCAGCAGAGTACCCAGCCAGAAATAATCAGACACCCATTTTTCAAGCTAGCATATAATGTCACGAAAAACAAAACCACAGCTAAATGCAGCACTAACCTTTGATGATCTTCATCAGATGACACTCCTAGGACATTATGTTATACAATACATGCATGTTTTGTTCAATCAAGTTCATATTTATATCAAAAACCAGCTTTTTACATTAGCATGTGACGTTCAGAACTAGCATTCCCACCAAACACTTCCGGTGAATTTACTAAATTACTCACGATAAACGTTCACAAAAAACATAACAATTATTTTAAGAATTATAGATACAGAACTCCTTTATGCAATCGCGGTGTCCGATTTTAAAATAGCTTTTCGGTGAAAGCACATTTTGCAATATTCTGAGTAGATAGCTCGCCATCACAGGCTAGCTATTTTGACACCCACCAAGTTTGAACCCTCACCAAACTCAGATTTACTATAAGAAAAATTGGATTACCTTTGCTGTTCTTCGTCAGAATGCACTCCCGGGACTTCTACTTCAATAACAAATGTTGGTTTGGTTCAAAATAATCCATAGTTATATCCAAATAGCGGCGTTTTGTTGTGCGTTCAAGACACTATCCGAAGGGTGACGAAGGGTTACGCGCCCGACGCGTTTCGTGACAAAGAAATTCTAAATATTCCATTACCGTACTTCGAAGCATGTCAACCGCTGTTTAAAATCAATTTTTATGCGATTTTTCTCGTAAAAAAGCGATAATATTCCGACCGGGAAACCCCGTTTTCGTTCAAAGACGAAAAAATAAAAACATGGTGTCGCCTCGTGCACGCGCCTCAGTCTGATTGTTCTCAGATCGACCACTATCCAAATGCGCAACTGTTTTTCAGCCAGAGACAGCAGAGTCATCATTCACCGTTTTGCCGCCTTCTGAGAGCCTATGGGAGCCGTAGGAAGTGTCACGTTACAGCAGAGATCCTCAGTTTTCAATAAAGAGAGTGTAGAAGGCCAAGAAATGGTCAGACAGGCCACTACCTGTAAGGAATCTTCTCAGGTTTTGGCCTGCCAAATGAGTTCTGTTATACTCACAGACACCATTCAAACAGTTTTAGAAACTTTGGAGTGTTTTCTATCCAAAGCTAATAATTATATGCATATTCTAGTTTCTGGGCAGGAGTAATAATCAGATTAAATCGGGTACGTTTTATATCCGGCCGTGAAAATACTGCCCCCCTAGCCATAACAGGTCGAGTGCATAGAGGAGTTCTGTATCTATAATTCTTAAAATAATTGTTATGCTTTTCGTGAACGTTTATTGTGAGTAATTTAGTAAATTGTTAGCAAATTCCCCGGAAGTTCCCCGGAAGTATGCTAGTTCTGAACGTCACATGCTAATGTAAAAAGCTGTTTTTTGATATAAATATGAACTTGATTGAACAAAACATGCATGTATTGTATAACATAATGTCCTAGGTGTGTCATCTGATGAAGATCATCAAAGGTTAGTGCTGCATTTAGCTGTCTTCTGGGTTTTTGTGACATTATATGCTAGCTTGAAAAATGGGTGTCTGATTATTTCTGGCTGGGTACTCTGCTGACATAATCTAATGTTTTGCTTTCGCTGTAAAGCCTTTTTGAAATCGGACAGTGTGGTTAGATAAAGGAGAGTCTTGTCTTTAAAATGCTGTGAAATAGTCATATGTTTGAAAAATTGAAGTTTTTGTATTTTTGAGGAATTTGTAATTCGCGCCACGCCTATCATTGGATATTGGAGCAGGTGTTCCGCTAGCGGAACGTCTAGATGTAAGAGGTTAAGGTCACAGTTATGAAAACCTAGGACACTAAAGAGTCCTTTCTACTGACTCTGAAAAACACCAAAAGAAAGATGCCCAGGGTCCCTGCTCATCTGCGTGAACGTGCATTAGGCATGCTGTTAAGGAGGCATGAGGACTGCAGATGTGGCCAGGGCAATGAATTGCAATGTCCGTACTGTGAGACGCCTAAGACAGCGCTACAGGGAGACAAGACGAACAGCTGATGTGCAGTCCATGAGGAGGAGATGCACTGCAGTACTTAATACAGCTGGTGGCCACACCAGATACTGACTGTTACTTTTGATTTTGACCCCCCCCCCCCCCCCCCTTTGTTCAGGGACACATTCTTCCATTTCTGTTAGTCACATGTCTGTGGAACTTGTTCAATTTAAGTATCAGTTGTTGTATCTTGTTATGTTCATACAAATATTTACACGTGTTAAGTTTGCTGAAAATAAACGCAGTTGACAGTGAGACAGTTTCTTTTTTTGCTGAGTTTATGTATGCGTGCAACTGTCCGTAGGACCTTTTTTGGTTCGATTGTTCTTATTTTAAATTTGTGTAGTTCAGTCCTTTTGCTGTTCTTGTCTATTGATGTTCTGTTTTATGTTTTGTATAGACCCCAGGAAGAGTAGCTGCTGCTTCAGCAACAGCTAATGGGGATCCTAATAAAATAGCAAATACCCAAGGCCATTTTCCACTTGACAAAAACAGACTTCAGAGATTTAAGGGTGTGACAGACCAATTCTGAATGTTAGCACAAAATGTGTTTATGACCCAATTTTTTTACCCAATTGCAAATCACCACCTGGCCCCTTCCAAAAAGCGCCTTGTGTGTATCTGAAAATGATTAGATTGTTGTGAGCAACATCACAAGGAAAAGTTGGAATTCTTGGAATAACCAATCCTTTTTAGATCTGCACAAAGTGGGGACCAGGGGGTCAACATGGTATTGGGCAATTATTATGGACTGGGCACTTACATGCCAGGCTCCTCCTGGGGGTCCTTTGCCAAGCACCAGGTGTGGGGTGGCCCGCTCCGGTTCGTAGCGCCAAAGCAGAGGTGAGGCATGGTCCAGCCCAAAGTCACTGTCGGGCAGGAGCAGGGAGTCAAACAGCACAGCCACGGGGTTGGAGGAGCGGCCCTCTAGTCCCTCACACAGGTACTCCAGGTCCTGCACACAGAAACAAACACGTAAACAACTTTGTACAAAGACTGTGGTATGTAGCCCTACCTACCTATTATATAATTAGTTTTAGGGTCTAGCTCATTGAAAAACAAAATGCCACCCTTTATCAAGGACACTAATAAAGCTTTTTACTAAGCTTATAACATGGACACAACTTTATTTACAAAACCTCCTGTAGCCTACATACAGACCTTACTTAGGGCCACACAAATATTTCTACTGAGCATACATACAGGTAGTAATAGTTGCATAACTACCAACAAACCATAAATCTTAGTGGTAAACACAAACAGACAGCATTTTACAGAACATTTAAACTAGCACCTACAACCAGCCCGGCAACTGTAAACCAACACCCACCAAGCTAGGTGTAAAATGCGAGTTGTGACAGAGACATTGTGAAGACAGACGAGGTGTCATTCTTACCAGCTCCAACAGTGACAAATGAGGCTGTTGATCCAGCTTGCCTTGCAGTAGGGGGTTAGGGTGAGTGCCCTCTGGAGATAGGTAGGGGGTGTAACCTGACAACAGATATGACAGGCAGATGCCCGAGGGGCCGTTACCTAGGAGAGAAAGGGAAAGAGGTGCAAGTTCAGACAAGTTGAATAAATTAGTTTAACTTCTTTGGGGTAGGGGGCAGTATTTTGACATCCGGATGAAAAGCGTGCCCGTAGTAAACTGCCTGCTACTCAGGCCCAGAAGCTAAGACATGCATATTATTAGTAGACTTGGATTGAAAAATACTCTGAAGTTTCTAAAACTGTTTGAATGATGTCTGTGAGTATAACAGAACTCATAAGGCAGGCAAAAACCAGAGAAAGAAATCCAACCAGGAAGTGTGGAAATCTGAGGTTTGAAGTTTTTCAAGTGATTGCCTATCCAACATGTAAATGGGGTCATATTGCACTTCCTAAGGCTTCCAATAGATATCAACAGTCTTTAGAACCTTGTTTCATGCTTCTACTGTGACTGGGGAGAGAATAAGAGCTGATTGTATCAGGTGTCCCAAAATAAGGCATGAGCTCAGTCACACGCGCAGCCTTGGGAGCGAGCGGAGTTCCTCTTCATTCCTAAAGAGAAAGGAATTGTCCAGTTGGAATATTATTGAATATTTATGATAAAAACATCCTAAAGATTGATTCTATACATCGTTTGACATGTTTCTACGAACTGTAATGTAACTATTTTGACTTTTCGTCTGGACTAAACTCGCGCACTTAGTGAATTTGGAGTGCTGGACTAAATGCGCAAACAAAATGGAGGTATTTGGACATAAAGATGAACTTTATCGAACAAAACAAACATTTATTGTGGAACTGGGATTCCTGGGAGTGCATTCCGATGAAGATCAAAGGTAAGTCAATATTTATAATGCTATTCCTGAATTTTGTTGACTCCAACATGGCGGGTATCTGTATTGCTTGTTGTTGTTGAGCGCTGTACTCAGATTATTGCAAAGTGTGTTTTAGCTGTAAAGTTTTTTTTAAATCTGACATAGCGGTTGCATTAAGGAGAGGTTTATCTAGAATTCTGTGCTTAACACTATCTTTTATCAAAGTTTATGATGAGTATTTCTGTAAATTGATGTGCTCATTCACCGGAGGTTTTGGAGGCAAAACATTTCTGAACATTAACCGCCAATGTAAAAATGTTTTTTTTTTTTTTTAATATATAAATATGAACTTTATCGAGAAAAACATACATGTATTGTGTAACATGAAGTCCTATTGAGTGCCATCTGATGAAGATCATCAAAGGTTAGTGATTCATTTTAGCTGTATTTCTGGTTTTTGTGACGCCTCTTCTTGCTTGGAAAATGGCTGTGTGGTTTTTCTTGTGAAGTTTATGTCCTAACATAATCTAATGTTATGCTTTCGCCGTAAAGCCTTTTTGAAATCGGACACTGTGGTTGGATTAACGAGAATATTATCTTTAAAATGGTGTATAATACTTGTATGTGTGAGAAATTTGAATTATGAGATTTTTCTTCGTTTTGAATTTGGCGCTCTGCTATTTCACTGGTTGTTGGCGAGGTTGAATGCTACTGTCCCACATACCCCAGAGAGGTTAACCACTACAGTTTTTGTTTGTTTATGTAGGCTAGGCTACCTGGGGCGGCAGGTAGCCTAGTGGTTAGAGTGTTGGACTTGTAACAAAGGTTGCAAGGTCGAATCCCCGAGCTGACAAGGTAAAAATCTGTCGTTCTGCCCCTGAACAAGGCAGTTAACCCCCTGTTCCTAGGCAGTCATTGAAAGTAAGAATTTGTTCTTAACTGACTTGCCTAGTTAAATAAAGGTAAAAAAATATATAATAATAATGTAGTGCCTTAATATTATGTAAGGCAATATATTAACATTATTTGGGGGCTCATACAGGCTTTGGCTGTCATGAAATTTTGTCAGCCGGTTATTGCCAGGCAAAAGACTGCTGGTCTCACGATAATAGACAGTCAATTAACATAAACACGTTTAGTATCTCCAGGCCTTCACGCATACAAGCCACTGATGCACGCCTTTGGAATGTCTACATTTAAGAATGTCAAAATCAATTTAATATCCATCACAATAAATCCATTATTTATTTTAAGCAAAAAGGTTTGAGCTCTGTTCCTTACCTCTGACTGCACAAACTATTCTAACATCACGTGACTATATTTTCCCCATCAGACTATTCTCAACTTTGTCTTTACTAATAGGTCAAATTAGTTTTGATTAAGAACGGCCCATTATAAAATGGCCAGGGGAAAAAAGGCGTCATCCATATACACTTAAATAGTGAATGGAGGCCGCTTTCCTGCTGGTTCAATTTTCAAAATCAGCCTGGTGAGGCTACTCTGGTTATTTCACTCCATGAATCAACCACTGTTTGAAGAGCATGCAGCCTCTCGCTGCACGACAGGTGATATTCCGCCCAAACTCTGTATGCCATGGGCCCTCCAACCCTGTTCCTGCAGCTAGCCAGTGCTTAAAATTGGGAAACCAAGTGAAAGTTGTTCAGGAGCATCAACAGTAACATGTTTTCACAACTAAAAATATTGCATTAAACTGTTGACAGCCCCTCTCTGCACACTCAAGAAAAGAATGAAGGAGAGAGGGGAGGAGATTGAAACACGGTGGTGAGATTCTGTAACTATAAGGTAATGTGTCAGTCTATAAATTATGAAAATGTAAAAAAAATGCCCTATTAGTAGGCTATTCAAAACAAAATACAAATTGTAGGCTAACTCTGTAAGACAACCTGACAAATCAATGAACCAACAGTATCATCCAGGCATTCTCTCCCAGACTACTGAATAGAAAGTTTGGCACATTGCATAAGGTAACCAGTCCATCCGGTATGCATAACAACACATTCCACACTCAAAGATGATTACAAGAATTTGGTTAATTTTGGAGTATAGGCTATACGTATAATTTACCAAAGACACGTTAAATATTTGTATGTATTTATCGGCTATGTATTGTACAACATTTGATAACGGCACAATCATTATTTTAATTCTGTTTTTTTCCTTTTTTGGGGCTCATTTATAGGCCTATGTATTATCTCTAATATGCGTACGGATGTTTTGAATTATTCACAACCTTAGAAAGCGCTGTCCATTTTGTTATGTTAGGCTTTGAAACCTGTTGTTGAACTTCTTTCTTCAAATTGATCAATCACAGTGAGGTGAGTTTTAAAAGCATGATACTGTTTTGATGACAAGTGTTTGATGTTATTTTCGATTGCATTTGTATTGATGTCAGTGTGGTTAGGGACAACAGGTCCATGAGTACCAGGCCATTAGCGACCTGATGGTCATTAGTGAGTTGGGTACCACCAAGCATGTCCGGAGTGCATAAGAGATTACCCTGATGTCAAATTTTACTGCAGTAATGGCTCGTGACTGCTGGTGTGGTGGTAATATGTTCACCGCAACAGCCCTACATAGAGAATGTTTGAGGGCTCATCATGAATGTAAAAATCTGATATGAGAATCAACCATGAATAGCAGTCAAAAAAGTATTTGTATAAAAATATACTTGGCTTTTAAGAATGCCTCGCATAAGAAAAGCCTAAAAAAGTTGAGTCATTTGAGATGGGTCTTCTTACAGTGAGGGAAAAAAGTATTTGATCCCCTGCTGATTTTGTATGTTTGCCCACTGACAAAGAAATGATCAGTCTATAATTTTAATGGTAGGTTTATTTGAACAGTGAGAGACAGAATAACAAACCAAAAAAAATCCAGAAAAACACATGTCAAAAGTGTTATAAATTGATTTGCATTTTAATGAGGGAAATAAGTATTTGACCCCTCTGCAAAACATGACTTAGTACTTGGTGGCAAAACCCTTGTTGGCAATCACAGAGGTCAGACGTTTCTTGTAGTTGGCCACCAGGTTTGCACACATCTCAGGAGGGATTTTGTCCCACTCCTCTTTGCAGATCTTCTCCAAGTCATTAAGGTTTCGAGGCTGACGTTTGGCAACTCGAACCTTCAGCTCCCTCCACAGATTTTCTATGGGATTAAGGTCTGGAGACTGGCTAGGCCACTCCAGGACCTTAATGTGCTTCTTCTTGAGCCACTCCTTTGTTGCCTTGGCTGTGTGTTTTGGGTCATTGTCATGCTGGAATACCCATCCATGACCCATTTTCAATGCCCTGGCTGAGGGAAGGAGGTTCTCACCAAATATTTGACGGTACATGGCCCCATCCATCGTTCCTTTGATGCGGTGAAGTTGTCCTGTCCCCTTAGCAGAAAAACACCCCCAAAGCATAATGTTTCCAGATCCATGTTAGACGGTGGGGATGGTGTTCTTGGGGTCATAGGCAGCATTGCTCCTCCTCCAAACACGGCGAGTTGAGTTGATGCCAAAGAGCTCCATTTTGGTCTCATCTGACCACAACACTTTCACCCAGTTGTCCTCTGAATCATTCAGATGGTATCATTGGCAAACTTCAGACGGGCATGTATATGTGCTTTCTTGAGCAGGGGGACCTTGCGGGCGCTGCCGGATTTCAGTCCTTCACGGCGTAGTGTGTTAGCAATTGTTTTCTTGGTGACTATGGTCCCAGCTGCCTTGAGATCATTGACAAAATCCTCCCGTGTAGTTCTGGGCTGATTCCTCACCGTTCTCATGATCATTGCAACTCCACGAGGTGAGATCTTGCATGGAGCCCCAGGCCGAGGGAGATTGAGTTCTTTTGTGTTTCTTCCATTTGCGAATAATCACACCAACTGTTTTCACCTTCTCACCAAGCTGCCTGGCGATGGTCTTGTAGCCCATACCAGCCTTGTGTAGGTCTACAATGTTGTCCCTGACATCCTTGGAGAGCTCTTTGGTCTTGGCCATGGTGGAGAGTTTGGAATCTGATTGATTGATTGCTTCTGTGGACAGGTGTCTTTTTTACAGGTAACAAGCTGCGGTTAGGAGCACTCCCTTTAAGAGTGTGCTCCTAATCTCAGCTCGTTACCTGTATAAAAGACACCTGGGAGCCAGAAATCTTTCTGATTGAGAGGGGGTCAAATACTTATTTCCCTCATTAAAATGCAAATCAATTTATAACATTTTTGACATGTGTTTTTCTGGATTTTGTTGTTGTTATTCTGTCTCTCACTGTTCAAATAAACCTACCATTAAAATTATAGACTGATCATTTCTTTGTCAGTGGGCAAACGTACAAAACCAGCAGGGGATCAAATACTTTTCCCCCCTCACTGTATAAGGGGAGCACGTTGTGCCATCATTCTAAGAAACTAGGTTCTTATGGGGTCGTTCCACCTAAAAAAGCACAAGAAAGGGGATTGACACTCACCATCTCAGATTGTTCCGACATCGTTTGTTGTAAGAAATATAACATTAGCATTCCTGCAACATTATTTTGTTGAAATATAATCTTGTCTCTGAGATATTAAGGTAATTTATTGCATCCAAATTGACCATTTCAATTTATATGATTCATATAATTTTCAATACATATAACCTCACTTAACATCCAAACATTTCTTTCTAACTATGAGTAAGAATCCAAAGAAATGGTAAAAAGCCACCCACCTCATATCCAACAATGAGTATACAGTATCAGTTATCTATGAATAGTATGGAGCTGTATTGTTTTTCATCCTATGCAATGTATTCTCAGTGAATTTGATGGTGTTTTTTCCCCTCCCTGTTCATAGAAAAGATCAAATTGAAGTTGTTAGGTTTATGTCCCATTCTACATCCTGAAAAATACCATGTTCTGCAATCAATTATTTTAATTTCTCAGAGATCTAATTATCTTTCAACAAAAATCTTGTAGAAATTATAATCTTAACTGTTTCTAACTACAAAAACAATTTTAGAACAATCTGAGATGGTGGGTGTCATATCTTGGAATGACCCTATAGCCTTGTGAGTCTACAATGATCTAGGGCACTTGACATTTTGGTGACAATGCATCCTTTCACCCACCGTATGCAATTTGGAAATTGCCTCAGAAGAGAAACACTGTTGTGCAAAGTGTTACTTCCTTCCCTATAATACCGGAAGCAGTTTCATAGTCTAGTCCCCGAGAAGATCTTTGACCAAATTCCCTACTATGTGTAGAAATAACTTGTAACCAAATCTGGTTTTATAGCCAAGTCTTTCAGAGCTGAATGTGTACAGTCACCCCAGTCTTACCGATGACAACAACTGGCAGAATCTCTCTGGGAAGGATATCTTTATTTTGCAAGTCCATGGCCACTGTATGCTTTTATCTGCAAGGAGAGAAAAAAAAGGGACGTTAACCATTAGCCTTTAAATTCCTGCTCTGGTCTTCTACTTCAGTACATTTCCACAGTCCACCAATGACACATCCCTGTCTGACACCATTGCCAAGCTGCTTTCCATAACGGCACATAAAAGAAACAAAACACTTCCGTCTGGGCGAGACCAGCCTCTGTGTCCTCAAGCCAAGGTGAACGTGTACAGATAAGAGAAGTTAAATGTGGAACGGAAACTGCAGCTAAAACACAACTCAAATAGTTGAGGGAGAACACTTAAATGGCTGGGAAGGGTCCAATAGTGATCTAATTTAGCCAGGAAGGGGGCGAGGACAGCTTTAAGCATGTAAGGGGAGAAGTAGTACAGTAGTGAAGTGAGTCATGAGGGGGAAGAGACAGGTTATACCAGAAAGCTCTGGGACCCCTACTGGATCCTTGCAGAGGCTTACAGCGAGCAGAGTGGTTATACAACTCACTTTGCTTGTAAGCGTGACTCGGCAGAAAGTTTAAAGCGATAGCGCAGCAAGCAGCTTTTATATCATCTCAATCCGGCTGAGCCGGACTCAAAATGCAAAGGAAACTATGTGGACTGACTAAGATTTGACTGTTACAAGCAGATGTTCCTTACCTTTTCTAGTGACAGTCAGTGCAATATTATTTAAATACTTTAACCCATATTGTTTATAGGCTTATATAGAACAGCTGGGCAGGATTAAAGTGAGATATTAGCCTACCCAAGATCTAGGTTAAGATGTCCTTGTTAAAAACTTATTTTGTCAGACCACAACATAAATATTGACATTTCAAATGTTTTTTTTCTTGTATTCATCCCAAAGAATTACATTGTGCTCAGTTGTCACATTACTTAGTTGTCTGCCTGCCTTTCTGTACATGTGTCAGTCTGTACTTGTCCGTGACTGACACGTCAGTGATCAAAGCTTGCATAAATTTGCAGTCGTTACATCTACATATTTTGTCTAGGTAGATCATCCTGGGGGCGAAGGCTTACTTGTCTGAAATGGTACAACTAATAACTAAATTTGTCAAACTGCACCTCTCCTGTAAAAGTCTCAACTAAAGAGTCTTTGTGGTTAAATAAAAAAATTCACTTGACAGACAATTGTCTATAAAATGTTGTTCAAGAAAGCAGCCATAACCAAACAAGTCAACTTTACAGTAAACTTTTTCTCCGCCCACTGCCTTTTCTCTCCACCTAGTATGATAGGCCTGGGGTAGCCCAAAGGCCGGCAGATGCCGATGTTGGGTCGTTTCATCTTAACGTCTAAAGGGACTGTACGAAGCCCGCTATACACTTGTATCCCCCACGGACCGGTTCGATACATAAAATATTCAGGCTGGAAAGGCAACGTTTTCCTCCTTAACTCGATTTAATGGAGAGAAGGCGGAAAAAAACAGGGGAAATATGCATTCTTTATGAAACACCATTTTCCACCACCATCCTAGAGTGGCTAATGCTAGTTCCGGATGTTGCGTATCACGTTCAGCCAATCAGGTTGCAGTAGCCTGTTTACCCTTTGTCTGAATGCTGTAGTCAATGTCAGGAATTAGCATTTGCCACCATAGCATGGCAGTGGAAAATGGTGTTTCATAAAGAAAGTAACGAAATGTTTAAACTAGAGAGAAAATGTGATTATTTAAAAAATCTTGGGAGTTTACTTCATTTACTATCATCCTAAATTAAGATAATTATTTTGCCATATATAATTAATGATTATTATGCTACTTTCCATAATGGGGACAATATGTGTCACTACATTACACATGCAGAAGTTTTGGACCACATAGAATTGAGGGGAATTGCAATTTTTTTACCTCAGACTGGTGACGTTAGTATAAAAGTTCATAGTCATGATGACAAGATCAATTGCTTAAAACATATATTTGTTTTTTTTACAGTCGATTTCATCATACACGCTCATTGGTTTTGTACTGTTGATTTCCGTCTTAGAACGCATCTATGATTTTCTCAAATGGCACAGAATTCAATATAATTCAGGGTGGTCTCTGTATAAAAGCCGCTGGCCACACATCAATACACGGATTTGAAAGTCAAACTATCACTTAAATAGCAGCCAACCGTTGTGACTGTTGATATCCTATGGCGGGTCGTGAATCGCTGAAGTTAACAGAAAGTGAATTATTCCTCTTTCCCCGTGATAGCAGCATCCCGAAATCAACATTGGCCATTCTCATCTAACCAACTATGTATAGGTTATTCTATGTTTCCATGAATAGTGTTAGTTTAAACAGTGCATACCACCCCCCTCCCAAATGATGAATGATTTATTGCCACTTGACAAATTATTTTTGGGGGCGTGTGCTGTTTATAAGTTGTTAATTTAAAAAAAAATAGTAATATGACTACTATTGTTGCACATGTATGTGTAGATAGTACATTTTTGGTTTATGTTTTTAATATCATGAACTGTTTCTGCATATTGGTTATTGATTTGGACACTTTAAAACTGTGTTTTTACATTGGGCTATTTATCAATTCGCTAATTAAACTCAACTATAACGTTAGTGTGGGCAGACTGGAGCTCTGACAACACAACTTCATTTTTATCAAAAACTACTGATTTCAGCACCCAAAGAACAGCCCACAATTACACAGAACAAAGCCGTGTGTAACTGTAACAGTGTAGGTTCCGTCCCTCTCTTCGCCCCAACCCGGGCTCGAACCAGGGACCCTTGCACACATCAACAACTGACACCCCACGAAGCATCGTTACCCATCACGCCACAAAAGCCGCGGCCCTTGCAACGCAAGGGGAAACCCTACTTCAAGTCTCAGAGCGAGTGACGTCACTGATTGAAACGCTATTAGCGCGCACCACCGCTAACTAACTAGCCATTTCACATCGGTTACAACTGCAGGCTATTATTTGGGTGCTTTAATAAGTCATTTTTGAAAGAAACTTTATGAATGTCTTGTCAACAGGGAGAACCGATAACATCCCTTTCAATTTAAGATTAATTAAACTTCCAATATTCATTCCCAATGCTATTGTACTTATTCGGGTAAAAACTGCTGAATGACTCCAAAAACGTGCTGTGATTCATTTATTTTGATACCAGAAATCACAAAAACGGGTTTGCCTTGCATAAACAGAGTCCCTTTGGACGGTAAAATGTAACGACTCAATCCCGCCATCTCCCGGCCTTTGTATCACTGTACCAATGATGTAATCCTGACAGAACACCACATGAGGTTATGATATAACTGCTAACGACTCAATGCGCTATGGTTATAAATAATGTGCCATGTTATCATAAATCGAATACATGTCAATATTCGCCATCCTGGCTGAAAATGCTTACCAAATTACCTCGCTAGGTTCGAATGAATGATGGGTCCTATATTGTAGCCAAAAATTTCCGTTGTGCTACGCGAGACGTGCACAGTACCCGCAAACAGCCCGATTGTAGTCTCGTAGTGGACCATTTGACTGCAGCCGACGCAGCCTTCTAACTGGACTGTAGCCTAATTATCGATAGATTAAACACACACACACACACACACACACACACACACAACCTGAATCCAACGCAAAACGTCTAGACTGATAGCCTTGGTTAAATGATTTAGATTTCTACTTCAATGCTGGGTTCCCGTCTACGGTTTCCATCGGCAACCGGCACATTGAAACCACGTCAAATTCGCTATTTACCAACAGACACATCAGGAACAGCCTAGAAGACGTCGGAGAAAAGCTAAATGGGCCCAATAAGGAGAACGAAAATATTGAAATATTGACTACAATGTTTCCACTTACCGATAGCTATGAAGACAAGGCTACCGCTGATATCCCTTAAACGCTGCTAGAGTTATCAAACGCCTACCCTTGTTGAAAACCTTCGATTCCTTCCCCAGGCAGGTTCAACCGACTGCAATCTCTAAAGATATGCCTCAAATTCTCGTTATGTGACTCTTTCACCGACATGTGTAAAATGCTGCAATGTTACGGTAACCCGCGATGGAAGATGAGCATGAACTAATTTTATAATTCCTATTTGCGTTGTGTTCACCAGCCACTCATGGTCACCTTCTTCTTCATCTTTGGAATTGGGTTGGTGGATCGCATCCAACTTTAAAGTCCATACACCGCCACCTACTGTACTGAAGTGTGAGACCAGTCACGGCCTACCTACATTAAATTATCTTAATTATTCCGGTTCCTAAATAATAATAATAATAATAATTCCACCAATTAACCCTACACCTATATATCACAATTTCATAAAAAATGTAAATCACCACCCCATTAACTCTTTTGCATTAAGATCTTGTATACCCAGGTACTTCTCTTCAACTGCCACCTATACTCATTAAAAACCCACTCCCCCATTCCACTACTTTGACCCCATCTGCTCCTGCACTATGTCAACATACTGGGATGACGGGACACCATCCCTCAACACACCCTGTAATTCTTCTGAATTCAAATCTCGTATACTTCTATGCAGCTTCCACCACAACACATTTTCTGCGATTTTACATTCCATTTCTGCAGTACAGTTGATAACCATTGCTATGAAGGCTAAGAAGCCAACCTTACTCAAACATAAATCACTCATTGTCCTATCCCTCTGTGCTGGTAAAAAAAAAACTACTCACTGGGATCCTCTCAGGATCCCTCACCCTTGACCCATCCTCCTCTACTTTTTTCACTGCCTCAACATACAACACTTTCTGCACAACTCTGACTCTGGCCACTTAAACCTGCCCCTCTCGTCATTGTCAACGGGAGATGACGCTTAAAATGACTATAGGCTTTCTCCTTAATGATGCAATCCGCGCTATCTGGGATCCTTGGGACGTCCCTACCCCATTGAAGTTTACATCTTAAATGCTAGGGGTTAGGGTATGGACATCCCAAGGATCACAGATAGCACTGAACATCATGCAAGCAACTGGGCAAGTTTGTTTTGAATGGTCTGGTGCCGAGGGTGGATTAAGATTTCCCTCAAGGACAAATGGAATGGTCTCAAATGGAGAACGGTGTGATTGCTACCCACCATTCGGGGCCCGCAACTCACATGCCTTCCTGCATGCGTTCACACACATGCAGAGACCACTTGCCGCGTTCACATTCTAGTTAGAACTAGAAGACTGAAATTTCCGACTTGCTGAAAGCGGCACGTGTATAACTACAACCAGTTAGCATGTCGGAAATGTTTGAGTTTACTAGTTCCGACTAGCACGTGAACGCGGCAACTCTCACCATTGAAGGTAGTTGAGCCCATGGCTGTGTTCGAGAGCATCAAAACCGGGATGAGTCATGGGTAAATTGTGACTGACTGATCTACAGATAATATTGAGTAGTTTTTAGGATGCAAGGTGATTTATAGATCAGTCAGTTGACTTGTCTTTAAACTCAACTGCAATGTCGAATGAGCCGTGCGTCTTGTGCACTTTGTTTGCGAGTGTTTATTGTTATAATCATTCCAAATACTTTTATATAGTCAACAAGTTTCTAAAACGCTTCTGTTTCTGTAATTGTAATGTATGCGTGTCTACGTTTAAATGCTGTTTATGGTGTGTCTATGACTGAAACATTGTTCCCCCTGCTGCTTTCTTGGTTGAACCAGGTCTCTCTTTAAAAACAATATTTTATCTCAACGAGACTAATCTGGATAAATAAAGGATAAAAAAAATAACATAAATGTAGGCATTCTTGCATCTGCAGGAACCCCTCTTTATACTATTGGTACATTTTTAAGCTAGGACTCCAGCACAGTAGGTGGCAGTAATGCACCAATAACACAGGTGGGAGGCAAGGGCCGCTATCTAGGACACTGGTAGACACGACTAGACAGTGTCCTATGGGGGGTGATAAGAGACACATATAAGCCTAACCGTACCACTGTGTGACTGTTGCCTAGCATTGCACGTCTGACTGACATGACATGATACAAACACCTTGCGTGACGCCTGCGTCGCATGTTAATGAAAGTCATAATGTGCATAGTTTATATTTATGTTAATAAAATCTCAACCATATGTTGAAAAACGTACCATTTTTCCCGTGCAAGCAGACATTCCGACGTAGCCACCTTGAACTACAGTGTAGCCTACGACTTCAGTATTTCCTGTTATCGCTAATGGCCTAGAAAGGATGATGTCCAATCTATAGGTAATCTGTCTTTCCCTCAACACCTCCTGGCATGGTATGTTATCTTTTCTCGCTGTATACAGATCTAAATGTTGTTAGCCAATCACAGACTGTGATGTTACTAGTTCCCAGTAACCTACATCAGAGAACCAATAAGAGTTGTGTCCACGGCTTTCAGTCGAATATAGAGGAGTTAATAGGTGCTATTCGGGATCCTAGGGACTCTATCAAGTATAAATGTAAAATGTTTAAGTTTAGTGTTAGTTTAGGGTAAGAACGACCCAAGGAATACGGATAGCAGTGACCGTTCATAGAGTGAGAGACTGGCACGGTATTTGAGAGCTCGGCGGCTTCACAGACATTCATTCGTTATTTTTTTTACAAGCACCAGAAGCGATTTGCGAGTGTCTGCCCCAGATAGTTTCCTTAGAGACGATGAAAATAATTACCAAAATGTACTTGATCCAATTGAGGAGTAAGTAGGCTATATTTAAGTTGTGACATCGTTAGGAAATATTTAGGCCTACTGTGTTAAGGCAAATTTGGTTTATTTGAAAATAAAACATGTTTTGTTGATAACGTATTGTCGAAAGCATGTAGGCAATATTATGTACTGAGGAGTTCATATGCTTTCCCAGAGTGTCCGTGCTATTAGGGATCCTTGGGATGTCCCTACTGCTATCAAGTATAAATGTAAAATGGTTAAGTTTAGTGGTAGTTTAGGGTAAGGACGTCCCAAGGAGTACAGATAGCAGTGACCATTCATAGAGTGAGAGACTGGCACGGTATTTGAGAGCTAGGCGGCAACACAGACATACATTTTATTTACAAGTGGCAGAAGCGATTTTCGAGTGTCTGCCCCAGATAGTTTCCTTAGAGATAATGAGGCCTACTGTGTTAAGGCAAATTTGGTTTATTTGAAAATAATTACCAAAACACATGAATAAAGGAAAAATACCTAATTGGCTGCTTATTACAGAAGGGAGGAAATCAAAAAACTTCACACTTATTATTCCTGGCATGAATTCACGCTTCAGCCTTCATTATTATAACGTTACCATCCTAACATACACACTTCAACCTTTACGAACAACACGCGAAGACATGAAAACTTAGCTAACACAGATTGCCTTCACTCCAAAGGTGTGTTTCTACGATAATAATCCCCATTACAACAGTTCTTAGCCACGTAGCCCCACTTGTCTTATCATTTCCCCCGCATAGCGAACACGTAAACAATTCAAACCAAAAAACGGCATAGACTTACAGGTTAATTGTCAATTACAGGTTTCTTGATGATTTGTGTGAGATTGACGCCTTAGAAACAAACTTGTCTCCATTGACAGTCCAAGTTAATTCATGGCGGTATTTTATGGCTCTAGGAAGACGTTAGGTGACTTGGTGAGAGGTATCAGCAGCTTCACAAGGCTTAATTCTGGCATGAATCACCCCCCATAGCGTCCCTCGCTCCCTTCTGCCGAGCACTGCTTTCCCGCAGCTCTGTTAATATTACGGCAAGGGCAGGCAATTGGCAAGCGGGGATAAAGTACTAGCAGTGTTGCCAACTTAGCGACTCTGTCGCTATATTTAGCGAGTATTCAGACCCCTCTAGCGACATATTTAAAAAAAATTGACTAGGGACAAATCTAGCGACTTTTTCTGGTGTTATTGGAGGCTTTTAGAGACTGATGTGAAAGCACGTATCGTTCTTGCTCTTCTCAACGAGCAGCGGGTGCTGCCGTGGGCCCCACCCCCATCCCAAAGCACTCACAGGCGGCCCAGTCTATGCGCAGCAGTCCCTCCCAGCTGCAGTCAGAGCAGGAGATGTTCACCCCTCCGCGTCCAGACTGCAAATGAATCACGCATGCGGGAAGCCGCCGCTGGCTGATCCCGCCCTGGCTTACATTCAGGGCAGGATGTAAATGTAAAATGTTCGTTGTCTAAAATAAATCACTACACAAAAATAAATCACTGCATTTGACACACACAGCCTCAGTCACTTACCTTGTCCACTGTGTGTGTGCCTCTCTGTGACATAAGCTAAACATCTAGCTGGCTAGCACATCATGTCTCAGTCTAAACTGTACACTCAAAAATACAGAAAGGAGTGGGAATCAAACCCTGAATTCAAAGGCTGGTTGAAGCCGTTTATTGGAGATGATACACGGGCATGCTGCCTGTATTGTAAGGCTGATTTCTACGCCAAACTTAGTGATGTAAAAAAAAAAAAACACATGACAACTCAAAAACATACTCAAAAGGCAAAGCCTTATAACAGTTCCACCCAAAACAAGCTGCCATTTATGGTTAAAAAAAATGTACTATGCAAAAAAGGCTGAGGCCACCATGGCATTAGCTATCGCTGAACACTGTTCCATGCTGGCATGTGATCACATTGGAGAAGCATGTAGAGCTGCTTTCTCAGACTCCACTGCTGCTACCCACTTCAAAACGCACAGGACAAAGTTCACAGAAATGATTAATGGTGTTCTAGCACCATACTTTCTGAAAAAGTTGGTTGCAGATGTGGGTGACCAGCGTTTCAGCCTCCTCCTCGATGAGTCCACGGATGTAAGTGTTTCTAAGTACCTGGGGGTTGTGATAAGGTACTTTAGTGACACCAAGCAGACAATTGTATCAACATTTCTGGGGCTTGTTGAGTTGGAGGGAGGAGATGCCAAATCTATAGCCCGTGCTGTTGTGGCTTTCCTCGAGAAGTGTTGTCTTAAAAAAGAGAAACTCCTGGGGATAGGGACTGACAATGCCTCTGTTATGACAGGGATTAACAATGGGGTCCATAAAGTGCTGAAGGAGGAGTATGGCCTCAAATATCCGGTTCTTATTCGCTGTGTGTGCCACTCTCTGCAGCGTGCTCATTTGTAGTTCTAAACATATTTAGGGTGTTTTTACTCACTCTTTGTCTCTCCCACGACGTTATTCCTCTCTCCTACAGCGTCCATCACAATTACATGCACATGGCCAATTATGCAAATTAGGTGATAACGTCATTTAGCGACTTATAGCAACTTTTACGACAGCCAATAGCTACTTTCCTTACTGACGAGTTGGCAACACTGAGTACTAGCTAGCTAGCTAGTACTCCGGTAATGTTATGGACATGGGGGCGACACCGGTAGCTACAGTAGTACACCGGTAGACAGTGTACTTCGTCCCCGCCTCCCGAACACTGCTTCCCTGCAGTTATGTTAACGTTACGGTGAGGGCAGGTTCTAGGCAGGTGGGACCAATGACAAGAGTGTGCAAAGCTGTCATCAAGGCAAAGTGTGGCTACTTTGAAGAATCTCAAATATAAAATATATTTTTAATTGTTCAACACTTTTTTGGTAACTACATGATTCCATATGTGTTATTTCATAGTTGTGATGTCTTCACTATTATTCTACAATGTAGAAAATAGTAAAAATAAAAACCCTTGAATGAGTAGGTGTGACTAGTACTGTAGTGGAGGCTGTGCCTGATTTCTTTACGAATAGTGGTAACTCTCCATGGTTCTAAATCAATAGTTGTTTAGTTCCAAAATGTTAAAAACATTGACTTTCTTGAACATGCTGTAGATCATGTAACTGCAATATGTTTTGTGGACTTCACAGGACAGATGTTGCTCTCCAGTTTTGTGATGAAACAAAGGTGTAATTGAATTTATTCTGCCACTGTGTCTTCTAATTGTTGTGGCCTTAGGCCTATATATATCACGATGTCAAGGCATATGAACTAACAAGTTATAGAGCAAACAAAGCAATTATCACAACACATAGGTTGTAATATGCCTTTTTTCCCCCCTGATCTTACCCATCAAATCAAATTGTATTTGTCAAATGCGCAGAATACAACAGGTAGACCTTACCGTGAAAAGCCCTTAAAAAAAATTCTTACAACTGCATTGTTGGTTAACACTTTTTTAAAACCTTCATTTAACTAGGCAAGTCAGTTTAGAACAAATTCTTATTTACAATGACAGCCTAGGAACAGTGGGTTAACTGCCTTGTTCAGGGGCAGAATGACAGATGTTTTCCTTGTCAGCTCAGGGATTTGATCCAGCAACCTTTCGGTTACTGGCCCAACGCTCTAACCACTAGGTTACCTGCCGCCGAAAATAGAGTTAAGAATTATTATTTTTAAATAACAATAACGAGGCTATATACAGGGGTTACCGAGTCTATGTCAGGATACAAGTTAGTCAAGGTAATTGGTACATGTAGTAAGGGTTACGTGACTATACATAGATAATAAACAGCGAATAGCAGCCCATGCACCGCAACTGCTGTTAGAGACTGAACATTGTATATGAAAGTATCAGAATGTATATTTATGTAGCTATTTTTCTATTGATAATGAGAACTGTGAATGTATTTTTCTACAAAGCAATTGTAATGAACCAGATAGACCTTTGCCGTTTGGAATCATATTTTAAAAGAAATGAGGATTCAGGAGGGGAATGAGAATGGACCGGAAGAAGCAGAGGGTTGCAGATGAAGGATCCAGGGGTTGGACTCTAGAGTTTGGCTTAGAGTCTCAGGTAGACATCATCGTCAGGCCATGGTAGTGTAAGGGACATTTTAATGTTTGTGCTATTCTTATAACCAATTTCTGTGTTCTATTCATGTGCTGTTCTATAAACCAATTTCTGTGTTCATGCAAGTGGTTGACTGTACAAATCACACCTATCAGTAGCTGCAATTTGGCAGTACGCCAGACGTTGTTTTGAGAACGAACAAACGAAAGATATCTCAGTTTCAAGGTATCAGCTTAGAAAGAAGCCTTGAGGTGTCGGTCTGTCACATGTTATGAAACAGTATTGGTCGGTCACATAAATAGACCAAACCGGTAATGATTAATTAATTGTGCTAAATCATGCAAATAACTTGTCTGCGTATAGCCGTGTATAAGACAACTGTTGGGACTGCCCCGGCTGAGTTTTCTGACAGACGTGTGCTATGGTGCAATGAGTTGGTTGGAATCTCTCCAGCGTGCTGACAAATAAACTCTTGATTAATTTAAGATTGAGTTTGAGTGTCCCTGTGTAAGAATTTCCACGACAGTAGTTAGACTGCTGTGGTGATGGCGATCCTTAGGTTCTTCTAAGAGATACTATACTGAACAAAAATATAAACACAACATGCAGTAATTTTTGTTGAGTTAAAGTTAATTTAAGGAAATCAGTCAATTTAAATGAATTCATTAGGCCCTAATCAATGAATTTCACATGACTGGGCAGGGCTGCAGCCATGGGTGGGCCTGGAGGGCATAGGCCCACCCACTTGGGAGCCAGGTCCAACCACTGTAGAGCCGGGCCAAGCCAATGGGTGTAGGCCCACCCACTTGGGAGCCAGGTCCACCTACTGTAGAGCCAGGCCCAGCCAATCAGAATGAGTTTCTCCCACAAAAGGACTTTATTACAGACAGAAATTTTCCTCAGCACCCCTCCCCTTTGACGATCCCGCAGGTGAAGAAGCCGGATGTGGAGGTCCTGGGCTGGCATGGTTACACATGAGCTGTGTTCGAATATCCATACTAACATACTGTATACTACATACAGTTGAAGTCGGAAGTTTACATACACTTAGGTTGGAGTCATTAAAACTTGTTTTTCAACCATCTGTACAAACAATAGTACGCAAGAATAAACACCATGGGACCACGCAGCCGTCATACCGCTCAGGAAGGAGACGCATTCTGTCTCCTAGAGATGAATGTACTTTGGTGCGAAAAGTGCAGATCAATTCCAGAACAACAGCAAAGGACCTTGTGAAGATGCTAGAGGAAACCGGTACAAAAGTATCTATATCCACAGTAAAACGAGTCCCATATCGACCTAACCAGAAAGGCCGCTCAGCAAGGAAGAAGCCACTGCTCCAAAACCGCCATAAAAAAGCCAGACTCCAGTTTGCAACTGCACATGGGGACAAAGATCGTACTTTTTGGAGAAATGTCCTCTGGACTGATGAAACAAAAATGGAACCGTTTGGCCATAATGACCATCATTATGTTTGGAGGAAAAATGGGGAAGCTTGCAAGCTGAAGAACACCATCCCAACAGTGAAGCACAGGGCTAGCAGCATCATGTTGGGTGGGTGCTTTGCTGCAGGAGGACCTGGTGCACTTCACAAAATAGATGGCAACATGAGGGAGGAATATTATGTGCATATATTGAAGCAACATCTCAAGGCATCTGTCAGGAAGTTAAAGCTTGGTCGCAAATGGGTCTTCCAAATGGACAATGACCCCAAGCATACTTCCAAAGTTGTGGCAAAATGGCTTAAGGACAACAGTCAAGATATTGGAGTAGCCATCATAAAGCCCTGACCTCAATCCTATAAAACATTTGTGGGCAGAACTGAAAAAGTGTGTGCGAGCAAGGAGGTCTACAAACCTGACTCAGTTACACCAGCTCTGTCAGGAGGAATAGGCCAAAATTCACCCAACTTATTGTGGGAAGCTTGTGGAAGGCTACCTGAAAACGTTTGATCCAAGTTAAACAATTTAAAGGCAATGCTACCAAATATTAATTGAGTGTATGTAAGCCTCTGACCCACTGGGAATGTGATGAAAGAAATAAAAGCTGAAATAAATAATTCTCTACTATTATTCTGACATTTCACATTCTTAAAATAAAGTGATCCTAACTGACCTAAGACAGGGAATTTTTACTAGGATTAAATGTCACGAATTGTGAAAAACTGAGTTTAAATGTATTTGGCTAAGGTGTATGTAAACTTCCGACATCAACTGTGCTTAATGAGTATATAGTACATACTATTAGTTAATTTTAGTATACTGCAAACAAACAGTATTCTTTCAGTTGAGTGTATTAGCACTTTGCCTGTCTACCGGAAGTTGATGTTGTTGCTATGCAACTTCATGCTAGCTCGTTAGCATCAAAATCACAAGCTTGACATCTTATGACTTCATTAACAATGTCCAATGAGAATGTATAACAGTACTCTTCTTGCGTTGTGTACAATCAATCTGACACAAACTCCATCTTGTAGCACCAGTCATGGAGATTTATTCTGATAGAAACAGCACAAAATTGCACGTCGTGCAATGCACGGCTCACCATCCAACTCTGCACTCACGCACTGTACAAAATATACAAACCCCCCCACCAGACACAGTAAGTTGCTAACTAGTATTAGCTGGAATTCTCTACAACAAAAATGCACCAACAAAACACTACATCTTATGTGTGGTGTTCTAATAACATTTACAAACAAATTGATATAAATTGTACATTTAAATCATCACTTGGGTGTGTAAAAATCACTTTTGACATACAGTGCTTTGCAACCAACAACTTACCGCTGGTTTGGTGCTTGTTCACTGGGACGATTCTAACTGAAACATCCTCCCTCGTAAACAAGCTATGCAAACCAGCCAATAAGATGCCATGTTGAGTAGGTGAAGGCAAGACAAAAATAAAACCAAAAACCCATTGGCTTAACAATAAAGTGGCAAGGGGAATCACCAATATAACCCTGTTCACTCCCCCCTACTGAATTCCACTTGCAAACAAAAATAATAAAAATACAAAACTGCACTGTGCAAACATACCAGGTATAGAGACACAACATATGTACAGAATAATCCAGAGAAAAAAAGTAATATATATATATATATATATATATATATATATATATATATATATATATATATATATTTTTTTTTATACTACCTAATAGAGAAAACTAAAAGTTAAAGCTGTGTATATCGAGGATGCAGACCCTGCTTTAAAACGATCACTAAATATTCCAGTCATTAGACTATTCTCCATGAGAATTAGAGTGAAAAGTGTTGATCAATCCCCTTAGCCCTCATAGGTAAACATGCCTGTTACATGTTAAGTGCACTCAGCGACTTTAAAACATCCAAGTAATAAAATAAACTACCATAAGAGACTATCATATCCGGCACATTACCATCCTGCAACCACTAATCATGGTCACAATGATGTAAAAACAAAACAAATAAATGATGTCAATACCATTGACCCTCTCTGGTCACATATTAACCTTCAAGAGCTAACTTTCTGCTGATTCATAATCTCAATCAGTCTTGACACTGGTTTAAATAGTCTTCCTGACCTTGACCTAATACGACCCAGAGTACCTTCAACTGCATAAGGAGTGACAGTGTTGTGTACTGTTGCAATAGTGGGTCTGTCAACACAGTCAGTCAGTGTGTAACTGATCAGGTAAGGAATGGTCCGAGTTTGGTAGGTCAGTACAGATATTGTAAGCAGACTGGTCAATTAGCTCACTCACTACACTGTTACGTCTTGGTCAGATTCTTGAAGACTCTCTGTTTGAGGCAGACCTTCCAGCCGCAGCATGGGGGAAGAGGAAGAAAGTTGACTGGCATTATCAGGTTGCGATGTACCGTCTTCTCCTGTCCAGTGGAGCTGTTCTGAATCTTAAAAGTGTGACTGTCAGCATTCAATCCAGTGACAAGGTAGACAGTATCCTCCCAACGGTCAGCGAGCTTCCGCTTTCGGCGCTCCCCCTTGTTAGCTAGCAACACTCGATCACCAATCTCCACTGGTGCTCCTCTGACTCTTGTCATACAGGTCAGCATGCCTCTTCAACTGCTTCGCTGCAGATGCCTGTGCTGTATTCATGGCTTCTTTCAGATCTGAACAAACTGGTCATAGTCAACAACTTCTGGGTTCTCTAGGACAGAGCCAAAGACTATGTCAACAGGCAGTCTTGGCATCCTCCCAAACATTAGCAGGAAAGGGGCAAAGCCTGTGGTCTCGTGGATTGTACAATTGTACGCAAACGTGAGGGACTTCAGCGCCTGAGTCCATCTGTGCTTTGCTCTCGTCAGCAGAGCCCGGATCATGTTTCCCAACGTCCTATTCATCCTTTCGCAAGACCCATTCCACATCGGATGGTACGGTGTGGTGTGAGACTTCTGAACACCTGCAACACAACAGTTCGGCTATTAAAATGCTCTCAAAGTTGGCTCCCTGATCTGAGTGTATACGGCGAGGCATCCCGTAGACACAGAAATAGTTGTTCCCCAGCTGATGTGCTACTGACTTAGCAGACTGGTTCAGACACAAGAAGGCATGAGCCAATTTGGTAAAGTGGTCAGTAACAACGAGCACATCCAAGGACTTGTTTGAAGAATCTTCTGCAGACCAAAAGTCTATGCACGCTAGTTCAAGAGGCTCAGTTGTTATTATGCTCTCAAGAGGAGCTCTTGCTTCCGGATCAGGAGTCTTGCTCACGACGCATCTCCTGCAGCACTTCACATATGCTTATACCTCCCTCTCCAGGCCATGCCAGAAGAACCTCTGTCTTGTCAGGTAGACTGTTCTCTGTTGGCCAGCTTCATCATGGACACCCTTCAACACCATTGCTTTCATGGAGGCTGGAAACACATACAGGAACGTTTTCCTCTTTGTAACCACATTCTTCGAAACCCGATACAGTTCACCCATCTTCATGTTCAACTTGTCCCAACTTCTGAGAAGACACAAAACCTCACTCTCGGGCACGCTCTCTCCGGGATGGTGTTCTCCCCCTCTCCACAAAAAAGATCACTCTGCTGATCACGTTGTCATCACACTACTTACTCATCAGTAGGTCGTGTGGCAGAACATTGACATCGGTCTGCTCCGATGGCATAACAGCCTGTGGTAATAGCAGTGCATGTGAGCCCACTTCACCCACCCAGCACCTGTGTGAACGAAGAACAGCTGCAACTTCATGTCTTGATAAAGCAGCAGATTTGGGGGGGGGGGGGGGGGGTCAACAGTAGTCTGACAGCTAATGACCACTTCGTTGGAGTCAGAGGCTTTGTCAAAGGGGTGGTTGGACCAGTGAAACACATCTTGCACTCTGTCTGTGCGCACAGCGTTAGCTTCAGCTAGTAAGGTCTCGTATAGGACCCTTGTCAGGCGATGGAGTGCACTGGGTCGTACAAAGGGCTCTCTGCTCAAAGCCTCTGCAACATTTATTTTTTCAGGGATGTACTTGATGTCAAACTCGTACGGTGCCAGCTTGGCGACCTATCTCTGTTCACAAGCATCAAGCTTTGCTCAGAATGTATGTCAAGGGATTATTATCCGTCCATACCGTGAACTGCTGTCCCCATAGCCAGTGGTGGAACTTGTCACAGATAGGCTCAAGCTCTTTGCCATGAAATGGGCTGTGCGCAGGATACCTCGACTGCGCATAACTGAGGGGCTTGCTCGCAAAGGCTATAGGTCTTGCTGTAGCTCCCTGTTCCTGCACCTGGGACAGCACAACACCTAAGCCGTTGCTGGACGCGTCCACCGAGTGTAGAAAGGGTTTGTCGAAGTTGGGGTGGGCCAACAAAACCTGGTCCAGTAAGGCTTGCTTTAGCTGGAATAAGGCCTGTCTGCATTCTGTTGTCCAGTCGGCAGCCGTCAACTTCCTGACAGGTGAGCGTCGCTTCTTTTTCCAGCGTTGAGCCTTGTGTCCAGTAGTCAATCCAAAGAGAGGCTTTGCGATGGTCGAGCAACCTTCAATGAACTGTTGGTAATACACCACCATCCCAAGGAATGACCTCAAATTCTGAGATGGAATGTCAGTACCATCTTCCATCAGATCAGCTTCTGTTACTCCTGTAATGGCCCTCACCTTCTCAGGGTTTGTAGCTACACCATCCGCACTAATGGTATGCCCCAGAAACTTCACAGACCTCTGCAGAATGTTACTTTTTTGGCGCCAACTTCAGGTTGTGAGCCTTGAGACGCTCAAAAACCATTTCCAGGTGCTGTATAGCCAGATCTTCAGTGGGTGCATAGACCAAGACATCGTCAAGGTAACACAGCAGGCTAAGAAAGTTCTCATCCCCAAAGATGTTTAGCATCATCCTCAAAGGTTGCAGGACTATTACATATGCCACAGGGGTTACGATTGTATTCGTACAATCCAAATGGCGACGTAAAAGCTGTGAATCTCCGGTCATCCTCATGCACTTCCACATTGTAGTAGCCAGAGGTAAGGTCCATTGCCGAGAAAAAGGCATTTCCACCTAAAGCAACCAGCACGTCAGCCTGGTGAGGGAGTGGGTGGGCGTCTTTTATGGTGCGAGCATTGAGCAAACGAAAATCAGTACAGTCTCTCAGGTCTCCAGGCTTCTTCCATACAAGGACAAGGGGTGAGGCGAACTCACTAGACTTCGTTATGATTTCACGTTCTTCCATCTCATTCAACGCTTGCTTGAGCTTCTCATAATGATTTGGTGAAAGGCGTCAGTAGGGCATCCGAATGGGTTTCTCATCACTCAGTTGAATGCGATGAAGATAATCCGGAAGCTTTTCCACAATCCAACTTGTGCCTGGAAAAAAATGGACTTGTACTCAGCTATGAGCTGGATGAGTTTCTTCTTAAACTGTTGGGACTAGGGGGCAGTATTTGCACGGCCGGATAAAAAACGTACCCGATTTAATCTGGTTACTACTCCTGCCCAGTAACTAGAATATGCATATAATTATTGGCTTTGGATAGAAAACACCCTAAAGTTTCTAAAACTGTTTGAATGGTGTCTGAGTATAACAGAACTCAAATGGCAGGCCAAAACCTGATAAGATTCCATGCAGGAAGTGGCTTGTCTGACAAGTTGTGTTTCATCTTGGCTGTTTTTATTGAAGACTGAGGATCTTTGCTCTAACGTGACACTTCCTACGGCTCCCATAGGCTCTCAGAAGGCGGGAAAAAGCTGAACGATGTAATTCCATCCCCAGGCTGAAACACATTAGCGCGTTTGGCAAGTGCTCTATCAGAGGGCCATTAGACTGAGGCTCGTGCATGAGGGGATAGCATGCAACGATTTCCCGGTCGGAATATTATCGCTTTTTTACGAGAAAAATTGCATAAAAATTGATTTTAACCTCTTACATCTAGACGTTCCGCTAGCGGAACACCTGCTCCAATATCCAATGATGGGCGTGGCGCGAAATACAAATTCCTCTAAAATCCGAAAACTTCAATTTTTGAAACATATGACTATTTTACAGCATTTTAAAGACAAGACTCTCGTTAATCTAACCACACTGTCCGATTTCAAAAAGGCTTTACAGCGAAAGCAAAACATTAGATTATGTCAGCAGAGTACCCAGCCAGAAATAATCAGACACCCATTTTTCAAGCTAGCATATAATGTCACAAAAACCCATAAGACAGCTAAATGCAGCACTAACCTTTGATCTTCATCAGATGACACACCTAGGATATTATGTTATACAATACATGCATGTTTTGTTCAATCAAGTTCATATTTATATCAAAAAACAGCTTTTTACATTAGCATGTGACGTTCAGAACTATCATACTAGCATACTTCCGACATGCTTCGAAGTACGGTAATGGAATATTTAGAATTTTTTTGTCACGAAATGCGCCATGCTCGTCACCCTTATTTACCCTTTCGGATAGTGTCTTGAACGCACAAACAAAACGCCGCTGTTTGGATATAACTATGGATTATTTGGGACCAAACCAACATTTGTTATTGAAGTAGAAGTCCTGGGAGTGCATTCTGATGAAGAACAGCAAAGGTAATAACATTTTTCTTATAGTAAATCTGACTTTGGTGAGTGCTAAACTTGCTGGGTGTCTAAATAGCTAGCCCTGTGATGCCGGGCTATCTACTGAGAATATTGCAAAATGTGCTTTCACCGAAAAGCTATTTTAAAATCGGACATAGCGAGTGCATAAAGGAGTTCTGTATCTATAATTCTTAAAATAATTGTTATGCTTTTTGTGAACGTTTATCGTGAGTAATTTAGTAAATTCACCGGCAGTGTTCGGTGGGAATGCTAGTCACATGCTAATGTAAAAAGCTGGCTTTTGGTTAGTGCTGCATTTAGCTGTGGTTTGGGTTTATGTGACATTATATGCTAGCTTGAAAAATGGGTGTCTGATTATTTCTGGCTGGGTACTCTGCTGACATAATCTAATGTTTTGCTTTCGTTGTAAAGCCTTTTTGAAATCGGACAGTGTGGTTAGATTAACGAGAGTCTTGTCTTTAAAATGGTGTAAAATACTCATATGTTAGAAAAATTGAAGTTTTTGCATTTGAGGTATTTGAATATCGCGCCACGGGATTACACTTGCTGTTGAGTAGGAGGGACGCAAGCCCCATAGAGGTTAACAGCAGGAGACACTTGACAGGAGTTGATGTCAATATCAGTCACACCTAAGTCATGCAAGACCCCTGGACTGCTTGAACTGTCAGGGCCGTCAGTATCGTGAAGTTGGCTGGAACCGTCATCAGTTTGAGTCAAGTCGGCGGCAGGGTAGCCTAGTGGTTAGTGTTGGACTAGTAACCGCAAGGTTGCAAGTTTGAATCCCCAAGCTGACAAGGTACAAATCTGTCGTTCTGCCCCTGAACAAGGCAGTTAACCTCTCTGGGAAATGTGGGACGCTAGTGTCCCACCCGCGGGACACTATTCAACAGCCAGTGAAATAGCAGGGTGCCAAATTCAAAACAAAAATCTCATAATTCAAATCTCAAACATACAACTATTTTACACCATTTTAAATATGAACTTCTCGTTAATCCAACCACATTGTCCGATTTCAAAAAGGCTTTATGGCGAAAGCATAGCATTAGATTATGTTCGGACAGCGCCGAGACAAGAAAAACCACAGCCATTTTCCAAGCAAGGAGAGGTGTCACAAAAACCAGAAATACAGCTAAAATTAATCACTAACCTTTGATGATCTTTATCAGATGGCACTCATAGGACTTCATGTTACATAATACATGTATGTTTTGCTCGATAAAGTTCATATTTACATCCAAAACCCCATTTTTACGTTGGCGTGTAATGTTCAGAAATGTTTTGCCTCCCAAAACTACCGGTGAATGAGCACATCAATTTACAGAAATACTCATCAACGTTGATAAAATATTTAACTGTTATTCAAAGAATTATAGATACACTTCTCCTCAATGCAACCGCTGTGTCAGATTTTTAAAAAAACTTCACGGAGAAAGCACACTGCAATAATCTGAGTACAACGCTCAGAGACGAAACCAAACCCGCCATTTTGTGGAGTCAACAAGACTCAGAAATAACATTATAAATATTCACTTACCTTTGATGATCTTCATCGGAATGCACTCCCAGGAATCCCAGTTCCCCAATAAATGTTCATTTGTTTCAATAAAGTCCATATATGTCCAAATACCTCCTTTTTGTTTGCGCGTTCGGTAGAGTACTCCACATGCACTGTGCTCGCGCAGTTAAGTTCAGACGAAAAGTCAATAAAGTTATATTACAGACGATGTACAGAATCCATCTTTAGGATGTTTTTATTATAAATCTTCCATAATATTCCAACCGGACGATTCCTTTGTCTTCAAAAAAGAAAAGGAACACAGCTAACTCACAGGAGCACGTGCCACTGAGCTCATGTCATTTTCTCACTCATCTACTTCCAGGAGCTCTTATTCTCTCCCTATTCACAGTAGAAGCATGAAACAACGTTCTAAAGACTTGACATCTAGTGAAAGCCTTAGGAAGTGCAAAATGAACCCTAAGTCACTGTATACTGGATAGGGAATCACTTGAAAAACTACAAACCTCAGATTTCCACACATCCTGGTTGGAATTTCAGGTTTTTGCCTGCCATATGAGTTCTGTTATACTCAGACATCGTTCAAACAGTTTTAGAAACTTCAGTGTTTTCTATCCAAATCTACTAATAATATGCATATCCTACCTTCTGGGCCCAAGTAGCAGGCAGTTTAATTTTGGCACGTCATTCATCTGAATTTCCGAATACTGCTCCGTCACTAAAAAGTTAGCCCACTGTTCCTAGGCTGTCATTGAAAATAAGAATTTGTTCTTAACCTGTTGAGGACAGACGTTCCGCCTGCGGAACCCCTAGCCAACAGCATCGCACGGCGCGAAATACAAAACCAACTGAATTACCACAATTCAATTCTCAAACAATCAATTAATTTACACCATTTTAAAGATAAGACTCGTTAATCTAACCACATTGTCAGATTTCAAAAAGGCTTTACATTATGTTAGGAGAGTACATTGTCACAGACCGGCTCATAGCCTGTGGCAAAAATGAGAGGACATCAACAACTGGTATAGGCCAATTCAAAAAGTTATTTATTATAAAGCAAAACTATTAACTCTAAACAAAGGAAAAAGAATGAAGTGTGGAAATGTCATAATGTAAGGTGTATGTATGTAGGGTGCATGGATGCGTGAATATGTGTGTGTAAACATGACTGAGTGGAAACTAAATAAACCAACAAAGGAATAAACAAAACTGGATCATACCTGGAGGAGCAGGGAGAGAGAGAGCAAGCGAAGCGAGCCAGAAGAGAGAGAGGTTAGTGGAGCAGTTTGTTAAATACCCTGAGCCCAGGTGGCTCCAATCACACCAGCTGCAATCACTAACGACCCTCCTCTGCCTGCAGGGGGAACCACCCCTGCACTGCAGAGGAGGAGCCGTGACAACATAGACAAATAATCACACAGCCATTTTCCAAGCAAGCATATATGTCACATAAACCCAAACCACAGCTAAATGCAGCACTAACCTTTGATGATCTTCATCAGATGACACTCCTAGGACATTATGTTATACAATACATGCATGTTTTGTTCAATAAAGTTCATATTTATATAAAAAACCAGCTTTTCACATTAGCATGTGATGTTCAGAACTAGCATACCCACCGAAACTTCCGGTGAATTTACTAAATTACTCATGATAAAAGTTGACAAAATACATACATTATTTTAAGAATTATAGATACAGAACTCCTTTATGCAATCGAGGTGTCAGATTTTAAAATAGCTTTTCGGCGAAAGCACATTTTGCAATATTCTGAGTACATAGCTCGGCCATCACGGCTAGCTATTTTGACACCCACCAAGTTTGGGGCTCACTAAACTCAGAATTACTATTAGAAAAATTGGATTACCTTTGCTGTTCTTCGTCAGAATGCACTCCCAGGACTTCTACTTCAACAACAAATGTTGTTTTCGTTCCAAATAATCCATAGTTACATCCAAATACCTCCGTTTTGTTCGTGCGTTCAGGTCACTATCCGAAGGGTGACGTGCGAGCGCATTTCGTGACAAAAAAAATCTAAATATTCCATTACCGTACTTAGAAGCATGTCAAACGCTGTTTAAAATCAATTTTTATGCTATTTTTCTCGTAAAATAGCGAAAATATTCCAACCGGGCAACGGTGAATTCATTCAAAGGTTGAAAGAAAAAAATAGAGAATTCTCATGAACGCGCATCTCCAGTGTCACTGTTCCCAGTCTGACCACTAACAAATACTCCTGCTGTTCTTCGCCCAGAGACAGCAGACACCTCATTCCACTTTCTGGCGCCTTCTGAGAGCCAATGGAAGCCTTAGAAAATGTCACGTTACAGCACAGATGCTGTATTTTCGATAGAGATGCAACAGAAGGAAAACAAATTGTCAGACAGGGCACTTCCTGTATGGAATCTTCTCAGGTTTTGGCCTGCCATATGAGTTTTGTTATACTCACATACACCATTCAAACAGTTTTAGAAACTTCAGAGTGTTTTCTATCCAAATCTACTAACTATATGCATATTCTAGTTTCTGGGCAGGAGTAGTAACCAGATTAAATCGGGTATGTTTTTTATCCGGCCGTGAAAATACTGCCACCTATCCCAAAGAAGTTAACTGACTTGCCTAGTTAAATAATGGTAAAATAAATAAAGTCATCTTGGCAGTCAGTGAGTATATCAGCTCTGCACTTGCTGCTGTAAAGCTGCTGATTAATCATCATTCACACATGAACAGAAAGTCCTCTAGAGCCATGCAAGGAAAGACATTGTCTAGAGTGGTGTTTCGTCTCAATGTCACTGTCTTCTGAGAAGGGTTTATCACTTTAACAGAGAGCCACCCATCCCCCCGCAATAGAGATACTTTCCTCCCTACCAGGATTGACCTTGGTGTTGACCTTGAACTGCTGGGCTCAATAAGAACAGCACTGCCCGCTGATAGATTCTGAGTGTTTCGTAGTATGCCCCAAACTAAGTGCTCCTGCATAGGCTCTAGAGTCACAGCCCATTTAAGTCTCACAGTTCCAACTTTGTCAGGTACTTCACTGTCTCTCCATCTCTCCACATTAGCCATCATGTTGATTAGCTTGCTCTCCTCACCCCTGTCACACACAGGAGTATAAACCCTCTTCCAGCGATCTCCCATTAGTCTTCAGGTGGCGAATTAAGTGCTTTAGGAGATTGCTGCCCAAGATGAGGTCATCACTCTGGCCCTCAACCACCAGTGTAGGCACGGCAACTCTACAGCCGTACACCTTCATCTCCAGCTCAAATACTCCCAAAGGACTTGTTTTCAACCCACCAAGTCTACCTCTGTAGGACTCAATGATGGACTTTTCAACACTCCTGCATGCAACAGTTCAGGTAAGACCCTAGAGCTCAAGGTACAAGCCATGGACCCACTGTCAAGCACAGCTCTCACTTCCACTTCTCCTCCTATTAACACCTTGGCATAGAATAAATCATCATATGGGGAAAGTCTCTGTGTGTTCTGCATTATGATACTCTTCTCAGTCTCCATTTCGTCACAAACACTTTTATATACACACTCCAAATCAACAGCTCTCACTGATAGGGACTTTACAAAAGGCCCAACACTCTCCCCTTCTACATGCAGGCCTACTAGTTTTCCGGGAGCTGAGCAGTGATTACTGTAGGGACTCCACCAGCTGTGCTCAGAGCTACGGCCTTGGGGCACTGAGAGTGTGCGTGGCCAGCTACATGACACAGAAAGCAGAGGTGATTGGCCCTGCAGTGAAAGTAAGTATCATGTCCAGCCTCCCTGCACACTTCACATGGCCCATTAGACTTCAATTTGCTCCTATTCCCTTTATGGAACTGACGGTCAGACTGTTGTGGCCTCTGCTCCAGCATTGCAAGGATACGTTCCATCGGTTCAGCTGAGCCCTGAATAGTCTGGGCTGGGAAAGGCAACGCATTAGGTACTTCTATGTGGGGCCTCACAGCAGGCATGGTGAGTGGCATGACAGCACCAACTTCCTGCTTCATTGTTGCGATGGCTGGGGATCACCTTAGATAAGTGAGAGTACCTCCGCTCCCTCCTGTATTCATCCAACCTCTCATGAACATCTGCAGCGGCCCACTGCTGTAATGGCTTGCACTTAAAGATAAGCAACAGTTCAGCGTTAGGGCAATGTCTGATGAACATGACTGTGAGCTCACGAGAGAGAGGACTTCAACACTTTTTTTCTGTTTCTTTAGACAATCTTCAGCAACCTCCATAGCCCTGTTTAATCTGAGCCAATAGTCAAATGGTTGTTCATCAGTCAGAGGTAATGTGGCATAAAAGTCAGCGAGGGGCATGCTTGAAAAAGCAGTGTCACTAAAATGTTATTTCAGTATGTCAAAGATGGGACTTGGGCCTTTAGATACATCAACAGAGGGATTGCTGCGTATGCCCACTTTAACAACATCGCGGGCCCTTCCCATAAGCCTACCCATAACCTCATCTGCTTGGTCCATCACAGATACGCCCCTCTTACGCATGTAAACCGTGACCATATCCTCCCACTCATGCATTGTGCACTTTTCAGAGCCATCCCCCCGAAAGTACACCGGCTCCCTGATATCAGACTTCAATACCAGGTTCAGGCCTGACACATCCATACCCCTAGAGCTGCATGCATTCCCCATAACATTGTCCCCAACATGTCCAACAATTGCCTTTGACTCCAAACAGGAGGCAATGTTCTCCCCAATGGAATGGACAATCTGCTGTACTATGAAATCCATGGAGACCTCCCCACTCCCTGTATTTGGCAAACCTCTTTCATTCACATCCTTGGGCGTTTCCATGGGTAAACTATCATCAAAACTCCCCAGTTTAGGTATAGAAGCAACTTGAATTTTGGCTGAACCCCTACCAACAGATGGTGACAGATTAAATGTCAGGAAACCCCTACCTCTCCCAACACCTTCCATTTTAATAATGGGAAATCAACACACTAAAATCAAAATGCAAATAGCAATATATTATATATATATGTTTTTAAACCTCACGTCAAAATCTAACATATCTAGTACACTTAACTCACCCTAGTTACATCAGATATACATTAGAATTGCAAATAAACAAGTAAAACAAAAGTTAGCGTTTATCCGTGAAGAGAAAGTTCCAATCAATATAGAAAGTCTCAAACAGAAAAATCATCAATTTCGAAAATAAAACGTTGCAGTAGTGCCCTCCTGTGGCGAAATGCGATATCGCCATAAACTGCACCAGCAACGTTTTATCTGATACTCCAACGGCAACCACCGCGAAGTTCTGAGATGAAAATCCAGCGAAGGACGATCCGATCTAGAAGAACGGTCACGGCACCACTGTAACAGTACTCTTCTTGCGTTGTGTACAATCAATCATCGACACGAACTCCAACTTGTAGCACCAGTCATGGAGATTTATTCTGAAAGAAACAGCACAAGATTGCACGTCATGCAATGCACGCATGCTGGTTTGGTGCTTGTTCACTGGGTCGATTCTAGTTACCATAATAATACAACAATTACAATATAATATTTTGAACAATGTACCTGATAGAAACAGCACAAAATTGTACGTCATGCAATGCACGGCTCACCATCCAACTCTGGACTGTACAAAATATACGAACCCCCCCCCACCACAGTCAGTTGCTAGCTAGTATTAGCTGGAATTCTCTACAACAACATGCACAACAAATATGCACAAAAAAACACTACATCTTATGATATAAATTGTACATTTAAATCATCCCTTGGGAGTATAAAAAAATCACTTTTGACATGCAGTGCTTTGCAACCAACAACTTATCGCTGGTTTTGTGCTTGTTCACTGGGACGATTCTAACTGAAACATCCTCCCTCGTAAACAAGCTACGCAAACCAGCCAATAAGATGCCATGTTGAGTAGGTGAAGGCAAGACAAAAACAAAAGCAAAAACCCATTGGCTTAAGAATAAAGTGGCAAGGGGAATCACCAATATAACCCTGTTACAAACGCACAACAACTATACCACTTAGCTAAACTAAGAAGGCTGTGAATAATCAAGTCAATAGACGTTGGGTAGTTAGTTAGATAGCATATAGTTAAAATACTGGCAAGTTCAATGTATTAGTAGCCAACTAACGTTAGGTAGCTAGCTAAAATACTGATAAAATGCAAGCAATTGCAGTAATTATATGCTATGCGGTTCATAAGGAAAGCATAACGTGTAACTAAACTAACTTAAAGTCATTACTTTATTACGTTGCGCAACATTTTCTTAACATTTGCCATAATTAGTTAAAGCAATGAATTTGTATCCGCTCTCATCGGACTTTGGCTGCATATTTTCCGCCATCTTCAAATCTGAAAACGTTGTGAAGCCACGCCCATTTTTCTGAAGAATTGTATTATGGGCCCTAAAAGCACAGAAATAGTGTCCACTGCTTGTACACTTCATTGTTTGGCTAATGTACTGTATGTAGTACAACATCCGGGAACTTTTGGCATACTATATCCATACTATGACCAATAAGCATACTACATTCTCAATTTACATCACAAATAGTACGGTTAGTATGAGTATTCGAACACAGCTATGATCTGAGGTTGTGAGGCCGGTTGACATACTGCCAAATTCTCTAAAACAAGGTTGAAGGCAGCTTATGGTAGAGAAATTGACATACAGTTGTCTAAAAACAGCTCTGGTATGCCAATTGCACGCTCCCTCAAAACATCTGTGGCATTGTGTTGCATGACAAAACGGCACATTTTAGAGTGGCCTTTTATTGTCCCCAGCACAAGGTGCACCTGTGTAATGATCATGCTGTTTAATCAGCTTCTTGATATGCCACACCTATCAGGTGGATGGATTATATTGACAAAGGATCAAATGCTCACTAACAGGGATGTAAACAAATTCACACACCAAATTTGAGTGAAATAATTTTGTACATATGGAACATTTCTGTGATCATTTATTTCAGCTCATGAAACATGGGACCAGCACTTTACATGCTGCATTTATATTTTTGTTCAGTGTAGAAAGCAGGTGGAGGAAGGATGTAAACTATGATAAGGCTAGTATTGCACAGTGTCGTGCACCGCGACATGCACTGCAGAACAAAAAACGAGGAACGTTAGTTTGGTCAGGTTTAAGTATGGTGGCAGTGGTGATTAAGGAGAATGAGGACAGGTGAGCAGGCTGATAAGCAATGAGTTGCAGCTGATGCTTGTTGAGGAGTTGTGTTCAAGGAAACTATTTAAAACCTGTTAGGGCTAGGGGGCAGTATTGACACGGCTGGATAAAAAACATACCCGATTTAATCTGGTTACCACTCCTACCCAGTAACTAGAATATGCATATACTTATTACATATGGATAGAAAACACCCTACATTTTCTAAAACTGTTTGAATGGTGTCTGTGAGTATAACAGAACTCAAATGGCAGGTCAAAACCTGAGAGATTCCTTTACAGGAAGTGGCCTGTCTGACCATTTCTTGAACTTCTTTTCCATCTCTATCATTTACTAAGGATCTCTGCTCTAACGTGACACTTCCCACGTCGTCCATAGGCGCTCAGAGCCCGGGAAAAAACAGAATGTCGTCATTCCAGCCCCAGGCTGAAACACATTATCGCCTTTTTCAAGTGGCCGATCAAGGGACACTGGGCTTATGCGAGTGACCCCGACCGCCCCCGCCTTTGGGATTTTTTCCTCTGTTTGCCGAAAAGGAGATTCCCTGTCGGAATATTATCGCTTTTCTACGAGAAAAATGACGTAAAAATTGATTTTAAACAGCGGTTGACATGCTTCGAAGTACGGTAATGGAATATTTAGAATTTTATTGTCACGAATTGCGCCATGCGCGTGACACTTCTTTACTATTTCGGATAGTGTCTGGAACGCACGAACAAAACGCCGCTATTCGGATATAACGATGGATTATTTTGGACCAAACCAACATTTGTTATTGAAGTAGCAGTCCTGGGTGTGCATTCTGACGAAGACAACAAAAGGTAATCAAACTTTTATAATAGTAAATATGATTATGGTGAGTGCTAAACTTGCCGGGTGTCTAAATAGCGAGCCCGTGATGCCTGGGCTATGTACTTAGAATATTGCAAAATGTGCTTTCACCAAAAAGCTATTTTAAAATCGGACATATCGAGTGCATAGAGGAGGTCTGTATCTATAATTCTTAAAATAATTGTTATGCTTTTTGTGAACGTTTATCGTGAGTAATTTAGTAAAATGTTAGCGAATTCCCCGGAAGTTTGCGGGGGGTATGCTAGTTCTGAACGTCACATGCTAATGTAAAAAGCTGGTTTTTGATATAAATATGAACTTGATTGAACAAAACATGCATGTATTGTATAACATAATGTCCTAGGGTTGTCATCTGATGAAGATCATCAAAGGTGAGTGCTGCATTTAGCTGTCTTCTGGGTTTTGGTGACATTATATGCTGGCTTGAAAAATGGGTGTCTGATTATTTCTGGCTTGGTACTCTGCTGACATAATCTAATGTTTTGCTTTCGTTGTAAAGCCTTTTTGAAATTGGACAGTGTGGTTAGATTAACGAGAGTCTTGTCTTTAAATGGCTGTAAAATAGTCATATGTTTGAGAAATTGAAGTAATAGGATTTTTAAGGTTTTGAAAATCGCGCCACAGGCTGGCAGTGGCTGTTACGTAGGTGGGACGCAAGCGTCCCACCTAGCCCATAGAGGTTAAAGTGTTGCAAACAGGAGTGGAGGCTGATTGGCAGTTAGTAGCAGCTGGTGCTTGTTAAGTAGCTAGAGACCTGTGTTCAAGGCAACTAGTTAAAACCTCTTAGGGATCCCTGAATGCTCTAATCGAGGGATAGATTTGACAACATCCGGTGAAATTGCAGAGCGCCAAATTCAAACTACAGAAATATAAATATTTAACATTCATATAAATTAGGGTGACCATATTTTAGTTTTCAAGAAAGAGGACATGTCCGGGAAAAAGAGGACGTATGGTCACCCTACTGTAAATGCAATACATTTGGAAAAAAATCCCGTTATTTTCCCGTGTTTCTTTGATGTATTGCGCCATCGTATCAGCTGTCTCATTTGGAGTGTTTTTAACTTCGACTAATTTACTTTGTACACCACCATTCTTCCAATCAAAATACAGAATAAGCAGAGGGAATATTTTCACAGCACCGTGATTGCTCCCATCAGTAGAAACACCACAGTAAGGTATGTCTTCTAGTGCTTTCTGAGCTATGTCGACAGAATGTGGTGCTATCACAGCGTTAACAATGCTTCGGTCTTAGTACGAGCGCTTGAAACTTTTCGCGCAGTCTCGGAATCAGGGAAAGCCTTTTTTAACAAGGCAGACGTGCAGTCCATTGATCTGTAGCTATTGTGATGCTTCGTGTTGTGGAATGCAAAAACTCCCTCCGCAGCAGTAACAGCATCTTCTGTTTTACCTGCTCTCACAAAATAGTCAGTTAATTTACCTGACGAACTCTCTCCTTTAGCTGCAATTTTGTGTTTTGCGGAGCTTATGTGGGCTTCTAGGTTGCTAGCACCTTTATTTGACACTGACACGTACGTGCCAGCTTTGCAGGTCATGCATTCTGCTTCACATGGATCCCGACCAAGACGAAAACACGGGAATTTTCTCTGTAAATCGTCTGAATTTACATTTGCGTTTGGGCATTTTTACGCTGTTCTGGAGCCATGTGCCACTGTTGACAAGCAAGCTGCTGCTGTCTCTTGGCTGTTGCCATGGTGAGGGTAATGATTGAGATGCAGTTTGACCAATGTTTGCGTAGGCCTACATGACCCACCAATGGTGGCGTGTGAGAAGAGAAAGGTCAAAGCAATGCAAAACCCCAAAACGCACACAATGAATGGTGACTGTAGAAAGCAAAAGCCGAATCCTGGACATTTTGGGCGATTTAGAAATCCTGGCCGGACGCATTTTTTTAGGTCCAAAAAGAGGACGTATGGTCACCCTATATAAATACAAGTGTAATACATCAAAATAAATCTTAACTTCTTGTTAATCCAGCCGCTGTGTCAGATTTCAAAAAGGTTTTACGGCGAAAGCACACCATGTGATTATCTGAGGACAGCGCCCCCCATACAAAAACATAAACCATTTTTCAACCAGGCAGGTGCGACACGAAAGTCAGAAATAGCGATATAATAAATGCCTTACCTTTGAAGATCTTCATCTTTTTGCAATCCCAAATGTCTCAGTGACACAATGAATGGTCCTTTTGTTCGATAAATTCCTTCTTTATATCCCCAAAATGTCCATTTATTTGGCGCGTTTGATTCAGAAATACACCAGTTTCAACTGGCCCAACATGACTACAAAGTATCTAATAAGTTACCTGTAAACTTGGTCCAAACATTTCAAACAATGTTTCTAATCCAACCTCAGGTAGGCTAAAATGTAAATAATCGATAACATTTAAGACAGAATAAACTGTATCCAATACCAGAGAAAAATAACGAGGAACACGCTCCAGTTCACACGCACCAAAAGACTTGAGTCCATCTGAGTGACACATGGAAAGAATAGGACTACTTCTTCATTTTTCAAAAGAAAAACATTAACAATTTCTATTGACTGTTGACATCTAGTGGAAGCCCTAGAAACTGCAATTGGGCACGATTTTGCCCTATTATAAAAGTGCCAGCCATTGAAATCAGTGGTAGGATGATTTTTTTTTTGGGGGGGGGGGTGGTTTGTCCTTGGGGTTTCACCTGCCATTTCAGTTCTGTTATACTCAGACATTTTTAACAGTTTTAGAAACTTTAGAGTGTTTTCTATCCAATACTACCATGCATATGCATATCCTAGCTTCTGGGCCTGAGTAACAGGCAGTTTACTTTGGGCATGCTTATCATCCGGACGTTTAAATACTGCCCCCTAGCCCAAAGAGGTTTTAAAGTGGTTGCATTCAAGTCTGGTCCTCTCACCCGAATGATTGTTTATTCTTAATACCATAAATCACAGGTGTCAGTCTCATTCCATGTAGGACTGTGTCTTCTGGTTTTTGTAATTTCCTTTCAATTTGTGTCCAATTAAGACCTAGACAACCAGGTGAGGGGATTTTCTAACTAATTACTGACCTTTATTGATCAATTAAGTACAAGGGAGGAGAGAAACAGCAGACACTCGTCCCTCCATGTAATGACTTTGACACTGGTTGGCCAGCTAAGCATTCTAAAACCATATCAGATCTATTAAATGCAATTTGTTGTGCGTGGAGTGAAATAAGTGTTCTTATGAGCCCAGACATTTCTATATATAATCCCGTATGAAAGCAGCGTTTTGATGTTTGCCACTACTATATTAATTTCTCAGCTGCTAAAATTAAGCACATTGCTCTGCTGTAAAACTGGAGTAGCCTACCCAGCATGATTGAAAAACGAACCGTGAAAAGCACAGGCTCCATTCGTTATTCAAGTGCATATGGATGACATTTTTTCCCCTGCCCCCTCTTCTTGCCCATTTGATAATGGTCCATTCTAAATCTAAACTAATTTCACATTAGTAAAGACAAGACTAAATTGAGAATAGTCTGATGGGTAAGAATATTATCAACTTGATGAGAGAACAGCATGTGCAGCCTGTGGCAAGGATCAAAGCATATGCTTTTTTTGCAACTTTTTCAAATCATCAAATCATTTGATTTCTAAGACATTCTAAGGTTTATATCATTCACAACTGAAGTTGCCAAATACAATGCCCCCTGTAATTATTGGGACAGTGAACCATTTTTTCTTCTTTCGGCTTAAAATCAAACAATGACTATGAGGTTAAAGTGCAGACTGTCAGCTTTAATTTGAGGGTATTTTAATCTATATCGAACCATTTAGAAATGACAGCACTTTTTGTATATAGTCCTCCCATTTTAGGGGACCAAAAGTATTAGGATAAATTCACTTATATATTTATTAAAGTAGTAAAAAGTTAAGAATTTGATCCCATATTCATAGCACACAATGACTACATTAAGCTTGTGAGTACAGTTTTGTTGGATGCATTTGCTGTTTGCTTTGGTCTAGTTTCAGATTATTTTGTGCCCAATAGAAATGAATGGTAAATAATGTATTGTGTCATTTTGGAGTCACTTTTATTGTAAATAAGAATCTAAAATGTTTCTAAACACTTTAATGTGAATGATACCATGATTATGGATAATCCTGAATGAATTGTGAATAATTATGCTGATTTCTGCAACGTGGATAGATGGAAATCGCACACATAATGCTACAAATAAGAAACATACAGTATATCTATGTTCTCCTATCTCGTAATTTCGAGATACTAATTTTACATTTCAAGACACCATTTTTTGGGGTAGCAGGAATGGCCTTCTATACATTTCCCCATACAAACCACTGGCCAAATATCTTCACAATGATCTCAAATTGTGTTTTTAATACCCAATGAAATTAAACACAGACTACCCCTTGATAATCAGGAGACTCTCTGGTATGTTGTGGTGGACTGTCATTACAATTGCTTCACAGTAACCTGGTAGGATTAAGGTTGTAGTGTGGGAAGCCACTGGATGGCTCAATGCACTGCCCACTGTCAATGAGCATGCAGCAAAAGTTACTAACCACTTTTGGAGAAAACTAGTGCTCTCAAATCGTATCCTGATGTCGACAGCAGATGATGATTGTATTCATAACATGGCTAACTTAGCTAGCTAACATACATTTTGAAAAAACAAGTTATATTAACTTGCTAGCTAGTTAGCGTTAGCAACATTGGTTGGTCAATAAGACAGAGCTAGCGAACCAGCTGAGCTGGCAAACAATGTAACAAAAGTAGAATTGTGGATTCAAAAAATACTCCAACAAGCTTAGCATTTCAAGAATCACAGAAGCAAGTACTGCTGGTGCACTGTTCAATTCTTTAGCCATTGAAACAATTTGTTTTGGGATGAAAACTCTAAAAGAGTATGCATGTCACAGTGGCATCATAACCATAGGGGGCACAAAGGCACATGCCCGCTCAGATTTATCCAGTTTTTTACTTCTTCAATAATTTCATTAATTACTAAACTTCATTTAAGCTATGTAGCCTATTGATTCCTTCTTGATGAATAAATAAAACAATTGTCACGTCCTGACCATAGAAGCTTTTATTTTCTATGGTAGATTAGGTCAGGGCGTGACGGGGTTGTGTCTAGTTTAGATTTTCTATGTTGTTGTTTTTTTGGGATGATCTCCAATTAGAGACAGCTACTTAAGTATGATCTCCAATTTGAGACAACCATGTCTCAAATTGGAGATCATACTTAAGTAGTTGTTTTTCCCACCTGGGTTTGTGGGAGATTGTATTTTGAGTTAGTGTATGTTGCACCTCTTCGTCACGGTTTGTTGTTTTGTTTATTAGTATATTTGTATGTCTTGCATAGTTTCACAGTTAAATAAATAAAATGTGGAACGATACACACACTGCGCTTTGGTCCGCTCCTTCATCATACGACAACCGTGACAGAATCTCCCACCACCAGAGGACCAAGCAGCGTGGTCAACAGGAATGGACCTGGGAAGAAATATTGGACGGGAAAGGACCCTGGAGTCAGGCCGGGGAGTATCGCCGTCCGAGGGAGGATATTGAGGCAGCGAGAGCAGAGCGGCGATATTACGAGGCACTATACCAACAACGGAAGCCCGAGAGGCAGCTCACGGGGAGTTTGGTGGAGTCAGGTTTGGGACCTGAGCCAACTCCTCGTGCTTACCGTGGAGAGCCGAGGGGTGAACCAGAGCCAGTCAGGGAGACAAGTGAGGAACTCGAGGCAAGATTCCGGAGAGAGGTGTTGGCATTGAGAGCGCTGCAGAGCGGGCGTGCTGCGGAGCGTGACACCAGTTCGGTGTCATATGCACCAGTTTCACGCATCTGGCCTTCAGTGCGCCTCCCCAGTCTGGTACGTCCTGTGTCTCCTCCACGCACTCGCTTTAAGGAGCGCGTAACCAGACAGGCACTGTGTTATGCAGTGATGCGCACCATATCTCCAGTGCGTCTCCACAGCCCAGTGCGTCCTGTGCCAGTACCCACACTTGCCGGGCTAAAGTGAGCATTCAGCCAGGACGTGTTATGCCAGGGCTACGCTCCAGACCTCCAGTGCACCTCCACGGTCCAGTATATCCTGTTCCTGCTCCCCGCACTCGCCCTGAGGTGCGTGTTACCAGTCTGGCGCCACCTGTGCCAGCCCCATGCATCAGGCCTCCAGTGTGACTGCCCAGTCCGGTGTGTCCTGTCCCTGCTCCCCGCACTCGCCCTGAGGTGCGTGTTACCAGTCTGGCGCCACCTGTGCCAGCCCCATGCATCAGGCCTCCAGTGCGCATGGGCCGGCGGGGTCCAGAGGCTTCCGGCGACAGTTCCCAGTCCAGAGCTTCCGGCGACAGTTCCCAGTCCAGAGCTTCCGGGCGACGTTTTATAGTCCGGAACCACTTGAGGCGGCCCGCAGTCCGGAACCTCCTGAGGCGGCCCGCAGTCCGGAACCTCCTGAGAGCGGCCCGCAGTCCGGAACCTCCTGAGAGGGCCCGCAGTCCGGAGCCTCCTGAGAGGGCCCGCAGTCCGGAGCCTCCTGAGAGGGCCCGCAGTCCGGAGCCTCCTGAGAGGGCCCGCAGTCCGGAGCCTCCTGAGAGGGCCCGCAGTCCGGAGCCTCCTGAGAGGGCCCGCAGTCCGGAGCCTCTTAAGAGGGTCCGCAGTCCGGAGCCTCCTGAGAGGGTCCGTAGCCTCCTGAGAGGGCCCGCAGTCCGGAGCCTCCAGCGACGGTCCGCAGTCCGGAGCCTCCAGCGGCGGTCCGCAGTCCGGAGCCTCCAGCGGCGGTCCGCAGTCCGGAGCCTCCAGCGGCGGTCCGCAGTCCGGAGCCTCCAGCGGCGGTCCGCAGGCCGGAGCCTCCAGCGGCGGTCTGCAGTCTGGAGTCTCCAGCGGCGGTCTGCAGTCCGGAACCTCCAGCGGGGGTTCCCAGTTCAGAGCCTTCGGCGACGATCCACAGTCCGGTGACACAAAAGCGTATGGAGAAGCAGGGGCTATGCCCCGAACCGGAGCCGCCTCCTATGATGCTGGATTCGCAGGAGGAGAGGGTTCGTCGTCCTGCACCCGAGCCGCCTCCTATGCTGGCGGATAAGCAGGATGAGAGGGTTCTTCGTCCCGAACCAGAACCGCCTCCGATACAGGAGGATTCGCGGGATGAGAATGTTCTTCGTCCTGCACCAGAGCCGCCACCGACATTAGACACCCACCCTAACCCTCCCTTTTAAAAAAAATGTTTTCAGGTTTGCGTTCGGAGTCCGCACCTTTGGGGGGGGGGGGGTACTGTCACGTCCTGGCCATAGAAGGTTTTATTTTCTATGGTAGAGTAGGTCAGGGCGTGACGGGGTTGTGTCTAGTTTAGTTTTTCTATGTTGTCATGTTCTTGTTTCTGTATTTGTATGTTTTTTTGGGGGGGATGATTAGAGGCAGCTGGTCATCGTTGTCTCTAATTGGAGATCATACTTAAGTAGTTGTTTTTCCCACCTGGGTTTGTGGGAGATTGTATTTTGAGTTAGTGTATGTTGCACCTCTTCGTCACGGTTTGTTGTTTTGTTTATTAGTTTATTTGTATGTCTTGCATAGTTTCACATTTAAATAAATAAAATGTGGAACGATACACACGCTGCGCTTTGGTCCGCTCCTTCATCATACGACAACCGTGACAACAATGTTTTGTTATTTCTCTGTCATACTAGCCACCTAGTAATTTTATGAAGTTGGCTTTAGCTAGCCAGTTAGATAGGTTCCCCAATCTCCCAACCTAATAACTAGGTATCAATTACTAAATATACTGAATAAGACATTACTTCCAATCTTTTACTCAGATTTTAGCAGAGAAGCATATTTGGTTTCTTAAAAATAGAAAAACACCAGTCAGGGGGATACAGACAGCCTAAAAGGTATGCTTAGATATGCATAAAAATAATTGGTTTAAATTACAATTGACCAGGTAAAGAGGTATGCCATATTTCTGACATTGAATTAGGCATAATGATTATGGCTATAGATTACAGGAAAAACTGTTTCAAAAATGCAAAATAATTCAACTACCAGTCAGACTATGAGTTATATTGTAGCATGACTTTTACTGTCAAAGTAAAAAAGAACACGCCATCCCAAATTGTCACCCACATTGCCTTCCCACATTGTCAAGTCATTGTGAGTTGGCAGGTTGCTGCTTTGAACCTTGCTTTAGCTGTCCTAATTACTTGCCTTGCCTGTCCTAAACAATCTCTTACCTACTTGAGTTTGGCAGCAGTTACCTCAAATGCACCAGTAACACTTTATAATAACTTTCATGAAAAACAATAAAAAAATATTAATAAATAAGTATTTCATTATTTATAAACATGTTTTAACATTTAAACATGCATAAACATTTATACGTATCAGAAAACTAAGCTGTTTTAATTACTAGGTATTGTAACATTTAAGCATTAACAAATACATTGTAAGAATTACAATTCATTAGCATGTAGAACATTTATAACCATCTGTAATGGCTTATTCATGAGTTATAAAGTTTTAGCAATGCACCCTATCTATCCGTTACTATGACAGAACATTCCAGTTATGTTTTCCCGCTATACTTAGCAGTGGTGATCATTGGATACACTGTAAACCTGTCATTCCTGTGTCCAAAAGCCCATAAACAGTTACATTGACTCTATTGAGGTTTTGAATCGGGGACCTGCTGACACACATTTGCGTTATACTACCAGTGGTGTTCCAGTAAGGAATCCAGTCTGGGTCACAAATAGCCTTGAGATTATGATTTAACTGGCATTGACTCCAGCGAATGCTGACCCCAGAGAAGTCTATTCACATTCCTTCCACATCTACTTTTATCAAAGCTGGCAGAGGAAATTGGAAGAGTGCCATGTTATCTAGGTCTCAGCATAGTCTATGTGCAATAAATGCATTGATAAACATTTGCTATTTAGTAGCCTACATTTCTTTTTTTGTCAGTCTGATTTGAATGCCTGAGTGGATGTCTGAGTGAGGCTCCAACTTTTTGAAGTACTATACAAAAGCATTCCATTCTACCCTTTCCAGGAACTAATGAGCTCTAGGACAAAAAAATAAAAAGACAGCACTATATCCAAACAATAGAGCACTTTACAAGCCCAAAAGACAACAACGCAAAGAAAAAGTCTCTTTGAAATGGGCAGGGGAGTCTGGTTGTCATGGTGGAAAATACGATTACATAATGTAAGACTTGTTGCGTCCATTGAAATAGCTATAATGTCAAACTTCTAGCAGCAGACCACTGGATTTGATTGAGAGACAGCCACACAAAATAACTTCAACTAGAACTTGCATGAAATATAACTTGAATGAAAATAAAGTTAGTTGGAGCAAGTGGATGTCTGTTCTTTCTTTTGCACTTGGTCTATCGCTCTATGGAAACCCACTACAATACAGCATATCGCTCAGACTTCCATGAAGAAATAAGTCTTTCTTTGATTCACTGTACTTTAGTTGCTTGAATAATTATATTGGTACACGTTCCTTGATCTGAAATCAAGAGTCAAAAAGACCAAGGAGTACTAAAAGTTTATAATTGACCACACATGCTCATGCTGTAAAAAATTAAATAAAATAGTACCAGTGGACTTTGGACATTTAAAGAGCAGCAACTGCTCATCTAAAGTCTATTCTGCAGTGAGACTGCCACACTGTTGTAAAGATCAACCCACTTTCAGGGGCTTGGTTTGCTCTTAATTGAGGTCTTCGTAAAATACTGAAAATGTAACGCCGAATGGTTGACACATTTAGGTGGTTATTTTCTGTAACTCTTTGGTGAACAAGTTTTATGACACTAGCATGAAAACAAAGCCTTTGACCCATTTTTTCCCCCCCTAGACTTTGGTTCACAGATTAAAGCCATACAGACACTTTTATGCTTCCCAAACCATATTATATGGTTGGTAGTAACTGACAAAAGTATTTAAAATCTGACACTGTTATAGTGGGTTTGTAACTTGTGTTGGTAACTCATTTTCAAATGGAAAAGGTATTTTTTTCACTTGTCTCACACAGAGTAAAGGGGGACTGCAAGTTTCCTTCAATTTAACAATTAAATTAACATCTCCAATTTGATACAGTACATTATACAGTAGGTTTTAGGTTAATGTGAGCTTCAATCATTCTCTGGAGAGAAAGAAATCATGAATGTACTCAAATGTAAAGGGCTTCTTTCCTGTAGGCTATGGCCAGATGAACCTTATTTTCCACCAAGTATTTTTATCTTTTTTTATAATCTTATACTAATTATAAACTGGGTAGTTCGAGCCCTGAGTGCTGATTGGCTCACAATCAACACTTAATTTTACTGTTCTAATTACGTTAGTAAATAGTTCATAATAGTAATAAGGCACCTCAGGGGTTTATGATATATGGCCAATATACCACAGCTAAGGGCTGTGTCCAGGCGTTGCGTCGTGCCTAAGAACAGCCCTTAGCCGTGATATACTGGCCATATACCACACCCCCTCGGGCCTTATTGCTTAAATAAATCGCATGTTTACATACTGAATACAATGTATGAAGAAAACATTAAAGAATGGATTCAGTACTTGTAAAAGTATCCTACATTAAAAGTCCTCTAATCTTTGTATTAGAAGAATGAGGTACCAACTTGACACAGAAAAGCCTATTAAATCTGGTTTAAACAAGTCCTATGAAGTATGATTATAAACCCAGAATTCAATTAAAGAGGGAATATGTAACAACACTACAACTATAAGAATGGATAAGCATGAGTTATGTAATTCATTGTTATTCGTCTGTTTTTATGTTAAACTTAAACACGTCATAAGCCATGAAAGAAATGTTTACAGTTACAGGAAATTAGCTTTAAAACTACAACATTTTCTCTCAGCCTCATGGCAAAACGTGTAGAATAGCAGGAAATTAGCTCAGGGATTCTTGAAAGTTTGAGGCAATTCTTGTCCGTTAGGGAAACTTTAGAATAGATTCATAAATTAGATTTGTTTGCATTATTTCAGCTTAAAATGTACATTTAGGAGAATTTTATAAGGGGAGATATTTGTTTTTGGAATACTTTCAATATGCCTGGAAATGCTCTTGTCCAGAGCAAAGGATGCCAATTTCAAACTCTCCAAAAAAGTGTTTAAAAATAAAAATAAACTGGTAATAATGGATATGAACAGAAAAATTATCTTATGTAGTTTCTTGCAATAGCCCTCTGTGACTTTCAATTTTTCATTCAAAACTGATTCCTAAAAAATGTCCGGAGATTTTGGTAAACTCTTTCAGATTTGTCCCCTTATTCATGTCCTCATTACATGTAGTGCAACAAGACCACTCATGATCTGTAAAGTTCTACTTTTGATAGATTTAAACAAACAATATTGGAATTACCATAGTCATAGTCATAACCATAAACTATCAACTCCATCTGCCTGATAGAATATACATTTTGTTTCAAACATGTTACATTTAATTAGGCTTTAGAGTCACAAAGCAACTGAAGAAAAACCAAATTGCTACTGTGTATACCATGTACAAAATAAATGTTTGTTAACTCTGTAAAAAACAAACTCCATCAGATTTCTGTCTAACGTCAACTCTGTCAGAGTGCCGAAAGATCTTATAGAATGGTTGTTTTTGTTTGGAATTGTCAATTTAATAATGTGCTGTAGTTTACATTTTTTTTGTATTCAACTTTTAGATGTAGAGGCAAAAGTAAGTATTGAGTATCTGTCAACTCTGTCAGTGGCTTGTCAACTTTGTTGGGCGGGGGGCTTGCTCAGACTTTGCAGGCAGCCCCGCGAAACTGCGCATCGCCACTGGTTCTTAAGTCATGACACTGATTTTTAAATTGATTTATAAATCACATTACAATTATATATATTTTTTGGCTGACTTTTTTCATTTATCTCTGCTATAACAATATAACTGACCTATGTTAAGTTCTCTTCACAATGATGAGGATCATTACATAGGCATGGAGTAGTTTTAGTATATCAAGCTAGGCCTTACTGTTTGTCGGACTGGACAACAGCATCTGCTAAATGAAAGATGTAATATAGTATTGTACTAGAATTGCACAATATTCACTTAAAAGTAATTTGCCTTTATTTGTTTAACCATGGTAATTATAGTATTAGTATTACAGCATTACTAAAAATATTTTTCTTAAGTTTGTTGCTACCTCATACAATGGTAATGTTATTACAATGTTACCTCACTTTTACATATTAGTTTCAATTCAATAAAAGACTGCATCTGTCAAAGAGCCTTTAACTCTCCAGGATGATGAAATTGATTTAGCCCAGTGGGTCGGGATGCAGGCACTAGGCAGATATTTTTTCAGTAGAGAAAGAGGTCATACGTGGTCTTGTCTGTTTGACCGGCTGGGGTCAATAAGTTCAGTCAATGTGGTTAGAAAGTGCGGGGTGAAGTTGCCCCTATACAGATCAGGGAAAAGCTTCCCCTCCCCCAATCCTAACCTTGACCATTAGTGTGGAAAATGCAACACTGACCGAAGATCAGAGTCTAAGGGGCTACATTATGATCAGATCTCATGCAGTTGCACTCTGCATTTATGATTACTTGTGTGCTGCCAGGTGTGAGCAGGATTGAAATAAACCCAACCTTAATGACATACTCGGGTACAAAATTCTGTTTTGGAAAAGACTGACGTTATGACCAAAATGATCCTATTTACATTTTGTAGTACATTTTGACAGTAGAATAAATGTTTCCGAATCATATCGATGCCACATAGGCTGTTTTCTAAATGAGAAGTTGTTTTTTAGCTTGTAAAATCATGTGATGACCCAAAGGCAGACATAGATGTACAAACAGATTTTAAACAAAATACAATTCCAAAAGGGAGGGTCTACAGGGGCTAATGATTGGCCACAAGGTCTGCTCTTAGTTGATCAGCTGAAGTGACAAGGTTAAAATAAATTGTCCACACCACCTGCTTCTATGGATTAAAATGGGTGATCCAATAGGCTATTCCAGGACCGGAATAGGCTTCCAGTGTGCTGCACATATAGTGCCTTCAGAAGATATTCATACCCCTTGACTTATTCCACATTTTGTTGCGTTACAGCCTGAATTCAAAATGGAAAGAAATTCTCACCCATCTACACACAATATCAAATAATGATAAAGTGAAAACGTGTTTTTAGAAATGTTAGCAAATTTATTGAAAATGAAATACAGAAATAACTTATTTACAGAAGTATTCACACCCGAGTGAATACTTTGTAGAAACACCTTTGGCAGCGATTACAGATGTGAGTCTTTCTGGGTAAGTCTCTAATGACTTTCCACACCTGGATTGTGCAAAATTTGTCCATTAATCTAAATTCTTCCAAGCTCTGTCAAAGTGGATGTTGATCATTGCTAGACAACCATTTTTAAGTACTTGCTATAGATTTTCAAGTAGATTAAAATCAAAACTGTAGCTTGGCCACTCAGGAACATTCATGTCTTCTTGGTAAGCAACTCCAGTGTAGATTTGGCCTTGTGTTTTAGGTTATTTCCCTGCTGAAAGGTGAATTAATCTCCCAGTATCTAGTGGAAAGCAGACTGAACTAGGATTTCCTCTAGGCTTTTGCCTGTGCTTAGCTCCATTCCGTTTCTTTTTTTATCCTGAAAAACTCCCCAGTCCTTAATGATAACAAACATACCCATAACATGATGCAGCCTCTACTGTGCTTGAAAATATGAAGAGTGGTACTCAGTAATGTGTTGTATTGGATTTGTCCCAAACATAACACTTTGTATTCAGAACAGAAAGTGAATTGCTTTGCCACATTTTTTGCAGTTTTACTTTAGTGCCTTGTTGCAAACAGGATGCATGTTTTGGTATATTTTGTTATTCTGTACAGGCGTCCTTTTTCACTCTGTCAATTAGGTTAGCATTGTGGAGTAACTACAATGTTGTTAATCCATCCTCAGTTCTCCCATCACAGCCATTAAACTCTGTAACTGTTTTAAAGTCACCAGTGGGCCCATGGTGAAAACCCTGAGCAGTTTCCTTCCTCTCCGGCAACTGAGTTCGGAAGGATGCCTGTATCTTTGAAGTGACTGGGTGTATTTATATATCATCCAAAGTGTAATTAATAACTTCACCATGCTACATATTCAATGTCTGCTGTTTTATTTATTTACCCATCTACCAATAGGTGCCCTCCTTTGCAGGGCATTGGAAAACATCCTTGGTCTTTGTGGTGGAATCGGTGTTTAAAATTCACTGCTCAACTGAGAGACCTTACAGATAATTGTATGCGTGGGGTGCAGAGATGAGGTAGTCATTCAAAAAATCAAGTTAAACACTATTATTGCACACACAGTGAGTCCATGCAACTTATGTGACTTGTTAAGCACATTTTTACTCCTGAACTTATTTAGGCTTGCCATAACAAAGGGGTTGAATACTTATTGATTCAATACATTTCAGCTTTTCATTTTTAATTAATTAGTAAAAAAAATTAAAAACATAATTTCACTAACATTATGGGGTATTATGTGTAGGCCAGTGACAAAACAAATCTACAATTAATTACTCTTAAATTCAGGCTGTAGCACAACACAATTTGGAAAAAGTCAAAGGATGTGAATACTTTCTGAAGGCACTATATCTGTACACCCCAAAAAATTACAACCTGTAATGTAGCCATCATCATTCATAGCCACTCATTCAGCAAATAAAACATTATCCGTTTCAAAATCACCCTGGTCTTATGTAAAAAATGCATAAACATACCTAACAACTTAAGTACTCATCCATTTACCAAATGATTGAAGCAAAAATTTTAGAACAAAAATCAGGGCTGGCAATAAATAAATACTATATACCTACACATATATCCATAATTTGTATAAAAAAATGGCATACATGAACATTTGAGTTGACACGGAACACATTCACCAAGCAGAGTGCATCACGAGAGTTCGGTGGATTCCAGATGATATCTCATTGTCACTAAGTACAGAGTACCATTCAGATTCCATTTTTCTCAGAAGACACACTCCAGTAAATGGGTGTCTTATCCCCAATATCTTTTGCCTATGCTATTGCAAATAGTGACAATGCAGGAGTCATCAGATACCGATTCGATATTCATTGAGAGAAGAGTAGCAACTTACCAACAAGTTGTACAGACAGTTATAGTTGGACACAGTGTTTAGTGTATTAGTAAAGCAAAACATAAAGGGTTGTGTTCATTAGGCACCAAACAGAAGACAACGTCCTGAAACAGAGGTGGACTACTTGGAAAATACTGAATACCATTTTTTTTAATACAAAATGTTTTTTAAAGTTTTCAGTTGCGTGCCCAAATGAAACATAGACAGACAGACAGACTGACAAACCACTGTAGTTTTCCTATTCAACTGACGCCCTCTGCTGGTAAAAGAGCAGATCTGTCTGGTTTACGTATGCGCCCAAGTACCCAAAAGGCTCACATCTGCGCAATTCATCCGCTTGTTTTCAATGTGAGTGACAGTGAGTCCTAAAAGCATAAGAAAGTAAATACAGGAAAAAGGTAGGACCAAAAAAAGCTAAAGAACCCAGACCAGCAACCCAATCACCTACATGCCAAAATATACATCTCGCCTACTCATTGGAGCGACAGAACAGACAAAAGGTAGCACATCTTTCACCCCAGCCACTTAACCTCCATGTCTGCTCCTTCCTTAATTTCTTCAGGTTTACTCCAGTGGGACCTTCAAAAACACTGCTGGTCTATGTGGGAGCAGGGGGTTAGTTGGGATGTTTGTTTAAAAGACCTCAGAAATAAGAACTCGAAGTGTGGGGTAATGTTCAGAGTCACTTTCAGTCATGCAGCGGTCCCATCCCTGCCTGTGTGTGTGTGTATGAGTATGTGTCGTCTACTACTTGAGAACCAGAGTGGCCTCGCTGCCGTCTTTCCTCTTCAGGTACAGGCCGTGGGTTAGGTGATGCTCTCGCCGCAGGTACGCGTAGAAGTAGTCCGACACCAGCAAGATCTGAGAAGAAACAAAGCAATATTGACAGAAATCCATCTGTGAAAATTATAATTTCAATAGTTAAAGGTACTGTACTCTAATCCAGCTGATTTCACACTGAAGATGCCTGTACCAATGCTAGCCTACCCAGCTATGCAGCCCATTCCAGCCCACTCACCTGTGCCACGTTGAAGAGCAGCGTGATGGAATAGTAGAAGTTGGAGTTGGCACTACCCGCGTAGATCCAGAGGTGCCAGAGGACGGGGAACAGCGCGGAGCACGCCAACAACACAACCGACACCTGGAAGATATTCCTCAGGACTGGAACACAAGGAAAATAAAGTCAATATAAAACTATATAATGTGCAGTCATAACATTCTTAATGAGCCTAAAACCAAAGCTTTTTCTTGTAGAAGTTTCCCCTAATATTAGTGTACAGAATTCGCTGATTGGTGATGTGGAGTTGGGGAGACGGCATTCGTGGCAGGTGTGCCTTCTATATCTCTCTATGGCCCGGTATCTATAAGGGCAGCCATTGAGAGCGCCTCCTTTCAATCCGGGTCCATCACCCAAACAAAGTTGAGGAGTTGAGCAAGCCAACAACTCACAACTACTAGTATGAGTAATTGAATGCGAGTTCCAATATCCTTTATTGCATAGAAGAGGACTTCCTCACCTCTGTTTTGTTTGTGTGGGATTCCGGCCACTAATGGCTAATTCAGGCAGCCATTAAAAATCATAATTCATACATGCATCTGTCCAACTGTTCAAGACTGGCAACATCAACTGTTCATCATTCTATGAATCTAGACATTTAAACAATCCATTCCATTTTACAACCATCTTCATCTAAATAAAGACTCCAACTGCCTCTTTGCTTCTGTCTCCGCTCTCTGACCGGAGCCCACTGTAGATGGGCATCACCATTCCGGTTCTACAACCTCAACACTTAGCCAGCTAACTCGCTCTAGTAAATATTCTGCAATTAGTGCAAGCACAATCATGACGGTGCAATGAATTTCACTCGTGATTATACAATGTGTTAATGTCTTTATTGTACCTCTCCCTATCAAATAAATAAATGAATAATTGAAAGGACTCTGTATGAACTCCAGTTCATAAAAAGGCAAACTTCAAACGTTAAAACATTACTGACTCACTGACCACTCTCTACCCTAGCTGGCTATAGTCCCAATTTATGTTGGCTATGACTAAATAGATGATCATTAAACTGGATGACTCATTAGATTATGCTTTCTGAAATACCATCCTGGCTTTTCTTGTTATTGAGCTTTGTGTCAGGTGCCTGTGGTGCATCAGAAATCAGTTTCTATTGTTGACTTTGACAGAGCGGAGTCATCCCCTCTTCCTGCTTCTCTTTGTAAAGAAAGATAATTATACTAGCCCTTGACCTGGTCTGAAAACAAACCCTAAATCAGTAATATATGCCATTTAGCAGACGATTTCATCCAAAGCGACTTACATTGATGCCTGCATACATTTTACATATGGGTGATCCCGGGAATCAAACCCACTAAACTGGTGTTACAAGTGCCATGCTCTACCAACTGAGCGACAAAGGACCATTGTTTCTCGATCCTGGTCCTAGAGACCCAATGGTGTTCACATTTTTTGTTTGTTGCCTTATCACTAACACAATTGATTCAACTCTGGTAGGCTTAAAACATTCTTCCTCACCTAAAATTAAACTGTTGGGGTCAGTTGGAGCACCGGTGCAACTGCCCTCATATTATAGGCCTGAAGTATAATAGGCAAATAGCAAACATTCACAACATTTTCTAAATTGTATTAGGGTATTTCCAAAAATTAGTCAAGCTATTGTTTATAGGGAAAATACGAACAGGATATTATATTGCAGTAAACACAACATTACAGCTGGAACTTCATTTGGCCGAATAAATTGGCTCAACAGAATGAAACGAAAAACACTTCCAAACTGGTTTAAACCTTCACAAAAGTTTTGTACAGGATATATTGCAGCAATTACCAATAAAGGCTAGTGCCTACCTTAGCCTATTAACCTGTCATTTGTTAAACTAAATATGGAGCACACAATACATTTTTTTTTTTTAACTGATGAAACTTCATTTAGCCAACAACAATATCAGCAGAATGAAACAAAAGTTTTTCATATTTAAAGAACTGGTTTAGATAAATTAATAGGCCTATAATAAAAATGATAAAATAATAATAAAAACAAATGATTCTAAATACAAAAAAATGAATAAATATAAGTTCCAAAATTGCATCCTATCTGAATAGCGAGTTGCACAGTAGCCTGCATTTGGCCATGCCAACGTTCTTTTTATCTTTGTCCACTACAATATTAAAACTTGTCCATACGGAGAACATTCCCCTTGTAGTCAGGGCTCCAGACTAACATTTCCCCCTGGTGGCACTGGTGCCATTAAGCGTTTCAGTTGGTAGCACAAGCCAACGATTTGGTCGCACCCCAATTTTCTAACATGGCATCACACAATATAACATGATTTTAAATAATCTTATAACGTCTTTCACAGTGCTTTTTAATAAAGTATACTAGACTACTGAGATGGTATTGAATAAATAAATTGTTTCGTAATTATTTCATGTTGTGATTCTAAATATGTTAACATGCAACCTAATCCAGTAACTGTCATGCATTTTGGATAGACAATTGTGCTATATTTTACTGTTAAAACAGAGCTGCAGAATTTGTTCAATTGAAATTAATTTGCCAGCATCTTTATGTGCTCTAATATCTTAGGCTAATTTAGTTGGGGATAATTCACCACCTAAGTAAATGGAAACTCAAAACACATTAGCTAGATCACTAATTCTAAAGATTATACCCACTGCTAGTAGCCATGTATTAATCCAACGGTACATTTAATTTCCCAAAAAACAGGAGTTGACCAATGAGGTCTATACACTCGCAATGGCCAATTCGCATTTCACACGCTCCGTATCTCAAAGCCATATCAAATTTCTTCTTTGCAAAATAGTTGCTATTGAGCTCAAAATTTAGTTGATAAATTAAAAGGTTCTTTACTGTTTGACCAAATCATGGTTTTAGCCTCCGAAAAATAGGACGTTTTGAGTGAGGTGAATGAATGTGCGTGCAACTCGCATCAATTATTTTTTTATTTCACCTTTATTTAACCAGGTAGGCCAGTTGAGAACAAGTTCTCATTTACAACAGCGACCTGGCCAAGATAAAGCAAAGCAGTTCGACACATACAACACAGAGTTACACATGGAATAAACAAACATACAGTCAATACAGTAGAAAAAGTCTATATACAGTGTGTGCAAATGAGGTAAGAAGGGAGGTAAGGCAATAAATAGGCCATGGTGGCGAAGTAATTACAATATACCAATTAAATGCTGGAGTGAATAGATGTGCAGAAGATGAACGTGCAAGTAGAGATACTGGGGTGCAAAGGAGCAAGATAAATAAATAAATACAGTATTGGGATGAGGTAGTTGGATGGGCTATTTACAGATAGGCTATGTACAGGTGCAGTGATCTGTGAGCTGCTCTGACAGCTGGTGCTTAAAGCTAGTGAGGGGAGTTATGAGTCTCCAGCTTCAGTGATTTTTGCAGTTCGTTCCAGTCATTGGCAGCAGAGAACTGGAAGGAAAGGCGGCCAAAGGAGGAATTGGCTTTGGGGGTGACCAGTGAGATATATCTGAAGGAGCGCGTGCTACGGGTGGGTGCTGCTATGGTGACCAGTGAGCTGAGATAAGGCAGGGCTTTACCTAGCAAATACATATAGATGACCTGGAGCCAGTGGGTTTGGTGACGAATATCAATGTGACCAATACATTTTTTTTACTTGCACAGCCAAGTAAAAATGGTCACAAAATACGACTAAATGGTCGTAGTCTGGAACCCTGCCTTGTAGGCTTTTCACTATAGGCACTGTCCAACCTTCGTTTTACTTTAATGAAAAATGCCTCTATCTTAGCAATCAACACTAGCCTAGGTCAAGACTCCTCTCTTGCCCTCTCGCTCTCCTCAGCAGCAGGCCGATACATGTAAGGAGTGAGAGAATGGTGCTGAAGTGCAAAATCAGGGTGAATGATCGGCAGCCGCGGACAATTTGGCCGGCTACAATTATCAGCTTTTAATTTATTTTAATTGAATTACCTGCTAATGGAAACCTGCTAGGAACATCAATAGCAAATATACAGTTGAAGTCGGAAGTTTACATACACTAAGTTGACTGTGCCTTTAAACAGCTTGGAAAATTCCAGAAAATTATGTCATAGCTTCAGAAGCTTCTGATAGGCTAATTGACATAATTTGACTCAATTGGAGGTGTACCTGTGGATGTATTTCAAAGCCAACCTTCAAACTCAGCGCCTCTTTGCTTGACATCATGGGAAAACCAAAACATTCTGACATTTCACATTCTTAAAATAAAGTGGTGATCCTAACTGACCTAAGACAGGGAATTTTTGGATTAAAATGTCAGGAATTGTGAAAAACTGAGTATCAATGTATTTGGCTAAGGTGTATGTAAACTTCTGACTTCAACTGTAGCTGCAATCAGCAATGAACAGGGTTCACATATGACCTAAAGGACAAGATGAGTTGGATAAAGTTTCTATATGATAGTGCTTGCCATCTTCGTTTATGTACAAACTGAAAGCATTACCATGTTGATCTCTCAACAACACAAGGATGATGCAAGTGAAGTTTAGTCTAGTGCTGTAGGTTAGTTATCTTTGAATGCAGCAGGTAATCATTCTTAAAGTAATTACTTCATGAATTAAGTTTATATACCAATTATGGGGTCAATTTAACTAATCGTTTGTGATTTGTGAAATATTTTCAGTGTTATTTTCACGATATTTCACATTGTCTGTATAATTTAAATTTAACATTTATTTGCACAAGACAAAGTCCACTTGATCATCAGATATTGCTCTAAAATCCTATGCCACTGGTGCCAATGACATCTACAATGCAACCTAGTTTGGTGCAGCAATCTAAGGTTACAGTGACTTTATTTTCACACAGCTTCTAAGGACATACGCATAAGGTTTACATACCACATTTCATGGCCCCATACCCATCAGTCCAGTTCTTAAAGCCCTGGTGTGATATGGTTCCATCTTAATGCAGCAACTAATCATTCTCAAATTAATTTGAGGGTAATTCATTGAGTCTTTATACCAAATCTTGAGTCAATCTGACTTACAGGCTGACTACAATGCTCGTGTCGCGTGCACGAGCGTTGCAAAATAAATTTAGACATACATGTTATTCAATTATTGCACCCACACTGCTCGCGTGTGCCAACGAGCGTCTGCGTTGCCAAGGGATAAAATAGAAGTCAGTTCTATTTGTGACGCAGATCGCACTGGAAGTCCTGCCTCTCCCATCTCCTCATTGGTTTATAGAAGCAGGTACCCATGTTCCATCTCCTCATTGGTTATACCCACGTGGGTGACTGAAAGACGAACGAGGTCAGTGGCGGTAATGCACCTAATTTATGAAAGTTGCCAATTTCAATGTAAAGTCAAGAGAAGAAAAAGCCTGGAAGGAGGAGAGATGACTAGAAACGATTCGGTTGACCGTTTTATGTGTAGATTAATTGGCAGAGTAGAGGACCTTGTGCATTTCAGGTAAAATAACAACTCAATGTTTATATCCCAGGACAAATTAGCTAGCAAGCGCAAGCTAGCAGGCTAAATTGCCATAAATGTTTAATGCTTTTCGAACCTGTCCCCAAATTCATATAATTGGTTCAGAGTTTGTTTTGATATTTTAACCTGCGTGTCATGATCGCGTTTGGTGTGGGGGGACAAAATACATTTATGCACGATGGTGCACGTGCGCAGCCGGTTTGGGTTCCGTGTTATGGTTCATTGGAAAATTAAGTATTTTTAGCATTAGCATACAGTATATTCAGAAAGTTTTCAGACCATTTCGTTAAGTTACAGCCTTATTCTAAAATGTATATATTTTTTCTCTTCAAAAAATCTACACACAATACCCTATAATAACAAAGCAAAAACAGGTTTAGACGTTTTTGCAAATGTATTAAAAATAAAAACTGAAATATCACATTTACATAAGTATTCAGACCCTTTACTCACTACTTTGTTGAAGCACATTTGGAAGCGATTACAGCCTTGGGTCTTCTTGGGTATGTTAAAGTTGCGACAGTTCGTTTCTGGTGTCAGAACAAAATAGTCAGCACATAGTAACTTCTGATTTAGCTGTACTTTAATTAATGCAAACACGTGTGTGGTAAATGGGTTGTTCGTATATACGGTCTCGCTGTTTTACCTCGCAGGGCAAAACAGAGAAGAGGGCGTCACATTCTATTGTTCTCTCTTTTATACTCTGACAGAGATAGTTCCCGCTCAATGCTGGCCTGTCAGAGGGAGGAGGAGCGTGGTTTAAACTTGCTCCTCCTGTCGTCGGCGTGCAGGCTGATCCCAGCGTCGTGACGCACTTCCTGTTGCCGGTTGTAGTTCTTCTTGTCTTCAACAGTTGATTTACTCGTAGTTTATATACTTAATATTGTAGCATAGCTTCCCCGGTATATTATATAAGTTATGCATACAAATAGCCAGTTCAACCCTAACAGGTATGATGCTACAAGCTTGGCACACCTGTATTTGGGGAGTTTCTCCCATTCTTCTCTGAAGATCCCCTCAAGCTCTGTCAGGTTGGATGGGGAACGTCGCTGCACAGCTATTTTCAGGTCTCTCCAGAGATCAAAATCGGGTTCAAGTTCGGGCACTGGCTGGGCCACTCAAGGACGTTCAGAGACATGTCCCCAAGCCACTCCTGCGTCGTCTTGGCTGTGTGCTTAGGGTCGTTGTCTTCTTGGAAGGTGAACCTTCGCCCCAGTCTGAGGTCCTGTGCGCTCTGGAGCAGGTTTTCATCAAGGATCTCTGTACTTTGCAGTTGTGCCAAGCTTGTAGCATCATACCCAAGAAGACGAGGCTGTAATACCTGCCAGGTGCTTCAACAAAGTATTGAGTAAAGGGTCTGAATACTTACGTAAATGTGATAGTTTATTGTTATGTATTAGGAAAAAAAATACAAACCGGTTTTTGCTTTGTCATTATGGGGTATTGTATGTAGATTGATGAATGCACTGTATGTGCATCTATAGGTACAGTGTGGCCATATTTGAATGCAGTTAAACAATTCAAGACTGATGTAATAAGTCTAAAAACAAAATCTGGAGTGATTCTGAAATATGGTTCATTAGAAGATCATTGCAGATGATGTTGAGCATTAGCGTTACATAGGAAAATAATGAATTGTTAAAGAGCGACTGCCTTTAAAAAGCAACGACTACCTTTGAAAACAGCCTATGTAGTATTGATATGAGTCAAACACTTATTCTAGGGAAAATAGGATAAATTCTGGTCATAAAGTAAATCTTGTCTAAAACGTAGTTCGGAACATCTATGCAGCACAACGTGTAATTGACACGGGGTGAACAGCTGCAGTGATCACTCTCTATCCAATTGCAGACAGTGCTCAACAGCTCTGACAATTTACATAAAACAACACAGTGCACATTTTGTAACTTGAGAAAACTGCCCCAAACACATTAGTTAGATGTAAAATTGCACAACTTAAGCATCCTCTGCAAAAACTTCAAAATGAATTACAGTTATATTAGATTCATTCTGGGGTTATGAGGAAGTGAAATTGGCTAGTGTCTCATGGGGGACAAACATCCTTAACCAAACACAGAACCGGTCAGGAAACACACCGCCAAGACTGAAATCTAATTTTTCAAATGAGCAACAGAAAAACACAGGTGCCAATCGGCGTGTTCATTGGCTCTATAATAGTTTCCTTGTTTTTTGGGATATCAATACCAAATTCAGTGTGGTTCATCTTAAAGTTTCAAGTTAATAGGATTCAGTGCAGTGGACTTAGTGGTTTAAATGGACACGTAAAATCAGATTTTTATTTGTCTATATTTTAGCCATCTTTTGACCAATCCTTTAGCTTTTCTGAAACTAAGTTAAGACATACTATGGGCCTGCATTCCATCTGGTGTCATTAGGTCCTATGGTTCATTTTGACCAAATCATGGTTTTAGCTTCCTAAAAAATAGGACGTTTTGAGTGAGGTGTATGTGCAGCTCGAACGATGTGACCATCACATTTTTTTACTCACACAGCCATGTCAAAACCAATTAGCGTTGCATAGTCTAAAAAGTTTCCTTATTTTTTTAAAGATATCAATGCCAAACTTAACATGGTTCATCAGGGTAATGTCTTTGACGAGTCAATCTGGAGTCAAACTGATTTATGGTTCGTTAGCATATGTGCTAACGTGCATCTATTGGTACAGTGCAAACATATTTGAAGGGTTACTGTATTTTGCCCCACAGATCTGTGCTCTTCTGAACCACAAAAATGACAACCTTAGTCTCTCCACACTGAGTTAAAGAGCTGATGAAGGGCACTCACTTCAGCTTGATGGAGAGTGGAATTGTGTAGAAGAACACGTTGATCTGAAAGACACAGATGAAGAAGAGGCGGAAGTACTCAAACATCTCGGCGAAGAAGTACCTGAAGAGGCCTGTGTTGGGGGTGAGATCTGGCATGGAGAGGCTGGGGAAGAGACACAGAGAGAAGAAGCATTCACACTGTAGGAGGGAACGATCACACAATGCATGAAGGTCCTTTCATAATCAATGTTGGGATTAGTTACCTGAAAAAGTAATATTACTCGTTAAATTTGACAAAAGTAATGCGCTATTTAAAATATTACTTCGTGTGAAAATAAGTTATATTACTAGTTATTACTTTGCGTTACTTTCAAATTTGACTGTTAGAGGGAGTAAGGCGAGCGGTGATTGATATGCTACTAACTCAGGTATGATCACTACTAGTTTCTCCTTTCATCTGTGGTGGTTCTTTCTTTTGGTTAGTCTACAAGTGTTGCACCATCATATGGGCTGTTTAATTAGCCATTCAGATCCCTTGACTTTGTCTACATCGTTACAGCCTTATTCTATAATGGATACAATTATTTTTGTCCCTCCATCTACACAATACCCCATAATGACAAAGTGAAAACAGGTTTTTAGAAAATTTTGCACATGTATTAAAAATGAAATACAGAAATACCTTATTTACATAAGTATTCAGACCCTTTGCTATGAGACTTTAAATTGAGCTCCGGTGCATCTTGTTTCCATTGATCATCCCTGAGATGTTTCTACAACTTGATTGGAGTCCACCTGTGGTCCACCTGTGGTAAATTCAATTGATTGGACATGCAGATCTTTATTGAAGTTCTAAGTCTTCTTGGGAATGATGCTAAAAGCTTGGCACACCTGTAGTTAAGGATTTTCTCCCATTCTTCTCTGCAGATTCTTTCAAGCTTTGTCAGGTTGGATGGGGAGCATTGTTGCACAGCTATTTTAAGGTCTTTCAAGAGATGTTCAATCGGGTTCCAGTTCGGGCTCTGGCTGGGCCACTCGAGGACATTCAGAGACTTTTCCTGAAGCCACTACTGCATTGTCTTGGCTGTGTGCTTAGGGTCGTCTTGAAAGGTGAACCTTCGCCCCCAGTCAGGTCCTGAGCGCTCTGGAGCAGGTTTTCGTCAAGGATCTCTCCAAGTCCCTGCTGCTGAAAAACATCCCCACAGCATGATGCTGCCACCACCATAGGATTGTGCCAGGTTTTCTCCGGATGTGACGCTTGGACTTCAGGCCAAAGAGTAAAATATTTTTTCCATCAGATCAGAGAATCTTGTTTCTCATTGTCTGAGAGTCTTTTAGGTGGCTTTTTGCAAATTCCAAGTGGACTGTCATGTGCCTTTTACTGAGGTGTGGCTTCCGTCTGGCCACTCTTCCATAAAGGCCTGATTGGTGGAGTGCTGCAGAGATGGTTGTCCTTCTGGAAGGTTCTCCCATGTCCACAGAGCAAGTCTGGAGCTCTGTCAGAGTGACCATCTATTTCTTGGTCACCTCCCTGACCAAGGCCCTTCTCCGATTGCTCAGTTTGGATGGGCGCCCAGCTCTAGGAAGAGCCTTGGTGTTTCCAAACTTCTTCCATTTAAGAATGATGGAGGCCACTCTGTTCTTGGGGACCTTCAATGCTGCAGAATTTGTTTGGTATCCTTCCCCAGATCTTTGCCTTGACACAATCCTGTCTCTGAGCTCTACGGACAATTCCTTTGATCTCATGGCTTGGATTTTGCTCTGACATGCATTGTCAACTGTACGATCTTATATAGACAGGTGAGTGGCTTTCCAAATCATGTCCAATCAATTGATTTTACCACAGGTGGACTCCAATCAAGTTCTAGAAAATCTCAGGGATGATCAATGGAAACAGGATGCACCCGAGCTCAATTTTGAGTCTCGTAGCAAAGGGTCTGAATTAGAGGTCGACCGATTAAATCGGCATGACCGATTAATTAGGGCCGATTTCAAGTTTTCATAACAATCGGTAAAATTGGCCTTTTTGGACGCCTATTATGGCCGATTACATTGCAATCCACAAGGAAACTGCGTGGCAGACTGACCACCTGTTACGCGAGTGCAGCGTCAAAAGGACCTTGTGGCGGCAAGGAGCCAAGGTAAGTTGCACGCTAGCATTAAACAGCGGTGCCTGTTAATTTATCAGCGAATCACAGCCAACATCAGCTTCGCCAAACGGGTGATTTAACAAAAGCGCAATCTCTGCACAAATGTACCTAACCATAAACATCAATGCCTTTCTTAAAATCAATACACAGAAGTATATATTTTTTTAAACCTGCATATTTAGAAATGCATGTTAGCAGGCAATATTAACTAGGGAAATTGTGTCACTTCTTTACGTTCACTGCAAGCAGAGTCAGGGTATATGCAACAGTTTGGGCCGCCTGGCTCGTTGTGAACTAATTTGCCAGAATTTTACATAATTATGACATAACATTGAAGGTTGTGCAATGTGTCACGTCCTGACCAGTAGAGGGTGTAGTTGGGTCAGGACGTGGCAGAAGGGAGTAAGTGTTTTATTGTTTCATTTAATTTTGGCCGTGTGACTTCCAATCAAGCACAGCTGTAGAGGGTTGTGGTTGATTGGGAGTCACACATAAGTTGCCTACGTTTCCGTTGTGTGGTGTGGGTAATTGTGCTTGTCACTGTTGTTGCACCTGACAGGACTGTGTTGGCTGTCAGTTTTGTTGTTTTGTTAATTGCATAGTGTTCGTAACATTAAAAATGACGAACCCTAACTCCGCCGCATTTTGGTCCACTTCTTCCGTAGACAGCCGTTACAGAATTACCCACCAAACCAGGACCAAGCGGCGGAAGAGGAAGGAGCAGCAGGACTACTGCGTTATGGACAAATGGACATGGGAACAGATCCTGGACGGAGAGGGACCATGGACTCAGGCTGGGGATTATCGCCTCCCGCAGTGGGAGATTGAAGCGGCGAGAGCGGAGAGGCGATACTACGAGGAGAGAGAGCGCAACGAGCGCGAGAGGCAGCCCCAATATTTTTTTTTGGGGGGGCACACGGGACAGTCGGTGGAGCTGAGGTCGGAACCAGAGCCAGTCGGGATGACATTGGAGGTGAGCGAGGGCTATGAGACAGAGACTGTGACGGGGTTAATGGGAAAATTAGGAGAGAGAGAGATGAGAGAGCTGCTAGTGTGGTGCATAAAGTACGGCATTCGCCCTAATGAGCGTGTCGTGGGTATGATGTCACCTGAGGCAGCTCTCCATACTCGTCCTGAGGTGCGTGCTGGTTGTCTGGTAAAGACTGTGCCTGCGCCCAGAAACAGGCCTCCTCCATGTCTTCCCAGCCCTGCACATCCTGTACCTACGCCCAGAACCAAGCCTCCTGCATGTCTTCCTATCCTGGTCAAGCCTGTGCCTCCTCCACGGACCAGTACTCCAGTGGGTCTCTCTATCCTGGTCAAGCCCGTGTCTCCTCCACGGACCAGTCCTCCAGTGGGTCTCCCTATCCTGGTCAAACCCGTGTCTCCTCCACAGACCAGTCCTCCAGTGGGTCTCCCTATCCTGGTCAAGCCCGTGCCTCCTCCACGGACCAGTACTCCAGTGGGTCTCTCTATCCTGGTCAAGCCCGTGTCTCCTCCACGGACCAGTCCTCCAGTGGATCTCCCTATCCTGGTCAAGCCCGTGTCTCCTCCACGGACCGGTCCTCCAGTGGGTCTCTCCACCCTGGTCTCTCCTGTGCCACCTCCTCAAGCCAGGCCTCCGTTATGTCTCCCCAGCCTGGTGAATCCTGAGTCGGAGCTGCCCGCCAGTCAACAGTCGTCAGAGCTGCCCGCCAGTCAACAGTCGTCAGAGCTGCCCGCCAGTCAACAGTCGTCAGAGCTGCCCGCCAGTCAACAGTCGTCAGAGCTGCCCGCCAGTCAACAGTCGTCAGAGCTGCCCGCCAGTCAACAGTCGCCAGAGAGGTCAGACTGCCCTGAACTGCCGGAGTGGCCAGACTGCCCTGAACTGCCGGAGTGGCCAGACTGCCCTGAACTGCCGGAGTGGCCAGACTGCCCTGAACTGCCGGAGTGGCCGGACTGCCCTGAACTGCCGGAGTGGCCGGACTGCCCTGAACTGCCGGAGTGGCCGGACTGCCCTGAACTGCCGGAGTGGCCGGACTGCCCTGTTCTGCCGGAGTGGCCGGACTGCCCTGAACTGCCGGAGTGGCCGGACTGCCCTGAACTGCCGGAGTGGCCGGACTGCCCTGTTCTGCCGGAGTGGCCGGACTGCCCTGTTCTGCCGGAGTGGCCGGACTGCCCTGTTCTGCCGGAGTGGCCGGACTGCCCTGTTCTGCCGGAGTGGCCGGACTGCCCTGTTCTGCCGGAGTGGCCGGACTGCCCTGTTCTGCCGGAGTGGCCGGACTGCCCTGTTCTGCCGGAGTGGCCGGACTGCCCTGTTCTGCCGGAGTGGCCGGACTGCCCTGTTCTGCCGGAGTGGCCGGACTGCCCTGTTCTGCCGGAGTGGCCAGACTGCCCGGTTCTGCCAGAGGTGCCCGCCTGCCCTGATCTGCCAGGGTGCCCGGCCTGTCAGGATCAGCCCGAGTGGTCCTCCTGCCCTCCGGTCCTGCCAGAGTGGCCGGACTGCCCTGTTCTGCCGGAGTGGCCGGACTGCCCTGTTCTGCCGGAGTGGCCGGACTGCCCTGTTCTGCCGGAGTGGCCGGACTGCCCTGTTCTGCCAGAGTGGCCGGACTGCCCTGTTCTGCCGGAGTGGCCGGACTGCCCTGTTCTGCCGGAGTGGCCGGACTGCCCTGTTCTGCCAGAGTGGCCAGACTGCCCGGTTCTGCCAGAGGTGCCCGCCTGCCCTGATCTGCCAGGGTGCCCGGCCTGTCAGGATCAGCCCGAGTGGTCCTCCTGCCCTCCGGTCCAGCCCGAGTGGTCCTCCTGCCCTCCGGCCCAGCCCGAGTGGTCCTCCTGCCCTCCGGCCCAGCCCGAGTGGTCCTCCTGCCCTCCGGCCCAGCCCGAGTGGCCCGCATGCCTTCCGGCCCAGCCCGAGTGGCCCGCATGCCTTCCGACCCAGCCCGAGTGGTCCGTCTGCCAGGGTCAGCCCGAGTGGCCCGTCTGCCCGGCGCAGCGATCGGCGCCAACAGAGTGGGCGACGCCGAAGGTGGAGCGAGGTCCACGTCCTGCACCTGAGCCACCTCCAGGATAGGTGGGTTGGGGAGGGAGGGTGTAGCACAGTGCCGTCGGTGACGGCAGCCACCCTCCCTTCCCTCCTTATTGTTTAGGTGTTCCTTTTTGTTGGGGATTTTTTTTGTGTTTTCCTTTTTTTAGGTGCATCCCGGGGTCTGCACCTTGAGGGGGGGGTACTGTCACGTCCTGACCAGTAGAGGGTGTAGTTGGGTCAGGACGTGGCAGAAGGGAGTAAGTGTTTTATTGTTTCATTTAATTTTGGCCGTGTGACTTCCAATCAAGCACAGCTGTAGAGGGTTGTGGTTGATTGGGAGTCACACATAAGTTGCCTACGTTTCCGTTGTGTGGTGTGGGTAATTGTGCTTGTCACTGTTGTTGCAACTGACAGGACTGTGTTGGCTGTCAGTTTTGTTGTTTTGTTAATTGCATAGTGTTCGTAACATTAAAAATGACGAACCCTAACTCCGCCGCATTTTGGTCCACTTCTTCCGTAGACAGCCGTTACACAATGTAACAGCATTATTTAGACTTATGGATGCCACCCGTTCAATAAAATACGGAACGGTTCCGTATTTCACTGAAAGAATAAACGTTTTGTTTTCGAAATGATAGATTCCGGATTTGACCATATTATTGACCAAAGGCTCCTATTTCTGTCTGTTTATTATAATTAAGTCTATGATTTGATATTTGATAGAGGAGTCTGACTCAGAAGTGGTAAGCAGCAGCAGGCTCGTAAGCATTCATTCAAACAGCACTTTACTGCGTTTCCCAGCAGCTCTTAGCAATGTTTGAAGCACAGCGCTGTTTATGACTTCAAGCCTATCAACTCCCGAGATTAGGCTGGCAATACTAAAGAGCCTATAAGAACATCCAATAGTCAAAAGTATATGAAATACAAATGGTATAGAGAGAAATAGTCGACGCATCATAACCCCTATAATAACTACAACCTAAAACTTCTTACCTAGGAATATTGATGTATGTAAAGTCTATAAATAATGTGTCACCAGCAGTGTCACCACACTAGCGCCCTATAAAAATATACTGTTGCAGAAAATGTGGACGGGATCACAGAATCCAGATATTAAAAACAGAATTCAACAATATTCATATGCATTGGAACGTAGTAGGAAATTCGTTCATTTTCTGTATGAGCGCGTTTGTCTGGGTGTAGCCGTTAGCAATGAGGCTAATGTAATGACAGCTGTCTTCTGGTAGATGGAAAGGCTTTCCCAAAAACCTTCTCAATTAAATGTTAACTACAAAGTAGCCTATACCAACCTGGCAGAATGATATCAAGATTATTTGCCTCAATCCAGTCGCCATTTGTTTTGCAAACTCTGAAATCACCTTTATTTTATCAGGGAATCACGAGAGCTACAGACACATTGTTAAGCAAAAAACGGTCTCTGGTGCATAGTCGAATTCAAGGGCAACAAAAATGTCTTATGGTCTCCTGATGTGGTTTAAACATCAAATTTGGTTGTTTTATACATTTGTTTTTAATTTTTTTAAGTGTGATTTAGAGAGCGAAAACCTGAAAACGGTAACCTAGAAAAACTAAACGGAGAAAATAAAATTTGGGAAAAAACTGAATCAGGCAAAAAATTTAAATAATTTAAAAAAGGACCCTACCACACGAAGTACTGTTTCGTACCCAAAATGCAACAGCAAAGTGAAAGGTCTCTGGGCTGCCGACTGACTGATCTACAAATCGCCTTGCATCATAAATAACTACCCATTATTACTTGTAGTATATCCTGTTAGGAATAGGGGGCAGTATTTTCACGGCCGGATAAAAAATGTACCCGATTTAATCTGGTTATTACTCCTGCCCAGAAACTAGAATATGCATATAATTAGTAGATTTGGATAGAAAACACCCTAAAGTTTCTAAAACTGTTTGAATGGTGTCTGTGAGTATAACGGAACTCACATGGCAGGCCAAAACCTGAGAAGATTCTATATGGGAAGTGCCCTGTCTGACCATACAGGATCTCTGCTGTAACGTGACATTTTCTAAGGCTTTCATTGGCTCTCAGAAGGCGCCAGAATGTTGAATGATAACTCTGCAGTCTCTGGGCGAAAAACAGCAGGGGTTTTGGAGAGTGGTACTTCTGAGAACAATGGCACTGGCACACGTGTGCATGTGACGACTCCATTTTCTTCTTTCAGTGTTTGAATGGATACAACGTCTCCCGGTTGGAATATTAAAAATCAAATTTTTAAAATTTCAAAAGCGCTTTAACCATTACTCCTAACACTTTCAAAACTAGTTGTAGCTAACCCGATGGCATAGACACACATTGCACACCCTTTAGTTTGTCCATTTTCATCTCACAAGGTTTTACATGCATTTTTCAACATTTTGAATTTCAATAGCTCCTTGGTCATGCGACCTAGTGACTTCAAACAAGGTTCAGATTATCCACTCAGTGGGCCTACACATTGCACACCCTTTAGTTTGTCCATTTTCATCACACAAGATTTTAAAATAATTTTTCAAAATGTAGAATTTCAATAGCTCCTTGGTCATGTGACCTGGTGACTTCAAACAAGGTTCAGAATGTCCACTCAGTGGGCCTACACATTACACACCCTTTATTTTGTCAAATGTTATCTCACATGGTTTTACATTAATTTTTCACAATTTTGAATTTCAATAGCTCCTTGGTCATGTGACCTGGTGATTTCAAACAAGGTTCAGAATGTCCACTGACTACCCTTCTATATTTCACACCCTTTAGTTTGTCCATTTTCATCTCACAAGATATAAAAATAATTTTCAAAATGTAGAATTTCAATAGCTCCTTGGTCATGTGACCTAATGGACTTCAAACAAGGTTCCGAATGTCCACTGACTACCCTTCTATTGCACACCCTTTAGTCTGTCCATTTTCATCTCACATGGTTTTACATTAATTTTTCAAAATGTAAAATTTCAATAGCTCCTTGGTCATGTGACTTCAAACAAGGTCCACAATGTCCACTCAGTGGGCCTACATATTGCACACCCTTTAGTTTGTCCATTTTCATCTCACATGGTTTTACATGCATTTTTCAAAATGTAAAATTTTAATAGCTCCTTGGTCATGACCTGGTGACTTCAAACAGGGTTCAGAATGTCCACTCAGTAGGCCTACACACTGCACACCCATGCAGTGGATATACACCCATATTGCATAACCTCTAGTCATGTATCTTCTATATTGTTGTACATTAATATTAGTTTGACAATTAGGGGGTTCAGTCCAGTGTTGCGTTTACCCTTTTCTTTAATATTTTATCTACAACAATTGGTAGTTCTAAGTACTTATTTTCCCAGTTTTTTCCCCACAGCATTTAACTGTGGGGAGAAAGACAGGAAAGAGACAGATAATAACAATAGGAGAGAGACATAATATCTCCTTTCGTTGTTAATATCAACCATAAAGGAAAAGGGCAAAGTACGAGAGTCATGCTATTAATTGTCCAAAGCAGGGATGGAGAGTGAGCTAGTGAGGTAGGCTGCAGTGGGTTTGCTGGTCAATACATATACTGAACATGTAACCACAGTAATGGTGGCCAGTAAATCAATGAATAAAAATGTAATATTGACAAATTAAACAGAAATTGTAGACCTTTAATCTTTTCCAACATGTCAACAGACACTTAACTTCAAATAAGTATGAAACATTTCACAGTGTTAACTTTCTCTTTATCCCTGGTTGATGTACATTTCAGAGACTCTTCAGTGTGGATGGGGTATAGCATACAGTGAGGGAAAAAAGTATTTGATCCCCTGCTGATTTTGTATGTTTGCCCACTGAAAAATAAATGATCAGTCTATAATGTTAATGGTAGGTTTATTTGAACAGTGAGAGACAGAATAACAACAAAAGAATCCAGAAAAACGCATGTCAAAAATGTTATAAATTGATTTGTATTTTAATGAGGGAAATAAGTATTTGACCCCCTCTCAATCAGAAAGATTTCTGGCTCCCAGGTGTCTTTATACAGGTAACGAGTTGAGATTAGGAGCACACTCTTAAAGGGAGTGCTCCTAATCTCAGCTTGTTACCTGTATAAAAGACACCTGTCCACAGAAGCAATCAATCAATCAGATTCCAAACTCTCCACCATGGCCAAGACCAAAGAGCTCTCCAAGGATGTCAGGGACAAGATTGTAGACTTACACAAGGCTGGAATGGGCTACAAGACCATCGCCAAGCAGCTTGGTGAGAAGGTGACAACCTTTGGTGCGATTATTCGCAAATGGAAGAAACACAAAAGAACTGTCAATCTCCCTCGGCCTGGGGCTCCATGCAAGATCTCACCTCGTGGAGTTGCAATGATCATGAGAACAGTGAGGAATCAGCCCAGAACTACACGGGAGGATTTTGTCAATGATCTCAAGCCAGCTGGGACCATAGTCACCAAGAAAACAATTGGTAACACACTACGCCGTGAAGGACTGAAATCCTGCAGCGCCCGCAAGGTCCCCCTGCTCAAGAAAGCACATATACATGCCTGTCTGAAGTTTGCCAATGCACATTTGAATGATTCAGAGGACAACTGGGTGAAAGTGTTGTGGTCAGATGAGACCAAAATGGAGCTCTTTGGCATCAACTCAACTCAACTTGTTTGAAGGAGGAGGAATGCTGCCTATGACCCGAAGAACACAATCTCCACCGTCAAACATGGAGGTGGAAACATTATGGTTTGGGGATGTTTTTCTGCTAAGGGGACAGGACAACTTCACCGCATCAAAGGGACGATGGACGGGGCCATGTACCATCAAATCTTGGGTGAGAACCTCCTTCCCTCAGCCAGTGCATTGAAAATGGGTCGTGGATAGGTATTCCAGCATGACAATGACCCAAAAAACATGGCCAAGGCAACAAAGTAGTGGCTCAAGAAGAAGCACATTAAGGTCCTGGCCTAGCCAGTCTCCAGACCTTAATCGCATAGAAAATCTGTGGAGGGAGCTGAAGGTTCGAGTTGCCAAACGTCAGCCTCGAAACCTTAATGACTTGGAGAAGAACTGCAAAGAGGAGTGGGACAAAATCCCTCCTGAGATGTGTGCAAACCTGGTGGCCAACTACAAGAAACGTCTGACCTCTGTGATTGCCAACAAGGGTTTTGCCACCAAGTACTAAGTCATGTTTTGCCGAGGGGTCAAATACTTATTTCCCTCATTAAAATGCTAATCATTTTATAACATTTTTGACATGCGTTTTTCTGGATTGTTTTGTTGTTATTCTGTCTCTCACTGTTCAAACAAACCTACCATTAAAATTATAGACTGATCATTTCTTTGTAAGTGGGCAAACATACAAAATCAGCAGGGGATCAAATACTTTTTCCCTCACTGTACATTTTCAACAACAAAGACAGCACTTCCAGTTTGTGTTCTTTACTCTGTTGAACTCTTTTGTCTTCATTCCTAGTTACAGTACATGGAACCACCATTGGCATACAAAACATTACATCTAAAACAAAAAGCGTAACACGATATAAATTCTATTAAATATCAATGCAGTATGACGAATTAGCCATCCATTGTGTTATATCATAAATTGTCTTACATGCCGTCACTGATGTCAAAAGATTATAAACATGTTAAATAAAGTTACTAACCCAGTCAGTCTTTGGGCCACAGACAGGTTCTTTATCAGTGGCACACATGAAGCAGTTGTTGGCTTTGTTGAACTCTGAAATCATAGGCATAAACTCAACATATGGCTGTCCCACACAACTACATAAAAATCAAGAATGTACATTTACTTTGAATTAAATGTCATTACATACCAGACATTTTTAGTATATCCTCAGCCATTTCTTTTCGCAGTTGCTACATGTGTTTTTGAAGGTTCCAAATCAATTTGGGAGGGAATGTTGGGGAAGTTCTGTACAACTTACTTGGCCATCTACACCAAAAAATAAAATAGAGTTTTTGACCTAATTGTCACATAACAGCTAAACATTCATTATTGAAAATATAACTATTACACCTGCATTACAGACCCCACAGCTGAAGGTGTCCTGCTGCATGGTGTGAGTTATTTCCCCTCCTTTCCACTTTATGTCCGCCCAGGCGTCTTTTCCATGGCAGGATCTTCTCATTTTGAAGTATTCTCTTTTTGATTTAAAAATAATGGAATTATGATTAGTTATAGGCAAATGAATACACAAGCCAAATTTGTATGCTGTTTTCCTTATCACTATAAACTAGTAGTAATTTATTAGTAGAGGTAATTTCCTTTATGCCCCATTCTACACACAGCCTAAATTATAGGCACTGAACCATTTACAGGACAATAATAAAAGTAGCATATAGGATCCAGCCCTATCACAGAGTGAATAAATGTAGAGTGTTTGTAAAAAAAATTCAAAATGAAGTGACAGTTTCATCAGTACGTGCTTAAAGAAAGTCAGATCACAGATGACAGTGCCCACCAAATCTATGACATTAGAGAATGTATTGTAAGCACCAAAGTGTGTTTGTCAAAATAATATCTGAAAATGTCAGTTGTTTAACATAATACTTCTATTTGCAATAGCAATTTATGATATATGCAGTTGAGGAATAGTCCATGTACCAACACTACATGTAGGACGGACATAAGACATTCCCACAAACAGTATTTTTTTATTTCACCTTTATTCAACCAGGTAAGCCAGTTGAGAACAAGTTCTCATTTATAACTGCGACCTGGCCAAGATAAAGCAAAGCAGTATGACACAAACAACAACACAGAGTTACACATGGAATAAACAAACGTACAGGCAATAACACAATACAATAGTCTATATACAGTGTGTGCAAATGAAGTCATATTAGGGAGGTAAGGCAATAAATATGCTGTAGTGGCGAAATAATTACAAATTCGCAAATAAACACTGGAGAGAGATGTGCAGAGGATGAATGTGCAAGTAGAGATGCTGTGGTGCAAAGGAGCAAAAAAATTATATATATAAATAAATAACAATATGGGGATGAGGTAGTTGGGTGGGCTATTTACAGATGGGCTACGTACAGGTGCAATGATCTGTAAGCTGCTCTGATAGCTGATGCATAAAGATAGTGAGGGAGATATGAGTCTCCAGCTTCAGTGATGGAGGAATTGGCTTTGGGGGTGACCAGTGAAACATACCTGCTGGGGCGCGTGCTACGGGTGGGTGCTGCTATGGTGACCAGTGAGCTGAGATAAGACGGGGCTTTACCTAGCAAGGACTTATAGATGACCTGGAGCCAGTGGGTTTGGCGAATATGAAACGAGGGCCAGCCAAAGAGAGCATACAGGTCGCAGTGGTGGGTAGAATATGGGGCTTTGGTGATGAAACGGATGGCACTGTGATAGCAAATTGGACGCAGTCTGAGTAGAGTGTTGGAGGCTATTTTGTAAATGACATCGCCAAAGTCAAGGATCGGTAGGATAGTCAGTTTTACCAGGGTATGTTTGGCAGCATGAGTGAAGGATGCTTTGTTGCGAAATAGGAAGCCGATTCTAGATTTCATTTTGGATTGGAGATGTTTAATATGAGTCTGGAAGGAGAGTTTACAATCTAGCCAGACACCTAGGTATTTGTAGTTGTCCACATATTATAGGTCAGAAGCGTCCAGAGTAGTGAAGCTAGGCGGGTGGGCAGATGCGGGCAGCGATCGGTTGAAGAGCATGCATTTAGTTTTACTTGCATTTAAGAGCAGTTGGAGGCCATGGAAGGAGAGTTGTAATGGCATTGAAGCTCATCTGGAGGTTACTTAACACAGTGTCCAAAGAAGGGCCAGAAGTATACAGAATGGTGTCATCTGCGTAGAGGTGGATCAAAGAATCACCAGCCGCAAGAGCGACATCATTGATGTATACAGAGAAAAGAATCGGCCCGAGAATTGAACCCTGTGCCACCCAAATAGAGAATGGCAGAGGTCCGGACAACAGGCCCTCCAATTTGACACACTGAACTCTGTCTGAGAAGTAGTTGGTGAACCAGGCGAGGCAGTCATTTGTGAAACCAAGGCTGTTTAGTCTGCCGATAAGAATGCAGTGATTGACAGACTCGGAAGCCTTGGCAAGGTCAATGGATACGGCTGCACAGTATTGTCTTTTGTCGATGGTTATTATGATATCGTTTAGGCCCTTGAGTGTGGTTGAGGTGCACCCATGACCTGTTTGGAAACCAGATTGCATAGGGGAGAAGGTACGGTGGGATTCGAAATGGTCGGTGGGTGCACCTCAGTTGGTTAAGTTGGCTTTCGTAGACCTTAGAAAGGCAGGGCAGGATGGATATAGGTCTGTAACAGTTTGGGTCTAGAGTGTCTCCCCCTTTGAAGAGGGGGATGACCGCGGCAGGTTTCCAATCTTTGGGGATCTCAGACGATACGAAAGAGAGGTTGAACAGGCTAGTAATAGCGGTTGCAACAATTGCGGCGGATAATTTTAGAAAGAGAGGGTCCAGATTGTCTAGCTCAGCTGATTTGTACGGGTCCAGATTTTGCAGCTCTTTCAGAACATCAGCTATCTGGATTTGGGTGAAGGAGAAGCTGGGGAGGCTTGGGCAAGTTGCTGTGGGGGGTGCAGAGCTGTTGACCAGGGTAGGGGTAGCCAGGTGGAAAGCAAGGCCAGCCGTAGAAAAATGCTTATTGAAATTCTCGATAATCATAGATTTATCAGTGGTGACAGTGTTTCCTAGCCTCAGTGCAGTGGGGAGCTGGGAGGAGGTGCTCTTATTCTCCATGGACTTCACAGTGTCCCAGAACTTTTTGGAGTTTGTGCTACAGGATGCAAATTTCTGTTTGAAAAAGCAACCCTGTGTATATTGGTTCCTAACTTCCCTGAAAAGTTGCATATCGCGGGGGCTATTCGATGCTAATGCAGTACGCCACAGGATGTTTTTGTGCTGGTCAAGGGCAGTCAGGTCTGGAGTGAACCAAGGGCTATATCTGTTCCTGGTTCAAAAATGTTTTTCATTGGGCATGCTTATTTAAGATGGTGAGGAAAGCACTTTTAAAGAATAACCAGGCATCCTCTACTGACGGAATGAGGTCAATATCTTTCCAGGATACCCGGGCCAGGTCAATTAGAAAGGCCTGCTCGCTGAAGTGTTTTAGAGAGCGTTTGACTGTGATGAGGGGTGGTCGTTTGACTGCGGGCCCATTACGGACACAGGCAATGAGGCAATGATCACTGAGATCCTGGTTGAAGACAGCAGAGGTATATTTAGAGAACACGTTGGTCAGGATGATATCTATGCCCAAGTTTACAGATTGTACCTGGTAGGTTCCATGATAATTTGGGTGAGATTGAGGGCATCAAGTTTAGATTGTAGGACGGCCGGGGTGTTAGGCATATCCCAGTTTAGGTCACCTAACAGTAGAAACTCTGAAGATAAATGGGGGGCAATTAATTCACATATTGTGTCCAGGGCGCAGCTGCGGGTCTGAGGGGGGTCTGTAGCAAGCGGCAACAGTGAGAGACTTATTTCTGGAAAGGTGGATTTTTAAAAGTAGAAGCTCGAACTGTTTGGGCACAGACCTGGATAGCATGACAGAACTCTGCAGGCTGTCTCTGCAGTAGATTGCAACTACACCCCCTTTGGCAGTTCTGTCTTGGCAGAAAATGTATACACATACATAGAGGAATTTTTCAGCTATGATTTTACCACTCAGAATCCAGAATGGATATGACAATGGGGCCAGCACAGGATGTAATACACCCTTACAACAATCTACTTTTTGATCTTCTTTACTTCTTATCTGGTAAACTGCTACTATGTGTCAAGAAAAGAGCCCCAATGTTGTGAATGCACTCAAATATCAAGTCATTATCAGGTTATGTAAACTGTATTCTAATTCTCAACGTAGAAGGATTTGTCTTAATGTACAGTATATGAAAGTGATGCTATGTAAAGAATTCTTTCACGTTATCAAGCTCACTGTGACTGACAAATCACTGCCTATTACTGTGATTAAAAAGAGCATATGAAACATTGTTTTTCATGAGGCCTTCCTTTAAGCACATCTGTTTGAACACCTCTCCTCTCCTTGATCCATCCCACATACAACCATTTGCAGATCTTTTCAGTGTCCATGTGAAAGATAGTTATTGCAAGGATGGAACATTTGTTGACTTCATTTTTTTTTAACACCCATGTAAAATGAAGGCCTGCAAAGCTTACAGATTTAAGTCTAATAGCATGAGATGAAAGTAGACAAACATCAGAGTGTGCGATATGAAGGTATAGTCAGTGGACATTCTGCACCTTGTTTGAGGTCAGTAGGTCACATGACCAAGGAGCTATTGAAATTGTACATTTAGAAAAATTCATGTAAAACCATGTGAGATGAAAATGGACAACCTAAAGGGTGTGCAAAAAACAAACAAAAAGTCCTCACTGAGGAGCACAATTTGATTTTAAAAATGAAATGTTAAGAAAAAAGCCCATAGGACAATATTAAAAACGAAATGCACTTGTAAACATTGTGAGTGGATATTCTGAACCTTGTTTGAAGTCACTAGGTCACATGACCAAAGAGCTATTGAAATTTTAATGTAAAAAAAGTGTGTACTTTGTTTACGCTCCCTAACTAATTCAGAAATGCTGCTCAAATTTCCACGTTTATTAGCTTTGGAAAGCAAATTAATGTCCAAATCGTGAAAATAAGACCTGTGCAATGTTGTGCTCAATTTTTCCAACATCATGACACTTATTTGGAGTCTGTGGCTCAAGTGGTTTGAAAGCGTGAATATCCGTTGAATATCCAACTTGAAACTGTATTTACCTCGGTAAAAACATATCCTCCACTCCAATTTTAGACCATTTATGATACTGTTGTACATTAAAAAAACATTCGTTTTCACCAACTTTGCTCAAAGCGCCGCTTGATTCGAACTCAGCATCTACTTCCGCCATCTTTCCCTCACCTCCCCATTCAAAATCGACCTAGAACCATTACAATTGATAATCTCCAACGTAAAGCCCAAAAGGTAAAATGCCATTACGTCAGATCATGAAATGCGCGGTCAAATACATGTCTTCCGTGGCCAAATTATTAGATGGCCTGCACTGAAAAAAAATCAGCGTGGACCAGATTGACGCGCTCTCCCCACTATTTATTGTTTCTGCTGTGAGGATTCATTACATTACATTTAAGTCATTTAGCAGACGCTCTTATCCAGAGCGACTTACAAAGTGGTGATTCACCTTATGATATCCAGTGGAACAACCACTTTACAATAGTGCATCTAAATCTTTTAAGGGGGGGGGGGGGGTAGAAGGATTACTTTATCCTATCCTAGGTATTCCTTAAAGAGGTGGGGTTTCAGGTGTCTCCGGAAGGTGGTGATTGACTCCGCTGTCCTGGCGTCGTGAGGGAGCTTGTTCCACCATTGGGGTGCCAGAGCAGCGAACAGTTTTGACTGGGCTGAGCGGGAACTGTGCTTCCTCAGAGGTAGGGAGGCGAGCAGGCCAGAGGTGGATGAACGCAGTACCCTTGTTTGGGTGTAGGGCCTGATCAGAGCCTGAAGGTACGGAGGTGCCGTTCCCCTCACAGCTCCGTAGGCAAGCACCATGGTCTTGTGGCGGATGCGAGCTTCAACAGGAAGCCAGTGGAGAGAGCGGAGGAGCGGGGTGACGTGACAGAACTTGGGAAGGTTGAACACCAGACGGGCTGCGGCGTTCTGGATGAGTTGTAGGGGTTTAATGGCACAGGCAGGGAGCCCAGCCAACAGCGAGTTGCCGTAATCCAGACGGGAGATGACAAGTGCCTGGATTAGGACATGCGCCGCTTCCTGTGTGAGGCAGGGTCGTACTCTGCGAATGTTGTAGAGCATGAACCTACAGGATCGGGTCACCTCCTTGATGTTAGTAGAGAATGACAGGGTGTTGTCCAGGGTCACGCCAAGGTTCTTAGCACTCTGGGAGGAGGACACAATGGAGTTGTCAACCGTGATGGCGAGATCATGGAACGGGCAGTCCTTCCCCGGGAGGAAGAGCAGCTCCGTCTTGCCGAGGTTCAGCTTGAGGTGGTGATCCGTCATCCACACTGATATGTCTGCCAGACATGCAGAGATGCGATTCACCACCTGGTTATCAGAAGGGGGAAAGGAGAAGATGAATTGTGTGTCGTCTGCATAGCAATGATAGGAGAGACCATGTGAGGATATGACAGAGCCAAGTGACTTGGTGTATAGCGAGAATAGGAGAGGGCCTAGAACTGAGCCCTGGGGGACACCAGTGGTGAGAGCACGTGGTGCGGAGACAGATTCTCGCCACGCCACCTGGTAGGAGCGACCTGTCAGGTAGGACGCAATCCAAGCGTGGGCCGCGCCGGAGATGCCCAACTCGGAGAGGGTGGAGAGGAGGATCTGATGGTTCACCGTATCAAAGGCAGCAGATAGGTCTAGGAGGATGAGAGCAGAGGAGAGAGAGTTAGATTTAGCAGTGCGGAGAGCCTCCGTGACACAGAGAAGGGCAGTCTCAGTTGAGTGACCAGTCTTGAAACCTGACTGATTTGGATCAAGAAGGTCATTCTGAGAGAGATAGCAGTAGAGCTGGCCAAGGACGGCACGTTCAAGAGTTTTGGAGAGAAAAGAAAGAAGGGATACTGGTCTGTAGTTGTTGACTTCGGAGGGATCGAGTGTAGGTTTCTTCAGAAGGGGTGCAACTCTCGCTCTCTTGAAGACGGAAGGGACGTAGCCAGCGGTCAAGGATGAGTTGATGAGCGAGGTGAGGTAAGGGAGAAGGTCTCCGGAAATGGTCTGGAGAAGAGAGGAGGGGATAGGGTCAAGCGGGCAGGTTGTTGGGCGGCCGGCCGTCACAAGACACGAGATTTCATCTGGAGAGAGAGGGGAGAAAGAGGTCAAAGCATAGGGTAGGGCAGTGTGAGCAGGACCAGCGGTGTCGTTTGACTTAACAAACGAGGATCGGATGTCGTCAACCTTCTTTTCAAAATGGTTGACGAAGTCATCCGCAGAGAGGGAGGTGGGGGGGGAGGGGGAGGAGGATTCAGGAGGGAGGAGAAGGTGGCAAAGAGCTTCCAAGGGTTAGAGGCAGATGCTTGGAATTTAGAGTGGTAGAAAGTGGCTTTAGCAGCAGAGACAGAAGAGGAAAATGTAGAGAGGAGGGAGTGAAAGGACGCCAGGTCCGCAGGGAGGCGAGTTTTCCTCCATTTCCGCTCGGCTGCCCGGAGCCCTGTTCTGTGAGCTCGCGATGAGTCGTCGAGCCACGGAGCAGGAGGGGAGGACCGAGCCGGCCTGGAGGATAGGGGGCATAGAGAATCAAAGGATGCAGAAAGGGAGGAGAGGAGGGTAGAGGAGGCAGAATCAGGGGATAGGTTGGAGAAGGTTTGAGCAGAGGGAAGAGATGATAGGATGGAAGAGGAGAGAGTAGCGGGAGAGAGAGAGAGCGAAGGTTGGGATGGCGCAATACCATCCGAGTAGGTGCAGAGTGAGAAGTGTTGGATGAGAGCGAGAGGGAAAAGGATACAAGGTAGTGGTCGGAGACTTGGAGGGGAGTTGCAATGAGATTAGTGGACGAACAGCATCTAGTAAAGATGAGGTCAAGTGTATTGCCTGCCTTGTGAGTAGGGGGGGAAGGTGAGAGGGTGAGGTCAAAAGAGGAGAGGAGTGGAAAGAAGGAGGCAGAGAGGAATGAGTCAAAGGTAGACGTGGGGAGGTTAAAGTCACCCAGAACTGTGAGAAGTGAGCCATCCTCAGGAAAGGAACTTATCAAGACGTCAAGCTCATTGATGAACTCTCCAAGGGAACCTGGAGGGCGATAAATGATAAGGATGTTAAGCTTGAAAGGGCTGGTAACTGTGACAGCATGGAATTCAAATGAGGAGATAGACAGATGGGTCAGGGGAGAAAGAGAGAATGTCCACTTGGGAGAGATGAGGATTCCAGTGCCACCACCCCGCTGGCCAGATGCTCTCGGGGTATGCGAGAACACGTGGGCAGACGAGGAGAGAGCAGTAGGAGTAGCAGTGTTATCTGTGGTAATCCATGTTTCTGTCAGTGCCAAGAAGTCGAGGTGCTGGAGGGTAGCATAGGCTGAGATGAACTCTACCTTGTTGGCCGCAGACCGGCAGTTCCAGAGGCTGCCGGAGACCTGGAACTCCACGTGGGTCGTGCGCGCTGGGACCACCAGGTTAGAGTGGCAGCGGCCACGCGGTGTGAAGCGTTTGTGTGGCCTGTGCAGAGGGGAGAGAACAGGGATAGACAGACACATAGTTGACAGGCTACAGAAGAGGCTACGCTAATGCAAAGGAGATTGGAATGACAAGTGGTCTACACTTCTCGAATGTTCAGAAAGTTAAGCTTACGTTGCAAAAATTTTATTGACTAAAAATGACGAAGATGATACAGTACTGCTGGCTGGTGAAGTAGGCTAACTAGCAGTGGCTGCGTTGTTGACTTTGTTTGAACGTGTAGCTGGCTAGGTAACCTATTTTCGTCGCGGGGGACGAAAATAGCTGGCTAGCTAACCTCGATAATTACTCCAAACTACACAATTATCAAACTATGACAAATTCAACTAACACTGCACTAGTCAAATTCAACCTCTTTAGTGAATTATAGTAGTAGTATGCAAATCAAGGAGCCCAATAACTTGCTTTTTCACCAAAGCAAATCGGTTCGACGTTTACCAAAATGATCCGTTAGTTAGCGAACGACCCATCACTAAGTTTGGAGGTTCAGTTCAAAAACAGTTAGTGCTCAATTCATTGGAGGAGTTGATTGAGTGACTTGGCTTGATGGGTACCTCCCTTTCAATAAGGTTCTCCTTTAAATGAGATTGACGGTAAAGCCAATAGATACGGGATTTAATTGTATAAAATATTGCAAACGTGCATGCATCACTGTTGCAGTACCCATCCTTGCATTGATTATATTCTTTGACTTCCCGTGTAACTAATATATATATATATATATATATATATATATATATATATATATATATATATATAAACTATATTAACTATATTCCTCTGTGGAAACAACCTAGCAATACTAGCTAGAACTCTCTAACACGTATGGTGCTGTCCAACCGGTCAGCATAGAAAGCTGGCTGACCGGCGACTTGAACTGTCATCACTGACAACGCTGAGCAAGCAAGCGCGAGACAGAGCAGCAGCAGTTCGCTACAAAGATAATCAATAAAGCGCCTACCTCTTATCCAGGCATTTAGTGGAGATACCACCTCAACCCTTTCTGATATAATATCAGCTAAACTTGATCTAAATAATACTGCTCTAATCGTTACAGCTACAACTAATAGCATGGTTAAGGGAGCCGCCATCTTCTTTGGGAGGAAGAAGCCTTTCTCTTCCCTTTGCATACATAGATGGAACATGTAGTCATTTGACGTTATATGTATTTCATGAAACTACAAAAGCTACCTCTCAAGGTATCAACACATTATTTGTCAAATGTTTAGTTGTGACATGGTAGATAGTTTTGGTCAATATTTCATGTCGAACCCTAATTAGTAGTGTTAGGGTTGAACTGGCTATTTGTATGCATAACTTATATAATATACTGGGGAAGCTATGCTACAATATTAAGTATATAAACTACGGGTAAATTAACTGTGTTGAAGACAAGAAGAACAACAACCGGCAACAGGAAGTGCGTCACGATGCTGGGATCAGCCTGCACGCCGATGACAGGAGGAACAAGTTTAAACCACGCTCCTCCTCCCTCTGACAGGCCAGCATTGAGTGGGAACTATCTCTGTCAGAGTATAAAAGAGAGAACAATAGAATGTGACGCCCTCTTCTCTGTTTGCCCTGCGAGGTATAACAGCGAGACCGTATATATACGAACCACACATATACCACACACGTGTTTGCATTAATTAAAGTACAGCTAAATCAGAAGTTACTATGTGCTGACTATTTTGTTCTGTTACCAGAAACGAACTGTCGCAACATTAACAGTAGGGCACATTGAAAATGGTATAAAAGGACCTGTTCAGATTAGCACTTTGGTCCTCGAGGTCATGCTTCTGTGCTGTGGTACCAAAGATGTCTATAACTAACCCAAGATAGACCACTGCCTGTAAGGAAAAAATGTGTTTTAGCGGGCAGAACAAGCAAGGAGGGGAGCAAGGCAAGCGGGAAGGCAAGCACGAGCTAGCAAGACCCTATTGGGGCATTCTAGCTGTCGTGTCTTTGGCTATGCCGGATTAAGTGATATGACATGCTAACCTATAAAATCCTTTCTCTGTAATTAATATTACCTGATTAAGCTAATCATGTAAATGTAATTAACTAGAAAGTCGGGGCACCACGGAAGAACGTTTATAGAGCTGTTATCTTCCGAATAAACTCTTAAAATACTTAGTAATATTTTACATTGATAGCAGTCAATATTAACCCTTATCTTATTTTCAGTCTCATAATGAAAGTTGTAAATTCTTGGCTATCTTCACGAACCCTGGCTAACAAGTTACAATCAGCAATACAAAATTGGGTTTAATTATTTATTTACTAAATACCTAAACTAATCACACAGAATTACATATACACAGAATACAAATGATGTCATACAGAAAACGTCCTGGTGGACGGAACCTGTATGATGGCTGGTTACACAAAGGAAAGGGGGTTGCGCTTGAATGAAAGAGCGTGAAGACTTAGGAACGAAGAAACAGCAGCTATGCTATCGTAAATACACTATCTTATGCATTACTAAATTACCGCCCATTTGGAAAAGGAAAATGCAATAAATATTTACTCTGAGCTGCGCTTCGGTAGGTTGGTCGTAGAGGCTGGCCGGGTTGGCCAACAAATCTTCCTGTCCTCGGAAGAATGTCTCTGGTGGTAAATTGGATACGTGGTGGTATCTTCGTCTGTTTGTTAGACTGGATCCGTCGTCCGTCCTTTCCTAGCCCACGTCTACAGCGGCCGCTGCTAACTCAACGGCTAGGAAGTATCACTTCTGTAGTGAATAAGCTCAAAGTTCATACCATTCGCCACCAAAGCTCACGCCGAGGTTGGCTTAGTTCTGTACTTGACGTGTGTCCTTCTAATGTAGAGGCTGCAGACCTCACGTATTGGAACATGTGGTTATCTTTTCGTCAAAGGCTTATATAGTGGAGAGGGGGAAGGATGTGTTTCATCGCTTATAACCCCTGTCTCTTCACAGGGGTGGGCCACTGATCAAGCAGGGCACTTTCCTTATGAAAACCCAATTATCTAATTTGGAAGCTAAAATTACATTTAATCTCCTAACAAACAATTTCAATATCAAACATTTAACCTGTTAGGGCTAGGGGGCAGCATTGACACGGCTGGATAAAAAACATACCCGATTTAATCTGGTTACCACTCCTACTCAGTAACTAGAATATGCATATACTTATTACATATGGATAGAAAACACCCTAAATTTTCTAAAACTGTTTGAATGGTGTCTGTGAGTATAACAGAACTCAAATGGCAGGTCAAAACCTGAGAGATTCCTTTACAGGAAGTGGCCTGTCTGACCATTTCTGGAACTTCTTTGCCATCTCTATCATTTACTAAGGATCTCTGCTCTAACGTGACACTTCCCACGTCGTCCATAGGCTCTCAGAGCCCGGGAAAAAAGAGAATGTCGTCATTCCAGCCCCAGGCTGAAACACATTATCGCCTTTCTCAAGTGGCCGATCAAGAGACACTAGCTTATGCGCGTGACCCCGACCGCCCCCGCCTTTGGGATTTTTTCCTCTGTTTGCCGAAAAGGAGATTCCCTGTCGGAATTTTATCGCTTTTCTACGAGAAAAATGACGTAAAAATTGATTTTAAACAGCGGTTGACATGCTTCGACGTACGGCAATTGAATACTTTGAATTTTATTGTCAGGAATTGCGCCAAGCGCGCGACACTTCTTTACTATTTCGGATAGTGTCTGGAACGCACGAACAAAACGCCGCTATTCGGATATAACGATGGATTATTTTGGACCAAACCAACATTTGTTATTGAAGTAGACGTCCTGGGTGTGCATTCTGACGAAGACAACAAAAGGTAATGACATTTTTATAATAGTAAATATGATTATGGTGAGTGCTAAACTTGCCGGGTGTCTAAATAGCGAGCCCGTGATGCCTGGGGTATGTACTTAGAATATTGCAAAATGTGCTTTCACCAAAAAGCTATTTTAAAATCGGACATATCGAGTGCATAGAGGAGGTCTGTATCTATAATTCTTAAAATAATTGTTATGCTTTTTGTGAACGTTTATCGTGAGTAATTTAGTAAAATGTTAGCGAATTCCCCGTAAGTTTGCGGGGGGGTATGCTAGTTCTGAACGTCACATGCTAATGTAAAAAGCTGGTTTTTGATATAAATATGAACTTGATTGAACAAAACATGCATGTATTGTATAACATAATGTCCTAGGGTTGTCATCTGATGAAGATCATCAAAGGTGAGTGCTGCATTTAGCTGTCTTCTGGGTTTTGGTGACATTATATGCTGGCTTGAAAAATGGGTGTCTGATTATTTCTGGCTTGGTACTCTGCTGACATAATCTAATGTTTTGCTTTCGTTGTAAAGCCTTTTTGAAATCGGACAGTGTGGTTAGATTAACGAGAGTCTTATCTTTAAATGGCTGTAAAATAGTCATATGTTTGAGAAATTGAAGTAATATGATTTTGAAGATTTTGAAAATCGCGCCACAGGATGGCAGTGGCTGTTACGTAGGTGGGACGAATTCGTCCCGCCGGTCCCATAGAGGTTAAATTGCATAACAATTCCATGTGACTCTGATAACTAGAGGGTGTATAGTTTCCCAGGTACAGTTTATCTCGTCCTGTCATCAGTCATAATGATGACAACCGAACTGACATCCATACTCATTACGTTCCAAAGCATATTTCCAAATGGTTTTATTACCAAAATATGGTTCCTTTCCCCATTTGTTTGATGTTCCCAGACTCTCTATATTTAACAGGACAGCAGTCCTCCAGGACAGCAGTCCTTCAGTAGGGTCAGAAAGAGAGGGGAAGGGAGAAAGGTATTTATGGGGGAGTCATAAACCTTACCCACAGGCCAACGTCATGACAGTCCCCCCATGTTGGGTTCAATCTTGCGATTAACCTGCATGTTGTAAACCAAGATAAAAATGAACGTGGGTTGTCCTGGTTGTGGATTATCGTTGTGGTCCCCATCTGGCGGTCGACCCGGGTAGGGTGTCTGCAAATGAAGAAGTCCGCTCCAAGGCTGGGCAGCAGACGTCCAGTTGGTGGTTGCTATTGCAGTCCCCCCTCTGGTGGTCGACCCGGGTAGGGTCTCTGCAAATGAAGAAGTCCGTTCCATGGCTCGGCAGCGGATGTCCGGATTGGGATCGCCGTTCCGGACCCGTCGTCTGGTCGTCCAGACTGGAATATCTGGGCAGTAACTTAGGCAGATGTTAACCTCTATGGGCTAGGTGGGACGCTAGCGTGCCACCCGTGGTGCACTCCATCAACAGCAGGTGCATTTCAAGAGCGGCAAATTTGAATCCAAATAAATGTCAAAATTCAAATTTTTCAAACATACAACTATTTTACACCCTTTGAAAGATAAACATCTCCTTAATCTAACCACGTTTTACGATTTCAAAAAGGTTTTACGGCAAAAGCATAAATTTAGAGTATGTTAGGACAGTACATTTACAAGAGTTGTGTGTAATGTTTTGTCAAGTCAAAGACAGGGTCACCAAAACCATAAAACCAGCTGAAATGATGCACTAACCTTTTACAATCTCCATCAGATGACACTCCTAGGACATTATGTTAGACAATGCATGCATTTTTAGTTCTATCAAGTTCATATTTATATCCAAAAACAGCGTTTTACTATGGCATTGATGTTGAGGAAATCGTTTCCCTCCAATAACCGGCAGTCAAGTCAGCTTCACAAATTAAATAATTAAAATTAGAAAACATTGGTAAAATATTATATTGTCATTTAAAGAATTATAGATTTACATCTCTTGAACGCAATCAACTTGCCAGATTTAAAAATAACCTTACTGGGAAATCACACTTTGCAATAATCTGAGCACTGCGCCCAGAAAAATACGCGTTGCGATACAGACTAGACGTCATGTTGGGGAGATCTAAAATCGAAAATACTATGTAAATAATCCATTACCTTTGATTCTCTTCATCAGATGTCACTTCCAGGTATCACAGGTCCATAACGAATGTAGTTTTGTTCAAAAAAGCTCATCATTTATGTCCAAAAATCTCCGTCTTGTTAGCACATGATCTAAGCCAGCCGGACTTCTCGTCATGAACGAGGGGAAAAAATATATTTACGTTCGTTCAAACATGTCAAACGTTGTATAGCATAAATCATTAGGGCCTTTTTTAACCAGAACATGAATAATATTCAAGGTGGACGAATGCATACTCTTTTATAACGTATTGGAACGAGGGTACCCAACATGAACTCGCGCGCCAGGTGTCTAATGGGACATCATCGTTCCATGGCTCTTGTTCGGTCAGATCTCCCTCCAGAAGACTCAAAACACTTTGTAAAGGCTGGTGACATCTAGTGGAAGCAATAGGAAGTGCCAAAATATTCCTCAGCCCCTGTGTTTTTCAATGGGATAGGTTTAAAGGTAATACAACACATCAGGTATCCACTTCCTGTCAGAAAATGTCTCAGGGTTTTGCCTGCCAAATGAGTTCTGTTATACTCACAGACACCATTCAAACAGTTTTAGAAACTTTAGAGTGTTTTCTATCCATATATAATAAGTATATGCATATTCTAGTTACTGGGTAGGATTAGTAACCAGATTAAATCGGGTACATTTTTTTTATCCAGACGTGCAAATGCTGCCCCCTAGCCCTAACAGGTTAACAACGCACACACACTCATGAAATATATCATTACATTTCCTCCCAAATGAGCGGCGTTGTGGCACTAACTGATGGTTGTATGGGGGAGTTGTTTATGGCTTTATCACTTTCTATGTGCCGAAGAAAATGAAACAAAATGAATGAAAGCATAAACAAAACAAAATACAGTTATGCCACCTTAATCATCTAATTGGACTGTATTCTATCTACGTCCATGGTCTTGGCAAAATGACCCTATCATGGCATTGTCTAATGTCATATTTAGGGCTTTCCTAATTTGCGGGGTGGCGCTTAGGGTACTATTCTAAGTTGACAACTATATGATAAGTCTACAGCTGTAAGGCACTAGTTTTGGGCAGTCTACAGGGATGACCTATGGACTTCTGTTTAGAAAACTGGTGAGTGCTGTAGAGTCAAAGGCCTAGAAGTAAATGTTCAACTTTACTAAGGCTGGTATTTTGCTTGGACCCTTAAGTGATCCTAGCATAAATCCTAATTGGATGTTCCGTTGTGCATGTCCGTTTATGCTTACACAATCGCGCATGTCAAGGGAAGAAAACCAAGTATCCTGGCAGATTACAACTTGTTCAGAATGAGTCTGACGTAGTCAGGTAATTTTCAGGTCAATGCCTGGAGGTCAGTCAGAATTGGTGTCAAGGGAGTCTGTAGTAGTTTTCTACAAGTCACGGTGTCTTCCACTATTGTAGTGGCGGTAGGTATGAAGTCTATTTCATAGCTATGTTATCCACGGAGGAGCTAACCTCACGACGGAAGTACTCTAAGTATTAGACCAGTCGTACGTGGTGTGATCATGGTTCATGACTTCTAATAACTTTTCTCCTGAACGGAGGGTTCTATTTATTAGTGGCATGTGTTAACCTCTCTGGCTAGGCGGGACGAATTCGTCCCACCTACGTAACAGCCACTTGAAGCCTGTGGCGCGATTTTCAAAACCTTAAAAATCCTATTACTTCAATTTCTCAAACATATGACTATTTTACAGCTATTTAAAGACAAGACTCTCGTTAACCTCTATGGGCTAGGTGGGACGCAGGCGTCCCACCCGTGGTGCACTCCATCAACAGCAGGTGCACTTCAAGAGCGGCAAATTTGAAATCAAATAAATGTCAAAATTCAAATTTTTCAAACATACAACTATTTTACACCCTTTGAAAGATAAACATCTCCTTAATCTAACCACGTTTTACAATTTCAAAAAGGTTTTACGGCAAAAGCATAAATTTAGAGTATGTTAGGACAGTACATTTACAAGAGTTGTGTGTAATGTTTTGTCAATTCAAAGACAGGGTCACCAAAACCATAAAACCAGCTAAAATGATGCACTAACCTTTTACAATCTCCATCAGATGACACTCCTAGGACATTATGTTAAACAATGCATGCATTTTTAGTTCTATCAAGTTCATATTTATATCCAAAAACAGCGTTTTACTATGGCATTGATGTTGAGGAAATCGTTTCCCTCCAATAACCGGCAGTCAAGTCAGCATCACAAATTAAATAATTAAAATTAGAAAACATTGGTTAGATATTATATTGTCATTTAAAGAATTATAGATTTACATCTCTTGAACGCAATCAACTTGCCAGATTTAAAAATAACCTTACTGGGAAATCACACTTTGCAATAATCTGAGCACTGCGCCCAGAAAAATACGCGTTGCGATACAGACTAGTCGTCATGTTGGGGAGATCTAAAATCGAAAATACTATGTAAATAATCCATTACCTTTGATTCTCTTCATCAGATGTCACTTCCAGGTATCACAGGTCCATAACGAATGTAGTTTTGTTCAAAAAAGCTCATCATTTATGTCCAAAAATCTCTGTCTTGTTAGCACATGATCTAAGCCCGCCGGACTTCACTTCATGAACGAGGGGAAAAAATATATTTACGTTCGTTCAAACATGTCAAACGTTGTATAGCATAAATCATTAGGGCCTTTTTTAACCAGAACATGAATAATATTCAAGGTGGACGAATGCATACTCTTTTATAACGTATTGGAACGAGGGTACCCAACATGAACTCGCGCGCCAGGTGTCTAATGGGCCATCATCGTTCCATGGCTCTTGTTCGGTCAGATCTCCCTCCAGAAGACTCAAAACACTTTGTAAAGGCTGGTGACATCTAGTGGAAGCAATAGGAAGGGCCAAAATATTCCTCAGCCCCTGTGTTTTTCAATGGCATAGGTTTAAAGGTAATACAACACATCAGGTATCCACTTCCTGTCAGAAAATGTCTCAGGGTTTTGCCTGCCAAATGAGTTCTGTTATACTCACAGACACCATTCAAACAGTTTTAGAAACTTTAGAGTGTTTTCTATCCATATATAATAAGTATATGCATATTCTAGTTACTGGGTAGGATTAGTAACCAGATTAAATCGGGTAAAAAAATTTTATCCAGCCATGCAAATACTGCCCCCTAGCCCTAAAAGGTTAATCTAACCACACAGTCCGATTTCAAAAAGGCTTTACAACGAAAGCAAAACATTAGATTATGTCAGCAGAGTACCAAGCCAGAAATAATCAGACACCCATTTTTCAAGCTAGCATATAATGTCACAAAAACCCAGAAGACAGCTAAATGCAGCACTAACCTTTGATGATCTTCATCAGATGACAACCCTAGGACATTATGTTATACAATACATGCATGTTTTGTTCAATCAAGTTCATATTTATATCAAAAACCAGCTTTTTACATTAGCATGTGACGTTCAGAACTAGCATACCCCCCGCAAACTTCCGGGGAATTCGCTAACATTTTACTAAATTACTCACGATAAACGTTCACAAAAAGCATAACAATTATTTTAAGAATTATAGATACAGAACTCCTCTATGCACTCGATATGTCCGATTTTAAAATAGCTTTTTGGTGAAAGCACATTTTGCAATATTCTAAGTACATAGCCCAGGCATCACGGGCTAGCTATTTAGACACCCGGCAAGTTTAGCACTCACCATAATCATATTTACTATTATAAAAGTTTGATTACCTTTTGTTGTCTTCGTCAGAATGCACTCCCAGGACTGCTACTTCAATAACAAATGTTGATTTGGTCCAAAATAATCCATCGTTATATCCGAATAGCGGCGTTTTGTTCGTGCGTTCCAGACACTATCCGAAATGGTAAAGATGGGTCGTGCGCATGGCGCAATTCGTGACAAAAAAATTCTAAATATTCCATTACCGTACTTCGAAGCATGTCAACCGCTGTTTAAAATCAATTTTTATGCCATTTTTCTCGTAGAAAAGCGATAATATTCCGACCGGGAATCTCCTTTTCGGCAAACAGAGGAAAAAATCACAAAGACGGGGGCGGTCAGGTCACGCGCCTAAGCCCAGAGTCCCTTGATCGGCCACTTGAGGTAGGCGATAATGTGTTTCAGCCTGGGGCTGGAATGACGACATTCTGTTTTTTCCCGGGCTCTGAGCGCCTATGGACGACGTGGGAAGTGTCACGTTAGAGCAGAGATCCTTAGTAAATGATAGAGATGGAAAAGAAGTTCAAGAAATGGTCAGACAGGCCACTTCCTGTAAAGGAATCTCTCAGGTTTTGACCTGCCATTTGAGTTCTGTTATACTCACAGACACCATTCAAACAGTTTTAGAAAATTTAGGGTGTTTTCTATCCATATGTAATAAGTATATGCATATTCTAGTTACTGGGTAGGAGTGGTAACCAGATTAAATCGGGTATGTTTTTTATCCAGCCGTGTCAATACTGCCCCCTAGCCCTAACAGGTTAACCATTGGAAGAGTGCAATGGAGATTCCCTTCCCCGTGTTGCACTCTGAGTGACTCCTATGTCGCTATTATCAATAGCAATTTAGCTTGTGAGGTTACTAATCCTCTTACTGAGTGTTGCTGGACTGACTGTGGTATTGGTCCTGGTATTCAAGGGGTCCAGTTGTCCTACCGATTTATTCTGAAATATTATCTACCGGAACACATGATTGGAGCATATTACTAGTTGTATTGTAGTTGAACCTACACATGGCAAGGAATGATTATTGTTGCCATTTGTTTTGGAGGTGGACAAGTCCATTGGACTTCCTTTACGACCAGTGTGGTACACCTCAGTACTATCTTAGGTGTGTTCTAAGATAATCCCCGTCTAGGGGCCTGTCTGCTCCTCACTGTTCTCATAGGGGAGTTTACAACTAGATTTGATTTATGCTCTGGCGGCCTCGTACGGTGTTGTCCATAGTCTCGACCCCCCCACCGGCCTCGATGAGGCTCATCATGGGTCTGGGCTACTATTCCCCCCCTTTGTGTCTCGGGACCCCCCCACCAGCGGGTGGTGTTGGTGTCCGAGGCGCAAACGAAAAGTTCAGACCCTATGTACGAGTTGTCAGTGACCGCGTTATTATGAGAATGGCTGTAACCTTTCAACCAAATCTCCTGGTGTTTGTGCTTCAAAGCACTCAGTGGCTGTCGAGGCATGTCATTTACCACCACGTCCGCGTGTGGCAACCTCTTCAGTACCTGCAAACTGAGACGAGGATATCGGTCTGTGATATCGCAAAGTGTTTCACGAGTGGGAGTCATCGGGTCAGTTGCTGGACTGACACCATTAGTGTCATTGTAAGGGTTGACAGTCCCCCACAAAGTGGAAGGTGTATCATCGGAAGCAGAGTATACTCTGCGCATCGATGTTTTTCTTGCTGAGACGGCCGCAGTGCTTGCGGAAGTGTCCGAAGGGCAAGAAAAGTTCATCTCAACTACCGTATTGCACGACTGCAAGGACGAGGGAAGTTGCTCATTCACAGAGACAGCTGGCTCGAAATCATGAAAAGAATGGTCAATCAGATTGGCTGATGGAATGTGTCGAGATATCGTAATATCTCCTTGGATCGGATTCTGTACCAAGAGGTTTCTAAAGGTCTTTTTCCCACGGGGTGCTTTCGACAGATACCCCTCGTGAATGACTGCGTTGCAGCTAGCGTTAGGGGAAGACAGTTTGGTCAGTGGAGAAGGCACTGTGGCCTGTGACCATACCTGGTTGGTTTTCCAATCCATCAATGGGAGTAAACGATCCATCAAGTCTGCTCCAAGTAGCAGGGGTACAGTTTCGAGGCTGGTAACATACACAGGGTGATACGTCCTTGAAGTGTAGTTTCAGCATGACTCTCAACGTGAGAGGCGAGGTAGTCTGAGTGACCCCTCGAAGTGAAGTTCCGCATCGTTCCACTTTTAACCAACGTTTAGTTGGTTTCAAAGCCCTTTTGAGATCATCAAACAATGTTTGAGAGATAAGTGATATTGTCGCACCCGAATCAATTAGCGCATGACAAGTTAAGCAGTCCTCCAGGACTGTTTCCAGGTATGGTCGTTTAGATTCGTGGTTAGTGGACATATTCCCCACAAAGTGGAGTGGTCGTTCGCAACGACGTGATGTGCCATTTCTGTTCAAGGTGGAAGCAGATTGACTTTTCCGATTTTGAGTGGGCTTGGCTTTAACGAAGCGTTTGACCTTTTTCTTCGCAACTTTTGTATCAGAGTCTATAGACAAAGCCCTGGGGTTTGTTTCTTGATCAAGCGGGCCCTGGATAGGGTCTTGAATGAGAGCGGGAGAAATTTGATCTTTAACGTCCTTGCTATGGGTGTTAATTTCTGCGGACCTGGTGTCCGGTAATATCCCGTCTAGTCCTTGTGACTTATCTTTTACCCTTTTCTCAAATTGTTCTCGCTTTAGTTCTTCCCATAGTGGGACTTCTGGAGAACATTGGTCTACGTTTTGATCGTCCTTCAACCCTTTGTTACCCTTGTGCTCTGACACTTTGTGTGGGTTAGGTGCAGGAACGTAGCGAACAGGTCGATTGTAGCGGTAGTCGTTTTGAAGGCGACGTACTTTACAGTTATTTCGACCGCGGCGGTTATTGGAATCATGGTTTCGTGGTAGAAACTGTTGTTGTGCGTCATCTCTCGACGCTCCAATACCTGATAATGCACCCTCTAACTGGAGTGAGTGCTCCTGGTCAAACTTCAAAACCGAGTGGTCAGGGCTCTTAGTGTTGCGAGCTTTTGATGCCTCAAAAGCTGTGCTCGCAAGCTCTCTGAGTTGTAAGATAGGCAAGCCAACGTGGGCTGCAGGGCCCAAGTAGGTAATGAAGGTGGGATACATGTTCGACAGAAACATTTGTTTGAATGGTAACAGCTCTTCCATTCCTGTTTCCGTGAGTAGGCCAAAGTAAGCTGAACGAAGCCTATGATAGAAAGCTTGTGGGTGTTCGTTCCGAGCTTGTTTGACCGTGTTAGCCAGTGAGCTATCGTGTTTGCGAGTCGCAGAACCACTGAATTCTAATTTCAAAGCTGTGGCAAGTTTAGCGTAGTCATTTAGCACGTGTTGCTGTTGTAGACGAATGAACCTTGTCACGTGTCTATTCGACGTTCGCTTCAACAGGTAAACCCTGTCAGAACCCGTAGCGTTCGGGTAGTCACCCAACGCGTCCTCTATGTCAGCTAGGAACGTCTCAGTATCGTTTGGCTGACCTGGAACGGGGTCAAAGGTGGGGAAATTCTTGACGAGTTTGTCAAGGTATTCCGCGCCAAGCAGGCGGAGAGGATTGGCTTCATCCTGTGGAGAAATTGGGGCCGACAGGCCAAGAGGAGAAGCCAAGCTTTGGCTTTGTTGGCCAAGAGGCTCCATATTACTCAGTGCCGAATGGCCAAGAGGAGAAGACTGAGGGACACGTGATGGAGGCAATGTCTGAAACCTATCGTCTTCACTCCTTTGAGTACTGGACTCCGGTTGCTTGGATGGATAGTCATGCTGTAGAGCGTGACCATTCTGGACTTCCTCCAGATGGTACCTAAGGGTGGTATTGTGCTGCATTGCAGAGTCCACTTGAGCGCTTAGAGTACCGATTTTGGACACGTGAGTGTCACCTCTGCTCCCTTCGGTCTCAAACTTATCTGTTATGGTTTGCAGATAGAGGTCTTGAGTACGGAGCGAGAGATTCAGTGATGAGATTTCCTCTGCTTGCTTAGAAATCAATATTTCCATCCTCATCACCTGAGTTCTCTCATCATTTATTTGGTCAGCAACTTCAATAAGTTCTGCTGATTTGTCATCCAACTTAGTCATTGTGTTCATCAACTGATCGTCTTTGGTCTGCAGAATTTGGAGTAGAACATTGTTACCTTGAGTAACGTTCAACAAAACTGCCTGCATGTTATCAAATTGTGCGCTCCTGTTTGTAGATAACTCGACAGATTTATCTAGTTTGGCGTGGACTACTTCGCATTTAGTTTTGGCTAAATCGAGTTGTTCCTGCAGACGATGATTTTGTTGGAGAGTTTGTGCTCGTTCATCGTCATAAGTATTTGCAATTACTTTTAATTGTTCCGATTTCAAATGCAGTTCCGTCGCGTCCCGACTAGCAGAATGTTTTCATTTCCTGCTTTTGTCAATAGTTGCTCAGTTCTCTCCACCTGTGCCCTCATGTTAGCCATGTCTTGCACGTGCTTCAGCTGTGCACTGTGGTATTGGACTGATGCCAACCTTTGATGGCGATACATAAGTGCTAAAGTGGAGAGAACCGTCACAAAGCCTGTGTTTGATGGTTGATTTTGGACAGCGTTCGCAATTTCGGCTGTTTTTTCGCTAATGGCATAATTAGGGTTGGTATCGCTGCTGAGGTCAGAGATCAATCCTTTTATGGGTGGAGGTTCACTAATTAGCGGAGGAGTGGTGACTACCTCCTTTGGTAGCTTGCACATTATTAGAAAAATGTAGAGGAAAAATGTTCCTACTTTTTTCAATGTTTGGGTTTGGAATTCATTGGAAGCTGCAAAGACAAGTTTAATCTATTTATAGATGTTGATGAACCATCAGTACTGTACCAGTAATGTGGAAGTTGGACGTGAATGAATTTGCAAAAGCAAATTGAATTAATTAATCAATGCCAATGATTAATCCTACCTGGGTAGGCTATCTGGGTATTAAACTTGAATTAACCTGAGAGGTTGCTTCATCCAGGTTAATATGGGAAGTTTAAAAGTGTCTCATTTGATTGCAAGAACATTAAGGTATGTTCAACAATTTAACTTATTAAATTGAATGAGATGATAATCTATACAATCTCCATTGATTGGATATCATAAGTGTAAACAGTAGATCAAATGTTGGGAACACTCCCCACTATGGTACACTTCTTCCTTGGGCCGAAGCCACATGGGATTCCCGCTGGGGCGGGACTTCTGTCAGCACTAGATTACTGAATGGGTTTTGCAAAAACCAAATTTTTACTGATTGATCAATTTTAATGATAAATCAAACCTGTATAGGCTATTTGGGATTTAAACTTTAATTAACCTGAGAGGTTTATTCATCTAGGTTAATGTGGGAAAAAGATTACAATGTCTCATTTAGAAAACTCATCAATTTGGATATTATTTAAAGATCCACTTGAGAATGTAAATCTGGCAATTTCACTTATTAGTTCAATTGAATAAGACATCGATATCAGTCTGGATATCATGAGTAACGACTTGAGTGTCACTTGACTAATTCTTCTTGAAGGAAAGTACTGGTTACTCTTCAGAGGTCCCTGCTGGCACATGCTGAAGTCAAGCGGAAGTACCCTTCCGTTCAGCAAGGCGGAGGATTTACAATGTGGCACAAAACAAAATGGCTGTTTTCCCTTTTGTTAGCTTAGCATCTCGAGCAAGCTAATGCTACTTTGTGCCTGAAAAATGCACAACATAGGATTCCCTTGGCAAGGGAAAGGTTTTACTTATAACGTATTATGTTCAAACCCTTTTCGGCGATATTTGACGATGTTTTAACCGGAACTCGCGGCAAACAACGAAATGCACCGTGGTCTACTCGCATCGAAACGCGAGAGAGACAGAGAGATACTTATCGCTGGTCAAGCTAATCTCTCCTAAATTTCAATCGGCTGGCTCTTTGTCCTCGCTCGAGAAATTAATAATGACCTAGCCAACACGCGTCTGAAACGCGCGAGGCAGAAATAGCCCAGTGTTTGGCCAAACGCGCTATTTCTCAGATAGCTTTATCAGCCCTCATACAGAACTGTAAAGCTTATGCTACCCACTGACTACGTCAGAGCACAACACGGAGGTGATTCTCCAGAGCACACACGCACCAATAATTCCGGTCTACAATTCCCATAATGTATATAATAAACTTGGTATATTATGTAATCTGCTTTTCAATTTTATATTGGCTGAATCAAAATGAAAGCGTCATCCTATTTTAGATTCCTCGCACGGGGGCTCCAATATGTCGAAATTACCCAAACGTGCGGCCTAGTTTTAGAGTCCACAGGGTGCGCCAAATATGTCTGTTCAGACCCTTTTCAGCTCATTGAACAATGTTAAATTCTTAGGAAGGAGAGTATACTCTGGGCTAACAAGTTGAATCAGCAATACAAAATTGGGTTTAATTATTTATTTACTAAATACCTAAACTAATCACACAGAATTACATATACACAGAATACAAATGATGTCATACAGAAAACGTCCTGGTGGACGGAACCTGTATGATGGCTGGTTACACAAAGGAAAGGGGGTTGGGCTTGAATGAAAGAGCGGGAAGACTTAGGAACGAAGAAACAGCAGCTATGCTATCGTAAATACACTATCTTATGCATTACTAAATTACCGCCCATTTGGAAAAGGAAAATGCAATAAATATTTACTCTGAGCTGCGCTTCGGTAGGTTGGTCGTAGATGCTGGCCGGGTTGGCCAACAGATCTTCCTGTCCTCAGAAGAATGTCTCTGGTGGTAAATTGGATACGTGGTGGTATCTTCGTCTGTTTGTTAGACTGGATCCGTCGTCCGTCCTTTCCTAGCCCACGTCTACAGCGGCCGCTGCTAACTCAACGGCTAGGAAGTATCACTTCTGTAGTGAATAAGCTCAAAGTTCATACCATTCGCCACCAAAGCTCACGCCGAGGTTGGCTTAGTTCTGTACTTGACGTGTGTCCTTCTAATGTAGAGGCTGCAGACCTCACGTATTGGAACATGTGGTTATCTTTTCGTCAAAGGCTTATATAGTGGAGAGGGGGAAGGATGTGTTTCATCGTTTATAACCCCTGTCTCTTCACAGGGGTGGGCCACTGATCAAGTAGGGCACTTTCCTTATGAAAACCCAATTATCTAATTTGGAAGCTAAAATTACATTTAATCTCCTAACAAACAATTTCAATATCAAACATTTAAATTGCATAACAATTCCATGTGACTCTGATAACTAGAGGGTGTATACTTTCCCAGGTACAGTTTATGTCGTCCTGTCATCAGTCATAATGTCTCAGATGACAACCGAACTGACATCCATACTCATTACGTTCCAAAGCATATTTCCAACTGGTTTTATTACCAAAATATGGTTCCTTTCCCCATTTGTTTGATGTTCCCAGACTCTCTATATTTAACAGGACAGCAGTCCTTCAGGACAGCAGTCCTTCAGTAGGGTCAGAAAGAGAGGGGAAGGGAGAAAGGTATTTATGGGGGAGTCATAAACCTTACCCACAGGCCAACGTCATGACATAGCATATGTTTGCATATTTCCGTTAGGGAACGCCTATGTTATGAAGTGCACATGTACAATAACTCAATGCGCCCTTGCACTCTTTCTAAACTATGCAATTTTTTGGAACTTTGGCAAAGGGTAAAGTCTACAAAACCTAGTCCACTTTGATTTGTAAATGATTCTAGTTTTGGGAACAGAAAACAGTATTGAGATCAAATGTTTAATCGATGAGAACATTTTGCAGAATGTAGGCCAAAATCCATCTTGTTCCATCTTCTCCTACTGCCTGCCATTGGGCTTCCTCTCACCACCATTTGGTAGTGAGTGGAAACGCCAAGTGGATGCTTCCCATTGAAATATCTGTCAAATTTTTCTATCTGTGGTGGTACAATGCAAGTTTATTTCTGTGAAGTAATCGTTTTGGGATATGCTGTCTTGTTTAAATCGGTTGGTGGTGTGTTCTGAGAAAGTATTGTGTATTTCTCTGTATCAGTGTTTGTTTATACGGATTTGACAAAAACAAATCATTGTGAAGTTGTGTCACTGCAATAATATAATTTGTTTTCAGTCTATTCCAGATGCCTGGAAAACAGAGGAACTAAGCTCCATGCCTGCAAACTGCTGCTGCTCGACTCACGCTTACTTGCTCAGCATTGTCAGTAATAACCATACCTCAGTGGTGATAAAAGCAGAGATATATGGATGTAATGACGAGGTGCCCTATGTCTCCACCCTGACAATGGGATTCGTTGTACACAGAACGGAAACGAAGGACTAGCTCCTACCTATTCCTCTCGTTGGATTGGTGGATATTTAAGTGGTAATGCCGGTGTTTGGAGGATATATTGGCACAGGTGTTGTTAGGCCCGAGACTAAGTCGAGGCGTTATCGAGGCACTCATACAACGGTTACCAACATATTCAGATAATGGTTGACATATTTTCATTAAAAAATGATTTGTATAAATGTATTCATACTATTTCATCCTTCCACAAGATATAGTCCTGACACAAATCTAGGGTTAGTACCCAAGCCGGCTGGTCGTTCGCTCTATCAGTTCGGTTGGCAGAGACGCAACCCAGTCGTTCAGTCTTTTTGTTCTGTATCTATGGACATGACCCAGTCGTTCGTTCTAAATGTTCCATTGCCATACTGTCTGGAATCATTCTTATCCCTTGCTTGCTAGCTAGCCAACTAGGGCTAACTTACAGTCACGTCAAATGTCAGCCAGAATAACAACAAAGTTGCAGCATTTACATAAGCTGTTTTCTAGTTACTGTACATTTATTTGGATGCATCCATAAAGATTTGCTAATGAGACACGATTTCGACTGGCATAGAAAATGTGTTCTCTGCGCAGGACACTGTTGTTCAGAGGAGCTAGCCAACAATTGTCACGTCCTGACCAGCAGAGGGAGTGTTATTTAGTATTGGTCAGGACGTGGCAGAGGTTGTGTGTTGTATGTAGTTTCTAGTTGTTCTGTTTCTGTGTTAGTCTGTGTGACTCCCGATCAGGAACAGCTGGATATCGTTGTTCCTGATTGGGAGTCATATATTAGGTGTGTGTTTTTCTCTTGGGGTTGTGGGTTGTTTTCGTTAGCACTGCTATTTTTTTGTAAGTATAGCCAGTCTTGAGTCGTTCTTGTTTATTGTTTTTCCGTGTTTCCTTGATTCTTTACCATTAAAAGATGAGTATTCACATCCCGCCTGCGATTTGGTCACTTCAACACGGCTATTTCTGTGACAGAACAACCCACCAAACCAAGACCAAGCAGCAGAGAAAGGAGCGGCAGGTTGAGAAAGGGGACTTTGAGTTGGATACTCGTGAAAAATGGACTTGGGAACAGATTCTGGCCGGAGGGGGCCCGTGGAGGAAGGTTGGTGAGGACACGACTGGCGAGGAAGCCGGAGAGGCACCCCCACTAAATATCTTTGGGGGGGGCACATGGGTAGTTTGGCTAGGCCAAGGAAGAGCCATAAGCCAGCTACCCGTGAGTATATGGAGAAGCGTATGGAGTGGAGGGCGCCGTGTTTCGCTGAGGTGCGCACTCTCGCCCATACGCACGCACAGTCTGGTGCGCGCTATTCCAGTCCCTCGCAGATGCCGTGCTAGAGTGGGCATCTAGACTGGGAGGAGGATGCCTGCGCAGCGCGCCTGGTCGCCGGTACGCCTCCTAGGACCAGGCTACCCTACGCCCGCTCTACGCACGGTAACCAGCAAGCCCCTGCACAGCCCAGTTCGCCCTGTACTAGCACCCCGCTCGTACAGGGCTGCTAGTTCCACCCAGCCAGGACGGGTTGTGCAGGAGGTGCGGTCAAGGCCACCTGTGCGCCTCCATGGCCCAGTCTTTCCGGTTCCCGCCTCTCGCGCTAACCCGGAAGTGAGTACCTCCAGTCTGGCACGACCAGTACCAGCAACCCGGATCAAGCTTCCCATGAGTCAGCCTAGTCCTATTCAGCCTGTTCCCGCTCCTCGCACTAGTCCTGGGGTGCGTGTATCCAGCCTGGTACCTCCTCTACCAGCCCCACGCATCAGGCATCCAGTGCGTCAGCCCAGCCTCGAGCTCGGCAACAGTGTGCAGTCCAGAGTATCCGGCAACAGTGTGCAGTCCAGAGTATCCGGCAACAGTGTGCAGTCCAGAGTATCCGGCCACAGTGTGCAGTCCAGAGTATCCGGCAACAGTGTGCAGCCCAGAGTATCCGGCAACAGTGTGCAGCCCGGAGTATCCGACAACAGTGTGCAGCCCAGAGTATCCGGCAACAGTGTGCAGCCCAGAGTATCCGGCAACAGTGTGCAGCCCAGAGTATCCGGCAACAGTGTGCAGCCCAGAGTATCCGGCAACAGTGTGCAGCCCAGAGTATCCGGCAACAGTGTGCAGCCCAGAGTATCCAGCAACAGTGTGCAGCCCAGAGTATCCGGCAACAGTGTGCAGCCCAGAGTATCCCTCCCTTCCCTCTTTTGTTTAGGGGATAAAATAGATTTTTTTGTTGTGGTATTGGGAGGTTTTTTTGTGTTCTTTTAAGGTGCATTCCGGGGTATGCACCTTTTAGGGGGGGGGGGGGTACTGTCACGTCCTGACCAGCAGAGGGAGTGTTTAGTATTGGTCAGGACGTGGCAGAGGTTGTGTGTTGTATGTAGTTTCTAGTTGTTCTGTTTCTGTGTTAGTCTGTGTGACTCCCGATCAGGAACAGCTGGATATTGTTGTTCCTGATTGGGAGTCATATATTAGGTGTGTGTTTTTCTCTTGGGGTTGTTTTCGTTAGCACTGCTATTTTTTGTAAGTATAGCCTGTCTTGAGTCGTTCTTGTTTATTGTTTTTCCGTGTTTCCTTGATTCTTTACCATTAAAAGATGAGTATTCACATCCCGCCTGCGATTTGGTCACTTCAACACGGCTATTTCTGTGACAACAATAAAGCGAACACAATCACTTCAAACTGAAGCTGGAAAGACTGCACTAACTGGACCTTGTTTCATTTGACCTTTTTTCAATTGACATTTCTTTGTATATAGTACAAGTCAAAAGTTTGGACACACCTACTCATTCAAGGGTTTTTCTTTATTTTTACTGTTTTCTACATTGTAGAATAAAAGTAAAGACATCAAAACTATGATATAACACATGGAATCATGTAGTAACGAAAAAGTGTTAAAGAAATCAAAATATATTTTAGATTCTTCAAAGTAGCCACCCTTTGCCTTGATGACAGCGTTGCACACTCTTGGCATTCTTCATGAGGAATGCTTTTCCAACAGTCTTGAAGGAGTTGTTGGTGAATGATCAGGTCTATATAATTATCAAACATACATTAGTAATGGAAAGGAAAAACAGACTCTTTGTTTAAGTATTAAAATACTCATTTTAGTAATACATTTGTAGGCAGAAGTTGATACAGAGTACAGTATATGATAGTTCTCCCCAAATTCTGCAAAATTTCTAAGACATCATGTAACTCGTATAGCCTCCCCAATCCCCCTTACGTAACTTTCCCAAGCAACAACATTTTAATAAATCTAACCTCCCCCTGACAGCAGGAACCATCTTATCAGCAAGTAAAAACTCAGAAGTGGGTTTGACTGAAACTTGACCTTTCATCACAAGTATAGAGTCATAACAATGTGAACGAGTGTAAGCATCTTCTGACAGGTGGCTGGTTTCATCAGGTCTGTGGCAACCTTGTGGGATCCAAACAGGAGGAGTCTGAACGTAGACGCCTTCTGATAGTGTCTGAAGGTCACAACACTCAAAAACAGGTTTTAACACACACACAGAGGTCTCCTGAAGAGGACACCTTACAGTTTATCATACAATAATTTATTAACCCTTTAAAAGGTATAAGGCCTTGGTTTAACCTTCTTCAGAGTTCCCACATATGCTGAGCAATTATTGGCTGCTTTTCCTTCACTTTGCTTTCCAACTTATCCCAAACCCTCTCAGTTGGGTTGAGGTCGGCTGATTGTGGAGGCCAGGTCATCCGATGCAGCACTCATTACTCTCCTTCTTGGTCAAATAGCACTTACACAGCCTGGAGGTGTGTTGGGTCATTGTCCTGTTGAAAAACAAATGATAGTCCCACTAAGCGCAAACCAGATGGGTTGGCGTATCGCTGCAGAATGCTGTGATATCCATGCTGGTTAAGTGTGCCTTCAATTGTGAATACATCACCGACAGTGTCACCAGCAAAGGACCCCCACACCTCCTCCTCCATGCTTCACGGTGGGAACCACACATGCGGAGATCATTCGTTCACCTACTCTGCGTCTCACAAAGACACGGCGGTTGGAACCAAAAATCGCAAATTTGGACTCATCAGACCAAAGGACAGAATTCCACCGGTCTGATGTCCATTGTTTGTGTTTTTTGCCCCAACAAGACTATTCTTCTCATTTGACCATGAAGGCCTGATTCACGCTGTCTCCTCTGAAAAGTTGATGTTGAGATGTGTCTGTTACTTGAACTCTGTAAAGCATTTATTTGGGCTGCAATCTAAGTTGCAGTTAACTCTAATGAACTGCAGCAGAGGTAACTCTGGTTCTTCCTTTCCTGTGGCAGTCCTCAAATCAAATAACATTTTATTCGTCACATGCGCCGAATACAACAGGTGTAAACCTTACGGTGAAATGCTTACTTGCAAGCCCTTAACCAGAATGTAGTTTTAAGAAAAATAAGTCTTCAGAAAGTATTTACTAAAATAAACTGAAGTAAAAAATGTAAAAATATTCAAAAAATAACAAATAATTAAGGAGCAACAATAAAATAACAGTAGCGAGGCTATATACAGGGGGTTCCGGCACAGAGTCAATGTGTGGTGGCACAGGTTAGTCGAGATAATTGAGGTAATATGTATATGTAGGTAGAGGTAAAGTGACTATGCATGAATCATAAACAGAGTGTAGCTGCAGTGTAAAATGGGAGTGGGGGCTGTACGCACTACCCTCTGTAGTGCCTTGCGGTTGGAGGCCAAGCAGTTGCCATATCAGTCGGTGATGCAACTAGTCAGGATGCTCTCGATGGTGCAGCTGTAGAACTTTTTGAGGAACTGAGGACCCCTGCCAAATCTTTTCAGTTTCCTGAGGTGGAATAGGCATTGTCGTGTCCTCTTCACGACTGTCTAGGTGTGTTTGGATCATGATAGTTTATTGGTGATGTGGACACCAAGGAACTTGAAGCGCTCAATCTGCTTCACTACAACGCTTCATCATAGCGCTTGAGGGTTTTTGCAACTGCACTTGAAGAAACTTTCAAAGTTCTTAAAATTTTCCGGATTGACTGACCTCCATGTCTTAAAGTAATGATGGACTGTCGTTTGTCTTTGCTTATTTGACCTGCCATAATATTGACTTGGTCTTTTACCAAATAGGGCTATCTTCTGTATACCACCCCTACCTTGTCACAACACAACTGACTGGCTCAAATGCATTAAGAAGGAAAGAAATTCCACAAATTGAATTTTTACAAGGCGCACCTGTTAATTGAAATGCATTCCAGGTGACTACCTTATGAGGCTGGTTGAGAGAATGCCAAGAGTGTGCAAAACTGTCAAGGCAAAGAGTGGCTACTTTGAATAATCTCAAATATAAAAAATATTTTGATTTGTTTAACACTTTTTTGGTTACTACATCATTCCCTGTGTTATTTCCTAGTTTTGATGTTTTCACTATTATTCTACAATGTAGAAAATAGTAAAAATAAAGAAAAACCCTTAATAATGAGTAGTTGTGTCCAAACTTTTGACTGGTACTGTATATCCATAAAAATTATGCCAGCTGATTCATGATTTCGACTGGCTGAGAAACGCTGCCTGCCTGTTTGTCTCATTCCGACTCCCGACATGTTCATTATTTTGGGACAGCTGGAGATAGAATTTGAATATTGAACCAATGTTGCAAATGTCGGAAAGACAGACAGCAAGGTTTATACAAATCTGTGAGATAATGTCTAGATGTTTTTTATAGTGAAAATCAAGTTTATAGATTGCTTTGGCTGGCTGATGAGACAGTGGGTTGTGTAGTCAGATGGAACAGAGAAAATAGGCATTTTAACGTCATAGATTTATTCAGTGGTAACTTGTAGAATAGACACCGACTGGAATGCGGTTTTAACCAATCAGCGATCAGGATTAGACCCACCCGTTGTATAAATCTCATTATAAACTGGGTGGTTCGAACCCTGAATGCTGATTGGCTGACATCCGTCGTATATTAGTCCGTATACCACGGGTATGACAAAACATTTATTTTTACTGCTCTAATTATGTTGGTAACCAGTTTATAATAGCAATAAGGCACCTCGGGGGTTTGTGGTATATGGCCAATATACCATGGCTAAGGGCTGTATCCAGACACTCCTCGGGCCTTATTGCTTCATTATAAAACAGGTTTGATCATATCTGCAATCTGATTGGCTGAAATTGGGTTCTAAGCCTTTGACAATTCCCTGTTATCCACACTGTCTGAAGTGGCCTAATCACTCACTGAAGTTCTCACTGAAGTTCTCATCCGTTTTCGAATAAAACAGCTCAGCTAGCCTATGTGAAGTGTTAGTTTGTGTGAACGATAGCTAGCGACGGTACGTTTTGATTAGAATCGGTACCTCCGCTGTACGTTTTGACCAGAATCGGCACCTTGACAACGGCTTCGCTCCAAAAGATTGTCCGCTTCGTGGGCGTAGGCTTGAACCTATTCAAGTAAGTAAATAAATACGTTTCGAAAATGTTAATATTTATTTATTTATTATTAGCTAGCTAGCTACCTACAGCATGCCACTGTGTGTAGCTAGCTAGCCAACTTTAAATTCTATAGTTAAGTGAAATATCATCAGCTAGCTAACTTAATACTGTATAATTAACATTAGCTTGTTATCTTGATGCAAGCTTATTTGTAATTCTAAATTAAAAACTCATGCTCCAAATGCATTTGTTGATAACAGCAATGGAAGAGGGGGAAAGGATTTGCTGCTCCAACTGTCAGAAAATGGAGTAGGTGTACTAAAAATGTATTATCTATATACAGTACTTGACCAAAAGTATGTGGACACCTGTTCGTCGGAACATCTCATTCCAAAATCATGGGCATTAATATGGAGTTGGTCCCCCCTTTGCTGCTGTAACAGCCTCCACTCTTCTGGGATGGCTTTCCACTAGATGCTGGAACATTGCTGCGTGGACTTGCTTCCATTCAGCCACAAGAGCATTAGTGGGTGGGCATTGCTGTTGGGCGATTAAGCCTTGCTCGCAGACGTTTCTTTCATCCGAAAGGTGCTTGTTGGAGTTGAGGTCAGGGCTCTGTGCGGGCCAGTCAAGTTCTTCCACACCAATCTTGACAAACCATTTCTATATGGATCTTGCTTTGTGCACAGGGGCATTTCCATGCTGAAATAGGGAAGGGCCTTCCCCAAATTATTGTCACAAAGTTGGAAGCACAGAATCGTCTAGACTGTTGTGGTGTTAAGATTTCCCTTCACTGGAACTCAGTGGCTTAGCCCAAACAATGAAAAACAGCCCCAGACCATTATTCCTCCTCTACCAAATTTTACAGTTTGTAATATGCTTTGGGGCAGGTAGCATTCTCCGCCAAACCTAGATTCATCTGTTGGGCTGCCAGATGGTGAAGCGTGATTCATCACTCCAGAGAACGTATTTACACTGCTCCAGAGTCCAATTGCGGCAAGCTTTACACGACTCCAGCCGGCGCTTGGTATTGCGCATGGTGATTTTAGGCTTGTGAGCGGCTGTTCGGCCATGGAAACCATTTCATGAATCTCCTCACGAGCAGTTCTTGTCCTGACGTTGCTTTCAGAGGCAGTTTGGAACTCTGAAGTAAGTATTGCATCCAAGGACAGGCTATTTTTACACGCTTCAGCCCTCGGCAGTCCCATTCCGTGAGCTAGTGAGGCCTACCACTTCGTGACAACACTTACAGTTGACCGGGGCAGCTCTAGCAGGGCAGAAATTTTACTAACTGACTTGTTGGAAAGGTCGCATCCGGGTACTTCCGGGTTTGGAGCGAGTAGTCGTGCCGCACCTCGCTCCGCAGGTAATATTACATTTCATTACATTACAACGGTTTGATTTGTTTGATCTGAGCAATTTGTTTTAGCTAGCTACATAGCCGTCTTCGTATCAAAGATAATTGTGTAGTTTAGAGTAATTATCGAGGTTAGCTAGCCAGCTATTTTCGTCCTCCGCGACGCGTTCTCCAAACTCAGTCAACACTGCTAGCCAACTTCTACCGACTAGCAGCACTGTAGAAACTAATACATTCAACGGAACGATTTGATTAGTGTAGTGTTAGCTAGCTACATAGCTGTCTTTGCTGTCTTTGTATCTAAGATAATTGTGTAGTTTAGAGTAATCATCGAGGTTAGCTAGCCAGCTATTTTCGTCTGCCACGACGCGACCCCGTTCCCCAGACTCCAGACTTAGTCAACACACCTAGTCATCATCAAACCCACTGCTAGCTAGCCAACCGTTACCGACTAGCAGCACTGTAGAAACTAATACATTACAACGGAACGATTTGACTAGTGTAGTGTTAGCTAGCTACATAGTTGTCTTTGTCATAGTTTGATAATTGTGTAGTCTAGAGTAATTATCGAGGTTAGCTAGCCAGCTATTTTCGTCCCCCGCGACGCCATCTTCCAAACCTAGCCAACTGTTACCGACGAGCAGCATTGTAGAAACTAAATACATTACAAAGGAACGTCTTGATTGGAGTGCTGCTACAAGTGCCGACGGAGGGGCAGACTCGGGCCAGCCAGCTCCCCGCCTGCAGCCCTGCAGCGCCTACTTCACCAGCCAGCAGTACTGTATCATTTTAGTATTTTTAGTCAATAAGATTTTTGCAACGTAAGCTTAACTTTCTGAACATTCGAGACGTGTAGTCCACTTGTCATTCCAATCTCCTTTGCATTAGCGTAGCCTCTTCTGCAGCTTGTCAACTATGTGTCTGTCTATCCCTGTTCTCTCCCCTCTGCACAGGCCATACAAACGCTTCACACCGTGTGGCCGCTGCCACTCTAACCTGGTGGACCACGCACAACCCACGTGGAGTTCCAGGTCTCCGGCAGCCTCTGGAACTGCCGATCTGCGGCCAACAAGGCAGAGTTCATCTTAGCCTATGCTACCCTCCAGTCCCTCGACTTCTTGGCGCTGACGGAAACATGGTGTCACGTCCTGGGCAGTATAAGGGTTAATTGTTATTGTAGTTTGGTCAGGACGTGGCAGAGGGTATTTGGTTTATGTGGTTCAGGGTGGTGTGTTTGTTGTAGGGGATTTGATTTATGTATTCCGGGGTTTTTGGGCACTGTTTGTTGTTTAGCGTGAGTGAGCCTAACAGGACTGTCTGTAAATCGTGAGTTCGTTTTGTTATTTTGTATGTTCATTTTTGAGTTTATTAAATGTTCAAAATGAACAATCTCAATCCTGCTACATATTGGTCCTCCTTTTCCGACGATGATTTCGCCATATCGTCAAACGACGAAGAAATCCCTGACAGAATCTCCCACCAAACCAGGACCAAGCAGCAGAGGAAGGAGCAGTGGGATTTTGAATTGGACAAACGGGAGAGATGGACATGGGAGCAAGTTATGGCCGGAGAGGGCCCATGGAGAATGGCTGGTAAGGACCGGGAACGTTTCCGAGGATCACGACTGGCGTTGAAGCACGAGAGGCACCCCCAATAATTGTTTTGGGGGGGGCACACGGGTAGTTTGGCTAGGCCTAGGAAGAGCCGGAAGCCAGCTACCCGTGGTTATATGGAGGAGCGTATGAGGTGGAGGGCGCCATGTTTCGCTGAGGAGCGCACTATCTCACCCTTACGCACGCACAGTCCGGTGCGCGTTATTCCAGCCCCTCGCAGGTGCCGTGCTAGAGCGGGCATCCAGCCTGGTAGGAGGATGCCTGCGCAGCGCATCTGGTCGCCGGTACGCCTCCTAGGACCAGGCTACCCAACTCCCGCTCTACGCACGGCTACCATCAGGCCCCTGCACAGCCCAGTCCGCCCTGTACAAGCACCCCGCTCGTACAGGGCTACTAGTTCCATCCAGTCAGGACGGGTTGTGCAGGAGGTAAGATCAAGACTGCCTGTGCGCCTCCATAGCCCTGGGTTTCCAGTTCCTGTCTCTCGTGCGGACCCGGAAGTGCGTCAGCCCAGTCCGACTCGTCCTGTTCCCGCTCCCCGCACTAGCCTGGAGGTGCGTGTTCCCAGTCTGGTACGTCCAGTACCAGCACCACGCACCAGGCTTCAAGTGCGTCATCCCAGTCCGACGTCGCTAGAGCTGCCCGTCAGTCAAGAGTCGCCAGAACTGCCCGTCAGTCAAGAGTCGCCAGAACTGCCCGTCAGTCAAGAGTCGCCAGAACTGCCCGTCAGTCAAGAGTCGCCAGAACTGCCCATCAGTCAAGAGTCGCCAGAACTGCCCGTCAGTCAAGAGTCGCCAGAACTGCCCGTCAGTCAAGAGTCGCCAGAACTGCCCGTTAGTCAAGAGTCGCCAGAACTGCCCGTCAGTCAAGAGTCGCCAGAACTGCCCGTCAGTCAAGAGTCGCCAGAACTGCCCGTCAGTCAAGAGTCGCCAGAACTGCCCGTCAGTCAAGAGTCGCCAGAACTGCCCGTCAGTCAAGAGTCGCCAGAACTGCCCGTCAGTCAAGAGTCGCCAGAACTGCCCGTCAGTCAAGAGTTGCCAGAGCCGCCCGTCAGTGAGGAGTCGCCAGAGCCGCCCGTCAGTCAGGAGCTGCCAGAGCGGCCAGACTGCCCGGCGATGCCAGAGCGGCCAGACTGCCCGGCGATGCCAGAGTGGCCAGACTGCCCGGCGATGCCAGAGTGGCCAGACTGCCTGGCGATGCCAGACTGCCCGGCGATGCCAGAGTGGCCCGACTGTCTTCCAGGTCTGCCAGAGTGGCCCGACTGTCTTCCGGGTCTGCCAGAGTGGCCCGACTGTCTTCCGGGTCTGCCAGAGTGGCCCGACTGTCTTCCGGGTCTGCCAGAGTGGCCCGACTGTCCTCCGGCCCAACCCGAGTGGCCCGTCTACCCGGAGCTGCCGGGGTGGGTCGTCTACCCGGAACTGCCAGAACCAGAGCCACCTCCAGATATAGGTGGGTTGGGGAGGGGGGGTGTAGCACAGTGCCGTCGTTGACGGCAGCCACCCTCCCTTCCCTCCCTTTAGTTAGGGGGATTTTTGTTGTTGTTTGGGGTTTTCGTTATTTTTGAGGTGCTTCCGGGGTTAGCACCTTTGGGGGGGGGGGGGGGGGGTACTGTCACGTCCTGGCCAGTATAAGGGTTAATTGTTATTGTAGTTTGGTCAGGACGTGGCAGAGGGTATTTGGTTTATGTGGTTCGGGGTGGTGTGTTTGTTGTAGGGGATTTGATTTATGTATTCCGGGGTTTTGGGGCACTGTTCCTTGTTTATGTATTTCTATGTTGATCTAGCTGGTTGTATGTCTATGTTTGGTTAATTGGGGTTGGGACTCTCAATTGAAGGCAGGTGTTGTCTATTTGCCTTTGATTGAGAGTCCCATATAGTAGGGTGTGTTTGTGTTTGTCTTTTGTGGGAGATTGTTTTTGCACCGCGTTTTTTGTATAGCCTGCAAAACTGTTGCACTGTCGTTGTTTATTGTTTTTGTATAGTGTTCACGTTAGCAATTAATTAAATTCAAAGATGAACACGACCTCCGCTGCGTATTGGTCTACTTTTTCTGACGAGGACTTTTTCTATTTCTTCTGAAGACGAAGACAGGCGTGACACATGGATTACAACAGATAATACTGCTACTCCTACTGCTCTCTCCTCATCTGCCCACGTGTTCTCGCACACCCCGAGAGCATCTGGCCAGCGGGGTGGTGGCACTGGAATCATCATCTCTCCCAAGTGGACATTCTCTCTTTCTCCCCTGACCCATCTGTCTATCGCTGTCACAGTTACCAGCCCTTTCAAGCTTAACATCCTTATCATTTATCGCCCTCCAGGTTCCCTTGGAGAGTTCATCAATGAGCTTGACGTCTTGATAAGTTCCTTTCCTGAGGATGGCTCACCTCTTACAGTTCTGGGTGACTTTAAACTCCCCACGTCTACCTTTGACTCATTCCTCTCTGCCTCCTTCTTTCCACTCCTCTCCTCTTTTGACCTCACCCTCTCACCTTCCCCCCCTACTCACAAGGCAGGCAATACGCTTGACCTCATCTTTACTAGATGCTGTTCTTCCACTAATCTCATTGCAACTCCCCTCCAAGTCTCTGACCACTACCTTGTATCCTTTTCCCTCTCGCTCTCCTCCAACACTTCTCACTCTGCCCCTACTCGGATGGTATTGCGCCATGGCAACCTTCGCTCTCTCTCTCCCGCTACTCTCTCCTCTTCCATCCTATCATCTCTTCCCTCTGCTCAAACCTTCTCCAACCTATCTCCTGATTCTGCCTCCTCAACCCTCCTCTCCTCCCTTTCTGCATCCTTTGACTCTCTATGTCCCCTATCCTCCAGGCCGGCTCGGTCCTCCCCTCCTGCTCCGTGGCTCGACGACTCATCGCGAGCTCACAGAACAGGGCTCCGGGCAGCCGAGCGGAAATGGAGGAAAACTCGCCTCCCTGCGGACCTGGCATCCTTTCACTCCCTCCTCTCTACATTTTCCTCTTCTGTTTCTGCTGCTAAAGCCACTTTCTACCACTCTAAATTCCAAGCATCTGCCTCTAACCCTAGGAAGCTCTTTGCCACCTTCTCCTCCCTCCTGAATCCTCCTCTCCCTCCCCCCCCTCCTCCCTCTCTGCGGATGACTTCGTCAACCATTTTGAAAAGAAGGTCGACGACATCCGATCCTCGTTTGTCAAGTCAAACGACACCGCTGGTCCTGCTCACACTTCCCTACCCTGTGCTTTGACCTCTTTCTCCCCCCTCTCTACAGATGAAATCTCGCGTCCTGTGACGGCCGGCCGCCCAACAACCTGCCCGCTTGACCCTATCCCCTCCTCTCTTCTCCAGACCATTTCCGGAGACCTTCTCCCTTACCTCACCTCGCTCATCAACTCATCCTTGACCGCTGGCTACGTCCCTTCCGTCTTCAAGAGAGCGAGAGTTGCACCCCTTCTGAAAAAACCTACACTCGATCCCTCCGATGTCAACGACTACAGACCAGTATCCCTTCTTTCTTTTCTCTCCAAAACTCTTGAACGTGCCGTCCTTGGCCAGCTCTCTTGCTATCTCTCTCAGAATGACCTTCTTGACCCAAATCAGTCAGGTTTCAAGACTGGTCATTCAACTGAGACTGCTCTTCTCTGTGTCACGGAGGCTCTCCGCACTGCTAAAGCTAACTCTCTCTCCTCTGCTCTAATCCTTCTAGACCTATCTGCTGCCTTTGATACTGTGAACCACCAGATCCTCCTCTCCACCCTCTCCGAGCTGGGCATCTCCGGTGCGGCCCAGGCTTGGATTGCGTCCTACCTGACAGGTCGCTCCTACCAGGTGGCGTGGTGAGAATCTGTCTCCGCACCACGTGCTCTCACCACTGGTGTCCCCCAGGGCTCAGTTCTAGGCCCTCTCCTATTCTCGCTATACACCAAGTCACTTGGCTCTGTCATATCCTCACATGGTCTCTCCTATCATTGCTATGCAGACGACACTCAATTAATCTTAATCTTCTCCTTTCCCCCTTCTGATAACCAGGTGGCGAATCGCATCTCTGCATGTCTGGCAGACATATCAGTGTGGATGACGGATCACCACCTCAAGCTGAACCCCGGCAAGACGGAGCTGCTCTTCCTCCCGGGGAAGGACTGCCCGTTCCATGATCTCGCCATCACGGTTGACAACTCCATTGTGTCCTCCTACCAGAGTGCTAAGAACCTTGGCGTGACCCTGGACAACACCCTGTCGTTCTCCACTAACATCAAGGCGGTGACCCGATCCTATAGGTTCATGCTCTACAACATTCGCAGAGTACGACCCTGCCTCACACAGGAAGCGGCGCAAGTCCTAATCCAGGCACTTGTCATCTCCCGTCTGGATTACTGCAACTCGCTGTTGGCTGGGCTCCCTGCCTGTGCCATTAAACCCCTACAACTCATCCAGAACGCCGCAGCCCGTCTGGTGTTCAACCTTACCAAGTTCTCTCACGTCACCCCGCTCCTCCGCTCTCTCCACTGGCTTCCAGTTGAAGCTCGCATCCGCTACAAGACCATGGTGCTTGCCTACGGAGCCGTGAGGGGAACGGCACCTCCGTACCTTCAGGCTCTGATCAGTCCCTACACCCAAACGAGGGCACTGCGCTCATCCACCTCTGGCATGCTGGCCCCCTACCTCTGAGGAAGCACAGTTCCCGCTCAGCCCAGTCAAAACTGTTCGTTGCTCTGGCACCCCTATGGTGGAACAAGCTCCCTCACGACGCCAGGACAGCGGAGTCAATCACCACCTTCCGGAGACACCTGAAACCCCACCTCTTTAAGTAATACCTGGGATAGGACAAAGTAATCCTTCTAACCCCCCCCCCTAAAATATTTAGATGTACTATGTAAAGTGGTTGTTCCACTGGATATCATAAGGTGAATGCACCAATTTGTAAGCCGCTCTGGATAAGAGCGTCTGCTAAATGACTTAAATGTAAATGAATCCTATGACGGTGCCACGTTGAAAGTCACTGAGCTCTTCAGTAGGGCCATTCTACTGCAAATGTTTGTCTATGGAGAATGCATGGCTGTGTGCTCGATTTTATACACCTGTCATCAACAGGTGTGGCTGAAATAGCCAAATCCACAATTTGATGGGATGTCCACATACACAGGGAATTTGAGAAATTATTCAGACCCATTCCCTTTTTCCACATTTTGTTATGTTACAGCCTTATTCTCAAATTTATTGAATACATTTTTTCCCACATCAATCTACAAATAATACAACCTCAGACTGGGGCAAAGGTTCACCATCCAACAGGACAATGACCCTAAGCACACAGCCAAGACAACGCAGGAGTGGCTTCAGGGCAAGTCTCTGAATGTCCTTGAGTGGCCCAGCCAGAGCCCGGACTTGAACCCGAACGAACATCTCTGGAGAGACCTGAAAATAGCTGTACAGCGATGCTCTCCATCCAACCTGACAGAGCTTGAGAGAATATGCAGAGAAGAATGGGAGAAACTCCCCAAATACAGGTGTGCCAAGCTTGTAGTGTCATACCCAAGAAGACTCGAGGCTGTAATCGCTGTCAAAGGTGCTTCAACAAAGTACTGAGTAAAGGGTCTGAATACTTATGTAAATTTGATATTTCAGTTTGCTAAAACGCTAAAATGTCTAAAAACCTGTTTTTGCTTTGTCACTATGGAGTATTGTGTGTAGATTGATGAGGGAAAAAACGATTTAATACATTTTAGAATATGGCTGTAACATAACAAAATGTGGAAAAAATCAAGTGGTGAATACTTTGCGAATGCACTGTATATGTTAGCCAGCAATACACAACATGGGTTTCAGTAGATAAACTAAAGTTAGCTAGCTAGGTGGCTTGCAGGAAAAATAACTTACTTAGCTACAGTAGCCACCATATTTGTCATCTATTTTTTTTGTTGTTGAGAGCCCATGCTCTTAGAATGGAAAGCTATGGGTCATATGCAATTCCAGCTCCCAGATTGCAATTCCTATGGCTTCCACTAGATGTCAACAGTCTTTGTTCAAGGTTTCAGGCTTGTTTCTTCCCAAACGAGGAAGAATTATGAGTTTTGGTACTGGGAGTCAGAGTTGGAAATCAGTCTGTGCACGCACGCACCTGCTTATTTTGATTTTCTATTGAACATACTTCTTTATGTATGATAATATGTCATATTCCTTACGAAATATTATAGTTTAATTACATTTTAGGGTAGCTGAGGATTAAATAGAAACGTATTGTGACTTGTTTTAACCAAGTTTAGTGGTTGCTTTTTGGATTCCTTTCTCTGCATGTTGAACGAGTGGATTACTGAAATCGATGGCGCCAACTAAACTGACTTTTTGGGATTTAAAGAAGGATTTTATCTAACAGAATGACCATGCATGTAGCTGTGACCCATTGGATTGCCAATCAGAGGAATATTTTCAAAAAGTAAGTGAATATTTAATCACTATTTGTGATTTTATCAAGCCTGTGCTGGTTGAAAAAATATTTTGATGTGGGGCACCATCCTCAAACAATCGGATGGCATGCTTTCGCTGTAAAGCCTATTGTAAATCGGACAATGCAGTTAGATGAACAAGACTTTAAGCTTTTAACCGATATAAGACACTTGTATGTACCTAAATGTTTAATAGCCATCATTTTTATGATTATTTATTGCGTGCCTTCCAATTTCACCGGAAGTTGTCGACAGGTGTCCCGCTGACGGGACGCCTAGCCCTAAACATATATGGTTGAATTTCACCATGTAACAAAAAAAATGCTCCATCTTCGAATTTTGTTGATGAGAGGAATCACTTGAAGCCATTGTGGTCTGGTCAGTTTTTTCAGTTTTGCCCAAAGGATTGTGTTGTTAGGTTCTGTCTCCCTTTTAAAAAAGCCTGCCTTGGGGGAGGGACCGAGCCATAGCAAGAAGCACCGCTCCATACAAGTTGTAGTCTTTCAGAGACTGGAAAAAATGTGCCAACTTGTATATTTAGCAACGAATCCGCTGATAAAAACATTGCTGAAAGACATCCAATGGCTCTGTCGAACAAGGACAACCATTGCTACACAAACAAAAACGTATAGTGCGATCAGTATCACACAGTCTTCGCGAAATGACACAAAGCAGGACAACATTTATTTTCAGATCCCACTCCCCCCATCAATACACCGGAAGCCGTCATAGGGTGTATCATTCAAGCCCAGACCTGCCTTCTTCCTGGGCAATTATGTGTGAAACAAATCTCACTGACCTAGAAATGCCTCGGACATGATGATAACAAGATTCCCATATTCTCCCAGGGTGAAATTCCCCTTTAATAGAGCTTGAGAAAATCTGCAAGGAAGAGTGGGAGAAAATCCCAAAATCCACAAGTGCAAAGCTGATACAGGCATACCCAAGACTACTCAAAGCTGTAATCGTCGTCAAAGGTGCTTCTACAAAATATTTACTCAGGGGTGTGAATACTTATGTCAATGAGATCTTTCTGTATTTCATTTTCAATAAATTCACAAACATTTCTAAAAACATGTTTTCACATTGTTGTGGTGGTGTATTGTGTGTAGATGGGTAAAAAAATCTATATTTAATCAATTTTCAATTCAGGCAGTAACACTACAAACTGTGGAATAAGTCAAGGGGTATGAATACCACTGTAGTCACTGTAAATGCCTCATGAGTTTAGTTTAACTGTCTTACCCATCAGATACCAAAATATAGCCTAAGCTTGTTTTACTCCATTATTTGTAAATCATCCGTTTGTAAATGATCACTATAGATTCAAAACATAGTCAACTACCAATGGATCTCAAAGTTGTGGTCGGTTTGTTGTTTTTTGAAACCATGACTATAGCTTTAGGCCTAATGCCAGTTGTAGCCTATCAAACTATTTATGCTCAGTGTTTCACTGAATGTTTCTCTAGTCTAAACTCCACAGTTTTATGTGTCAAAAATACAAGTGACAATATCGTCCTATAGGGCCTATAGGAAATGCTTTCAGGTAAAACAGACAATATGCAGACTTCCAAAATAAATTGTCAAACATTTATTAATTTAATTTAAACATCCATTTCAATTCAATACATTTTGTAAGTAAAGTGAAATTCAAATTTTTGGAATTGGAATTACAGTTTACTTGCAGAATTGAAGGAATTGAAATTGAATTGATCCCAACCCTTCCAGATAATGGAAAATTGGAGCAACAGTGCCATAAGGGGTGTCTGACTTCCACCATTCATGCATCTTAGCGTGTTGCTTGTGATATAATCCATGTCTTTAACATGTGCAAAGGGTGTCAATGCAGATACAAGTGAGATCATTACACTGATTTACGTCAAATATTTATGCAAGAATGGATGCATAGAGTAGAAATATGATATTATAAATATCAATCAACCAAATAACTAATCAATAAAACTTTATTGTCCCCATTGTCACGACTTCCGCCGAAGTCGGTCCCTCTCCTTGTTCGGGCGGTGTTCGGCGGTCGACGTCACCGACCTTCTAGCCATCACTGATTCATTTTTCATTTTCCATTGGTTTTGTCTTGTCTTCCTTCACACCTAGTTCCAATGTCCTTGTCGGAGATTGTTTATTGTAAGTGTTTGTGTACGTCTGTACTGGTGTGCGTCGGGTTATGTTTACCCATTGATTTTTATTATTATGTTTTCCGTTTTTTTTGTAATAAACTGCGCCGTTGGAAACACAGTTACTTCTCTCCTGCGTCTGACTTCTCTGCCGCCAGTTAAACACCCCTTACACCCATAGGGAGAGTCTGAATCAATGTATCTAAATATATCTGTATTGCCCCAGTTGTCTTGCAGCTTAATTTCACAATTCTTGTCAGTCTATTTTTGTTGTTTGGTACTCAGGTTACCATACCAACAGTTCACAGAAAAGGTCCAAATGAACACAAGGATCTGTAAAAGAGAGTCATCAATATTAGAATAGGTCTGCATATCAATGGTGTGAAATGTGTCACCTCAAAATGTCATTGCAGAGAAAGAGAACATTAGATGCTACATCTACAAAGTTTGGCAGTGGGGAGCCAATCAGAGATGAGAAATGTCAGCAGCAATATTAATTATTTGTTCGGAAGCACCAGCAGGAAAGCTTCTCCTTGAGAGTAAGACATCAGATAAACAGGAAATATAGCACAATTACACCTGACACTCTGCTGGTGGGCCCTAATCACTTCCTTAGTCTTCCCAGTAAGCAGCTTATGAAGTTGTTCCTCACTAAACATTTAAATTGTTTTTTCATCCATACTTTCATATTTCAATGCTGTCCTCAAATATGAAAAACAGCGTGTACCCTATTGTGAGTGTGACTCAAACTGCCCAAAGCTGTTGCATTAATTGTGTATTACAGTCTCCCCATTGTCTTTGCTTTGTTTGGAGTGGTATGACAGTGTGAGAGTTAACATCATTATCTAGACAGAAAAGGAAATTCTGCTTTGTAGCAGGGTCCAATTAAGTAAAATGATATATTAGATTACATTTATGGGTATTAGAGCTAATATGTTTTCAATGTGGTGTTGTGTATGATTATGGTTTTAAGGGACAATCAAGTACTTATCAATGCAATAGCTGGAGACTATTTTGAATGTGTGCAATAAACAGGATCTATCTATGGTAATTTCAACTCTGGCTGTTTGCGGAAACAAATCAAAAGTTAAGTTAATTAACTACTCAAATAAGTACAGCACATCGGCCCCAGACAAAACAATTAGCTATTGGCATGAGTGAGAGATGTGTTGAGTTCTCCTTCTACCGAGGAGCCCAACACAGATAAACAGCTCCCCAAAGTTTATTTATATTTCACTGCTATGTAGAGAAATGGGCCTGCCACGTCTCTTAATGTCAGCCAGTGTCACACTGAACTAGAACAGAGTTCAGAGCCAACAACTAATTACTAAAAATGAATTTCTCATCTAAATAAAGTGGCAGAATAGCTACCACATATTTGAAATGCTCCACCCCACATTTATCTGTTTCACTATTGTTGTGGTTGGATTACGCACTACTGTGCTTATATATTCTGGAACAAGAACAAGTAATGACTTAAATTAATTGTATGCTTTGCATTAAATGCTTCATTGGTTATCTGTCTCTGGAATAATTTTTACATTTTTATAGTTAATTGGGAATCACATGAGGCGCAGACCTTCTGTAAGGTAGAGGCACGTACTGTATGGGGAGACAGAGTGCGTGTAAAGTAAAGCATAATGTCTGGTCTGGTGATTTTAGGATTACTAGAGAACAGATACTTCCTTATTGGCTGACAAAAGTCAACCCAGCGGGTGTTCAAGGTTAGTGCTTCAGCAGAATGGGGAGAATCAACCTTGGTAAGGGATGAGGACAGAAGCTGCATCCAAAAATTTGCCCTAACCATCTTCGTGTCCAAAATGGTGTTCGGTAGAGATGTGTGAAAGTCAACTTGGCTGATGAGGAAATCTTTGTTTTGGCTACTCAGGCAGTATTCCCAATGCTATTCAATGGATTCCAAAATGTTTTCTCATCTCTATAGCTCCCATTTTCACCAATGATTTGCTTAGAATGTGGTTAGTTGTCACGGATTCCCCCGGGGGTCTACGTCACCGGTCTTCAGTCCCCTCCTGTACTCCCTGTTTACCCACGACTGCATGGCCAGGCACGACTCCAACACCATCATTAAGTTTGCTGACGACACAACAGTGGTAGGCCTGATCACCGACAACGACGAGACAGCCTATAGGGAGGAGGTCAGAGACCTGGCCGGGTGGTGCCAGAATAACCACCTATCCCTCAATGTAACCAAGACTAAGGAGATGATTGTGGACTACAGGAAAAGGAGCACCGAGCACATCCCCATTCTCATCAACGGGGCTGTAGTGGAGCAGGTTGAGAGCTTCAAATTCCTTGGTGTCCACATCAACATCAAATTAGAATGGTCCAAACACACCAAGACAGTCGTGAAGATGGCACGACAAAGCCTATTCCCCCTCAGGAAACGAAAAAGATTTGGCATGGGTCCTGAGATCCTCAAAAGTTTCTACAGCTGCAACATCGAGAGCATCCTGACCGGTTGCATCACTGCCTGGTACGGCAATTGCTCGGCCTCCGACCACAAGGCACTTCAGAGGGTAGTGCGTACGGCCCAGTACATCACTGGGGCAAAGCTGTCTGCCATCCAGGACCTCTACACCAGGCGGTGTCAGAGGAAAGCCCTGAAAATTGTCAAAGACCCCAGCCACCCCAGTCATAGACTGTTCTCTCTACTACCGCATGGCAAGCAGTACCGGAGTGCCAAGTCTAGGACAAAAAGACTTCTCAACAGTTTTTACCCCCAAGCCATAAGACTCCTGAACAGGTAACCAAATGGTTACCCGGACTATTTGCAACCAGTGCTCCCGCACATTGGCTAACCGGGCTATCTGCATTGTGTCCCACCACCCGCCAACCCCTCTTTTTACGCTACTGCTACTCTCTGTTCATCATATATGCATAATCACTTTAACCATACCCATGCATAGTCACTTTAACCATACCTACAAGTACATACTACCTTAATAAGCCTGACCCACCGGTGTCTGTATATAGCCTTGCTACTCTTATTTTCAAATGTCTTTTTACTGTTGTTTTATTTCTTTACTTACCTACACACACACACACACACACACACACACACACACTCACACACACACATACCTTTTTTTTCCACACTATTGGTTAGAGCCTGTAAGTAAGCATTTCACTGTAAGGTCTACACCTGTTGTATTCGGCGCACGTGACAAATAAACTTTGATTTGATTTGATTCTAGGTGTCACTGAACTGGAACATTACCACCAACCCCGGACTGTCTTGTCTCATTACGCACACCTGGTTCCCATTCCCCCTGATTAGTATGTGTATATATGTGCCCTCTGTTCCCCATCCTTGTTGATTATTGTTCCATGTCCGTTGGTCTTGTGAGTACATGCGCTCTGTGGTATCGGCTTTCATGCTACGTTTACTGTACATTGTATTACGGTTTACATGAGCGTGTTAGTGTGCACTTGTCATTACGGGTCTCGTCCCGTGTATTGTTTACGGGTCTCATCTCGTGTATTTATTAGAGGTTAACACTTCGCTCTTTTGTTTGGGTTACATCCCTGTGGTATATATATATATATATATACAGTGGGGCAAAAAAGTATTTAGTCAGCCACCAATTGTGCAAGTTCACCCACTTAAAAAGATGAGAGAGGCCTGTAATTTTCATCATAGGTACCCTTCAACTATGACAGACAAAATGAGAAAAAAAATCCAGAAAATCACATTGTAGGATTCTTTATGAATTTATTTGCAAATTATGGTGGAAAATAAGTATTTGGTCAATAACAAAAGTTTCTCAATACTTTGTTATATACCCTTTGTTGGCAATGACACAGGTCAAACGTTTTCTGTAAGTCTTCACAAGGTTTTCACACACTGTTGCTGGTATTTTGGCCCATTCCTCCATGCAGATCTCCTCTAGAGCAGTGACGTTTTGGGGCTGTCGCTGGGCAACACGGACTTTCAACTCCCTCCAAAGATTTTCTATGGGGTTGAGATCTGGAGACTGGCTAGGCCACTCCAGGACCTTGAAATGCTTCTTACGAAGCCACTCCTTCGTTGCCCGGGCGGTGTGTTTGGGATCATTGTCATGCTGAAAGACCCAGCCACGTTTCATCTTCAATGCCCTTGCTGATGGAAGGAGGTTTTCACTCAAAATCTCACGATACATGGCCCCATTCATTCTTTCCTTTACACGGATCAGTCATCCTGGTCCCTTTGCAGAAAAACAACCCCAAAGCATGATGTTTCCACCCCCATGCTTCACAGTAGGTATGGTGTTCTTCGGATGCAACTCAGCATTCTTTGTCCTCCAAACACGACGAGTTGAGTTTTTACCAAAAAGTTCTATTTTGGTTTCATCTGACCATATGACATTCTCCCAATCCTCTTCTGGATCATCCAAATGCTCTCTAGCAAACTTCAGACAGGCCTGGACATGTACTGGCTTAAGCAGGGGGACACGTCTGGCACTGCAGGATTTGAGTCCCTGGCGGCGTAGTGTGTTACTGATGGTAGGCTTTGTTACTTTGGTCCCAGCTCTCTGCAGGTCATTCACTAGGTCCCCCCGTGTGGTTCTGGGATTTTTGCTCACCGTTCTTGTGATCATTTTGACCCCACGGGGTGAGATCTTGCGTGGAGCCCCAGATCGAGGGAGATTATCAGTGGTGTTGTATGTCTTCCATCTCCTAATAATTGCTCCCACAGTTGATTTCTTTAAACCAAGCTGCTTACCTATTGCAGATTCAGTCTTCCCAGCCTGGTGCCGGTCTACAATTTTGTTTCTGGTGTCCTTTGACAGCTCTTTGGTCTTGGCCATAGTGGAGGTTGGAGTGTGACTGTTTGAGGTTGTGGACAGGTGTCGTTTATACTGATAACAAGTTCAAACAGGTGCCATTAATACAGGTAATGAGTGGAGGACAGAGGAGCATCTTAAAGAAGAAGTTACAGATATGTGAGAGCCAGAAATCTTGCTTGTTTGTAGGTGACCAAATACTTATTTTCCACCATAATTTGCAAATAAATTCATTAAAAATCCTACAATGTGATTTTCTGGATTTTTCTTTCTCATTTTGTCTGTCATAGTTGACGTGTACCTATGATGAAAATTACAGGCTTCTCTTATCTTTTTAAGTGGGAGAACTTGCACAATTGGTGGCTGACTAAATACTTTTTTGCCCCACTGTATATGCATGTTTGTTTTGGGCTTCGGCCCCGTCATGTTCATGACGGACACTTTTTGGGTTGTGAAATTAAAAACCCTATGTCATATTCCTGCGCCTGTCTCCAATCATTATACAGCATGACATTAGTAAAGGAGATAATACTTCTGCATGATTAGGAGGATGCTATGTTTGAATACACAGTATGGCACACAAACAAGGCTGATCTTATAATCATGTTACAACTAATCTACACCCACCTGCTCATAGTGAGTGAGACCTTGAGAATCTGATAACACAGAAAGAGGGCATTGCAGGACATGGAGACAGACTTCATTGCTGTTCATTTTAAAATTAACTTTGAGCTGCAGTCCCTTTCAACAGACAGCACAATTATGAACGTGAAACTGAAATATAAGAGGGTAAAACTTTACTGTACTGCTAGATAAAATGAGCCCCTCCACTACCACCCCGAGGACTGTGAATGATATGAAACCTACATACATTTTTCTTCTTCTCTGAATTAAATTATAGGGTTAATTTAGATTTTGTTCCAGTGCAGTAACAACAGAGGAAATCATTCCTGTAGAAAATGCTATCTTCTGTCCTTCTCATAAGGTGATTTATAGCTTATTTTGTGGAAACGTGACAATAATGGAGAAACTTACAAAAATAGCTAAATTAAAAAGCAGACTCAAATGGCCTTCTTTCCTTCTTTAGGTATTCCGGATAGATTGGAAAAAATGTGCGAGTGTCCAGTTCTCTACACACAGGCATAGTAAATTTAAACGTTTTCACATTTAAGCTGAAAAAGCTTTTTGATAACCACCTCATTTGCCACCAGAACAAATTGCCCTGTATTTGGCACCCTGCAGTCAAAGGCTCTGAGAACAGTAGCTCGCATTAGCTGGTATTTGACTCTTGTCTGCTCAGACAAAGTTTTGGAAGATTTGCTATGGTGGCTGTGTAGTGTTCTATGGCTTGAGGGGAAAGGAAAGCAATCCATTGAAATTGAAAGTCCAAATGAAGAGTTCATCACAAGCTGAGGCGCAATCTCGTGGAGATTGACATTTCACCATGGTGCCAGTCAGAGAAGCTAGATTAAAAGCCTGTACCCAATCAACCAGGAACGGCAAGCCTCTTGGAAGTGATATATCAGCGAGTAGGGTGTCAGCTGATCGATAACACCACTGAGTCCACTGGTAGAAGCTTCTGCTGGGGTCGTTTGTCAGACCGCCCCGCTCGCCGCAACATCTTTATACCGGCATGCACTCATCTGCCTAATAACATCAGCCATTCAAGTGCTTTGAGTGTCTGGTTCAGAGCTGGATAAGGCAAAAAAGATTCCCCAAATGTCAGGAGTGGGACAGGCGGGCAAGGAGAGGCTTTAGGGTGTCGTGGTTCTCATTGAGGGGGTGTGAGAGTCGTTGACTGGCCCACTTCTGAGGGCCTCCTGCTGGTGCTCTAAGCATGGGCAGCCCCCTCGCTGGCAAGAGATCAGTCATGAAGCTGGGTTTGAGGCACTATCTGATCCAGTTGTAAGACAAACAAACACACTTCAAATCCATATACCTTAATTTTCCCCCATTAGTGCTCCAGACAGTCTGATGTGTTGGGCACTGCAAATAACTTCCTTTCTTTCTCTTATCATCCTCTTTGAGGAGTTGAACAACTTCTAACTTCTCTCCTATTTTCACAGTTTGCCAAATCATTTAGCTATATCCAGTTGCCAAATCATTCAGCAATATCCACTTCTATTTGCTTAGAAGATTCTACAATTATTTTTGTGATTTTTGTGATTTCAAGCACTTAGTTGTGAAATGTTAACCATGCTCTCATATTCCTCAAACACTCCTTGGTGGCACATCCTCCAGGATTCTCACTGGCAGTGAGAGGCAGCCACACATTACCAGATGGCATCTAACAGCCAGCAGCTCCTAAACGAACGGGTTGTGTCCCAAATGGCACCCTATTCCCTATATAGTGCACTAGGGCCCTGGTCAAAATATAGGGAATAGGGTGCCATTTGGGAAACAGACATAGAGATGGTGATGGGTGCTGTGTTCCCTCAATGAGCCTCTTCCTCCTGGCCAGGGGCAGACCCATTTCCTGCTCTTCCTCAGGCCGTGATCCCTGAACCATGCAGTCAGGCTAATGTGCTGTTTCACAGCTGTGTGTGTGTGTGTGTGTGTGTGTGTGTGTGTGTGCGTGTGTGTGTGTGTGTGTGTGTGTGTGTGTGGCAGCTGAGTTTGTTTACCTCCTGATCTCTGTAGGGTTGAGACTTTTGCTATCTTGAGCCACATACAGACCAACACACACACACACACACACACACACACACACTGTCTAAATGCAGCCTCACCCTAACACTCAATGAATGCATACACTCAACTGTGTCCATCTCGTCTGACCCTCTATGGATGTTGCCCAATGACATACAGTACAGTGCCATTGTCTTTATTTGCTTCTCCTACCTTCACTTATTGTGGCTGTGAAAGGAGTGAGGTGAGGGGTGATAAGCTTTGCTTGGTAAATTCATCATGGCCCATGTTGTGCTCCCTGTGCCATTGTCAGGCTGTGAAAGTCAGCTCAGCTGCAACACCCCAGCTCAAATGGGATAATCGGCTAATCCTTTATCTGCTTAGGCATGGAGGTGGCTGCCTATGTGTGCATGATGGGCCCTTAATTAATGATGATGGGGACTTTCGACAGCACAAGGCGACTGCGAGAGGGATTTGGGGCTGCAGGTTTCTCTTGCACAACAGCAGCAGCAGCAGCAGCACCATTCCACCATGGATGTGACCTTGTGTCGCATTGTGAAATGCTAGGTGACAAATCTGTCGCTGCTGCCCCTGTGATGCCACCACCGCTCGGTGAAAAACTTTCAGACTCAACCAGTGTTCCCCTATATTAATTTAGCAGCGGGATGGTAAAAGGTTTTTAATTTGAACTTAAAGAACTAAAACCATATATAAAGTATGTAGAAAAGATAATGGAGCTATACATTTTTTAAACAAAATCATCTTTGAGAACTAACAACCACCAGAATAAAAACTAGACAGTCATGAATATTCAAAAAATGTCATGGCATGGGGTCTCCATTGATTTTGTTATAATGTTTGAGTCACTCAGATAGCATAAGAACACAACATAAGCCATGGCAAAATGTGTAGAATTGCGAGAAATTTGCTTTAAAACGGCAAAATGAATCTCAGCCCCATGGCAAAATGTGTAGAATTGCAGGAAAGTAGCTTTAAAACAGCAGCATTTTGTCTCTGGGGCCAAGAGGAGAGCCTCTAAAATGTTTGTCCGGAGAGGCCCCCCCCCCCCCCCCCCCACACACACACACCCTGGAGTTGCAGTGAGGAGAGGTGTGACTGAGAGTGTCGGTATAGGAAGGGATTAGTATTTGAAAGAGGATTAGGCCATGGGCTGCTTCTAAGTGCTTGTTGTGTGCATCCTCAGCCGTGGCATCAGAGCACTGTGCTTGCCAAGTGATAAAGAACCCTGTACCTCTCTCTTCCTTTCTCCATTTACATCTCGCTTCCTCTCTCTAACCCTCTCTCTCTTTCCCCTTTCTCTCCCTCTCACTCTCCATGTCTCTCTCTTTCCTCTCTATCTCTGCCTCTCTGTATTGATCTACATCTCTCTCTTCCCCTCGCCTCTTTCTCTCTCTATCTTTCTCTCTCCCGCTCTCTTTCTCAAGGCAGAAGGTGTTCAAACTGGCCAACCTCTTGGCACATGAATGGCTTGACCGAGCCATAAGAGGATCTCTTAAGACTTGTGCCAACTCTCCTTTTAGCCTCTTGCTCTGTTGTCCAACACCTAACAACCCAGAGCTGACTGGTCAACTCAAGTGCCTCCATGCATGGCAGGAACCTGGAATGTGTGTAGCTTCATGCATGGCAGCAGTGTGTGTAGTGAAGGTAGTTCAAATAACTATGTTTGTGGGTGAACACCCTGAGACCCCAGGGCTAATATCCAGGTTTAAGCTGCAGCTGACAACCCGAGATTGAAACATGGTTGGTTACATTGGTGCTGTGACTCTGATAACACAGTTGATGTACATTCGCTTCTGAGGTTGATGGAGGTTCAGTTTAAATCAAGTGGATTTTGAACTTATTTCTACCGCTTCTAAAACAAACAGTTCCAATGAAAACACAAAACAGGTACAGTACCAGTCAAAAGTTGACACAACTAACCTTTTACTATTTTCTACATTGTAGAATAATAGTGAAGACATCAAAACTATGAAATAACACATATGGAATCATGTAGTAACCAAAAAAGTTTTATACAAATTAAAATCTATTTTATATTTGAGATTCTTCAAAGTAGCCACCCTTTGCCTTGATGACAACATCGCACACTATTGGCATTCTCTCAACCAGCTACCATGAGGTAGTCTCCTGGAATGCATTTCAATTAACACTTGTGCCTTATTTGTGGAATTTCTTTCCTTCTTAATGCATTTGAGCCAATCAGTTGTGTTGTGACAAGGTAGGGGTGGTATACAGAAGATAGCCCTATTTGGTAAAAGACCAAGTCCATAGTATGTCAAAAACAGCTCAAATAAGCAAAGAGAAATGACAGTCTATCATTAATTTAAGACATGAAGGTCAGTCAATGTGGAAAATGTAAAGAACTTTGAAAGTTTCTTCAAGTGCAGTGGCAAAAACCATCAAGCGCTATGATGAAACTGCCTCTCATGAGGACCATCACAGGCAAGGAAGACACAGGGTTACCTCTACTGCAGAAGTAGAGTTACCAGAAATTGCAGCCCAAGTAAATGCTTCACAGAGTTCAATTAACAGACACATCTCAACATTAAAAGTTCAGAGGAGACTGCGAGAATCAGGCCTTCATGGTCGAATTGCTACAAAGAAACCACTACTAAAGGACACTAATAAGAAGAAGAGACTTGCTTGGGCCAAGAAACACGAGCAATTCCGGTGGAATTCTGTCCTTTGGTCTGATGAGTCCAAGTTTGAGATTTTTGGTTCCAACCGCCGTGTCTTTGTGAGACACAGAGTAGGTGAACAGATGATCTCTGCATGTGTGGTTCCCACCGTGAAGCATGGAGAAGGTGTGATGGTGTGGGGATGCTTTGCTGGTGATAGTCAGTGATTTATTTAGAATTCAAGGCACACTTAACCAGCATGGCTACCACAGAATTCTGCAGCAATTAAGCCATCCCATCGGGTTTGCGCTTAGTGGGACTATAATTTGTTTTTCAACAGGACAATGACCCAACACACCTCCAGGCAGTGTAAGGGCTATTTGACCAAGAAAGAGAGGGATGGAGTGCTGCATCAGATGACCTGCCCCCCACAATCACCCGACCTCAATCCAATTGAGATGGTTTGGGATGAGTTGGACCGCAAAATGAAGAAAAAGCAGCCAACAAGTGCTCAGCATATTTGGGATTCCTTCAAGTCTTTTGGAAAAGCATTCCAGGTGAAGCTGGTTGAGAGAATGCCAAGAGTGTGCAAAGCTGTCATCAAGGCAAAGGGTGGCTACTTTGAAGAATCTCAAATATAAAATATAAAACACTTTTTTGGTTAATACAATTTTTCATGTGTTATTTCATAGTTTTGATGTCTTCACTATTATTTTACATTGTAGAAATTAGGAAAAATAAAGAAAAACCTTTGAATGAGTAGGTGTGTTCAAACGTTCTTGACTGGTACTGTATTTCTGTAAACCATTTATTTGTGTACAGCTCAGTTGCAGAAAACACGTACGATGTTATTGAGAAAAGACATTGCCCACTGGGCACAAACTGGTTGAATCAACATTGTTTTAACATCCTTTGTCAACAATGGAATCAACGTGTTGTTTTGAGGGTAAAATTTCAACCACAGGATTATGTTATCATGGTCACAAACTTTCAACATAGACAAACCTTGTGTAGGGACTTCTTTAGCTACCTACAACTACGAACCTTTATTAGGGTGACTCTCAAGGGACAATGGAACCTACCTAAGATGTCACCTATTGAACAACTCTGCCATGCAGACCAAACACTATTCAAGACCATTTCCCGTGTTTACGATGCTCTTATGTCAGGACTAACGCTGCCTGAGCTAGATAAACCCCGACTTAGATGGGAAAAAGATCTGGGTATTGATCTTGATGAGGGTCTATGGAGTGACCTATGCAGGGATGGTGTTACATCCACATTGAACTCCAGATACAGACTGATCCAGCTTAATTTCCTCCATCAGCTCTATATCACCCCATCTAGACTGCACAAGTTCAACCCTGATATCTCCTCCCTATGTTTTAGATGTGGCTCAGATGAAGGAACATTCCTCCATTCCACTTGGCAGTGTTCAAAGCTACACGGTTTCTGGCAGGGGCTATGCGATACCATATCCTCAATTCACGGGGTTGCATTCCCTTTAGACCCAGAGGTCTGTCTACTGGGTAACTTTACTAACACCAATCTTAGGCAAAGCCAAACTATAAAGCTAACAGAAATATTGCTAGCGATTGCCAAGAAATGTATTGCCTTGAAATGGAAATCGGATTCCTCCCTGCCAGTTGCAATGTGACTATCGGAAGTGAATAGTTGTATCCCACTGGAGAAAATCACTTACTGCTTGAGGAATAAGTTAAAGACATTTCACAGAATTTGGCAACCTTTTATTGACTATATGGAGAATCTCCCCCCACATCACATTGATTGAATCTCTAGATAATTGTTATATAATGTTTCACACGTAATGTATAATACGATCCAATGATCCAATGTCTCATTATTATTATTTTTATTTTACTCTTTATTATGACTTTTATGTATTATGTATGGTTGTATATATAATTATTATTTTTTATTTTTTGTTACGCTGGTCTGTTACTGTCACTTTGTCCTATTGTTGTGTAATATCTTTTCACTTTTGTTTTGAATGTGCTTAATTGGAAAATGCAAAAATAAAATATATATTAAAAAAAAAACTTGTGTAAAACATGTTGAATTTGTACCTTTGAAACAACGTCAGATCTTTAACGTAATATCCACTATGAGAAAATAAATGCTGGGCAGCACCTCCTACTGGAGAGTTGATCTATTTACAGCTATCCCTTTGGTCTCCTATCCAGGGTTTTAACCAAGTCCAACCTTGCTAAGCTTTGATATTTGTCACTAACTATAACCAATGTGCTATCATTCACTGTTGGTATCAAGGGGTGGCAGGGTAGCCTAGTGGTTAGAGTGTTGGACTAGTAACCGAAAGGTTGCAAGTTCAAATCCCTGAGCTCACATGGTACAAATCTGAACAAGGCAGTTAACCCACTGTTCCTAGGCTGTCATTGAAAATAAGAATTTGTTCTTAGCTGAGTTGCCTAGTTAAAAAAAGGTTGAACAGAGCAAATTGAGTTTAATCATATATCATTAATGATGCTATTTAGGCCGATATAGCATTTGGGAAGTCATCAATAGCTATTGTTTAAATTCAGCCCAGGATTCAACTAAAAACAGACAATACATAGGCCTAGGGTTTCAAACTTTGGTTGATTTCAAATAGAAGTTAATTTTAAATAAGTTGGATTCACTTTCCATCTCAATCAAAAATCTAAGTTAAAGAATAGGATCAATTCAAACTGTATTTAAAGATTTGATTTAGTCCTATTCTTTAACTTCGATTTTTGGTGGAAATGGAGCCGTGAATCCAACATTTTGTAGACAATCTGAAATTAAAGCCAGACTCGATGGCACAGATGGAGCAATCCAAGCAGAAGAAACGTCTTCTTCAAATCTTGATATTTGGTTGTGTCGACATCCAAACACTGTCACACCCTGATCAGTTTCACCTGTCCTCGTTATTGTCTCCATCCCCTCCAGGTGTCGCTTGTTTTCCCCAGTGTATTTATCCCTTTGTTTTCAGTCTCTCTGTACCAGTTTGTCTTGTATGTTCCAAGTCAACCAGTGGTTTTTCCCTGTACTCATGCCTTTGCTATTCTCTTTCTTCTAGTCCTCCCGGTTTTGACCCTTGCCTGTTCTGGACTCTGTACCCACCTGCCTGACCATTCTGCCTGCCTTGACCATGAGCCTTTCTGCCATTCTGTACCTCCTGGACTCTGATCTGGTTTTGACCTTTTGCCTGTCCATGACCATTCTCTTGCCTACTCCTTTTGGATTATTAAACATTGTAAGACTCCAACCATCTGCATCTGGGTCTAGCCTTGTGTCATGATAAATACAATTCAATGTCCATTGTGCAGTAAGGTAAATGGCCTATTAACTTGTCTACAAGTTAACAAATTATATGTGGGTTTCATGTCTCCATCTCAACCAAAAATGAAAGTTAAAGAAATAAAAGAATACGATTAAGCCAGTGATTCAGATCTATCTATCGAAGCAATATGTTAATATTTGTCAACCAAGCACAATTCAATATTAATTTTCTAAGACATTAAATAGCCTTAATATTAGGCTATCTTACAAATGAATGTAGCAGTATTTATTCTACCTTAACATGAGAAACACATCCATGGCCACATTGAGGTTACTGTAACAATAAATGTCTTATGTAATCATATAAAGAGTACATGTTCAGGGTCGCAGGTCTGTGGAAATATTCACAATTGCTATAATAATCTGCACAGAATCTAAAACGGCATTGATCACTTGCACCATATACTTTAATGTATTCTCAACTGCAATCCAGGTCATTTGGTTGTGCTATTTATTAGATGAAGTACAGTGATAACACATTTAGGTGACAACTAAACAAAAAAACGGACATTGATTTGGTGATAACACATTGGGAATTCAACAAACTTTTGGCTGTCTTTTTGAGTGGGTGAAAATAAGTTGGAATCTCATTGGCCAATGTATCAACCAAATGTTACCCAATTCTTCACGTTGAAATTATGTGGCGTGCCCAGTGGGTAGTGAGATCCAATACACTCCAAATGGAAGCAGTGGAACAATTTATAACTTTCACTTCTGGGCTGCAGTGATACAATAACAGCACACAAAAGATTATACACAAAATAGATAAATGTGAAACAGCTGGTGGGCTGAAAAATTATTACTTTTTTCCAAACCAGAGTGAAGCAATGAACAGCTCACCGAATGTTATTGCTTTGCTTTCCTTAAACTGATGTCGGGACAAAATCAGATAATTGATTTATATTTATAAAATGATATTTATTTTTCATCTTCTCCTTTCATATTGTACAGCCAGGCGTTCCTCTATCTCTGCCTGTGTGTGCGTTCACTATTCTTTGAGGTTATGTTGCAGGCATAAAATGCTGACACAGACGGCCACCAAACCTGCTCATTGGGATCAAACTAACAGATGTGCTTTCAGTGAGAGGAAGAGGATGTGTCATAACAACTGAGAGGAACAGATTATACCTGTCAAAGAGAGTTCTATAGGAAGTTAGAAGTTGGAGGGCAAAGCCATACTGCATAATGTGTGCTCAGGGGTTAAGGTCCCCATTGGTGCAGAAAATAGATCTAGGATCAGCTTGCCCTCCCCGAATCCTAACATTAACCATTAGTGGGGAAAATGCTCAACTGACCAAAGATCAGCATCTTCTAGGGTGTAAGACTATTTCGAAGATAAATACACAATGCAGAGGACGAGAGGTCAATAAAGTACTAACAATCAATGGAAATAGGGGGTTTTCTGTGATATCAATAGGTCAGAGACATGGGAGGAATTTGTCTAGGCATCGAGCCTGAAAGAGGATACTTGTTATTTGTCCATTGGCCCAGTTTTATTGCAAGGAATTCTAATTGGTCAACAACAGGCTAGGGCTGGGATATAAAACTACATCCTGTCCCTTTGTTCTGTGGAGAGAATCACTGGAGAGAATCACTGAGGACAGGGGAGTATGAACATCTACCTCCCCGCATGATTTGTTCTCTTTGAATAAAACAATTTTTCTCCCCCTGATTTGCTTTGGGTCTATGTTATTGAAGAGTAACATCAACTGCTAACAACGAGCAGCTTCACTCTACACCTGCATGTGCAGGGGCCTTCAAATCCAGCCCCACAGCCCCCCTCTCTTTGCTAGGCTACAGATCAGTTGTTTTATATTGGCTTGCCAGAGTCCACATACACCGAGTCTAATCAGCAGCGGATTCCAAGGTCTAAATCAGTTGCTGGTCAAAAAGGGAAAGGAAGGAAACTAGTTGGTATTTAATGGACTCATCATGATCATGGACTCAGGGCTGAGTGACTTAACTCACCCAGTTTAGCAACCATGTAATGTTAAATGCTATTCTTTTTGGACCAATAACCAATGTCAAACTGCGTCCCAAATGGCACCCCATTCCCTACAAGGTGCATTAGTTTTGAACGGAGCCCTTTGGCACCCTATTCCCTAAGGGCCCTGGTCAAAGTAGTGCACTCTTTAGGGAATAGGATGCCATTTGGGGCACAACCAATGGCCCCTGTTTAGCATGTCTTCAAATAAATTCAAACCAATTTGTCAGGCAACAAATCTATTTAAGAGATGATTATGGCATGAAATGTAAAATACATTGACTTAAATTGGGTTTTGGTCCAAAAGAGGCTAATTTAAGCAGTTGGTGGCATCAATAACCAAAGTGTGGATTGCAGTCTCCTCACTGATGAATTGAAGATAAATCGGAAACAGATTCATGAGCACTGATACTACAGTGAAAGTATTTTTCTCAAAGTGTTGCCGTGAATAAATTATACAGATTGGAAAATAAATTGACATACGTGTAACAGAGTTAAGATTGTGCCGTATACTCACTTCACAGCTTGAAATGCTGCCATTGGAACTGCCTGATTTGGTACCTTTTCGCAACTGGTTTGTAAGTTGTCAAGCAGGGCAGCCACGTGAGTTGGCAAGGAGACAGTGAAGGAAGTGATACTGTTAGCAGCACAGTGACACCAGTTACATAATTTCACTATTACAGATAGTGGCAGTGTAATCTATGGTGGGTAAAATGCCAATCACAGCTGTGGATGTGAATCTCATTAGAAGAGTGACATAGTGCTACTTACAGTGGCATTTGGTGGATAGTATTATGTGCATTTGAGGACATGGTGATGAAGTGGATAACTTTGTCAATCATGACAACACTTCACATAAGGGTGCTTTCTACCATATTGTTAGTCAACTAGTTTTGGTAACTTGCAATAACTGTAATGTAATAGCTGTAGTTTTTTACATCTGAAAAGTAACATGTTATAACGCTTGACTTGTTCCATCTACAGTTGAAGTCAGAAGTTTGCATACACCTTAGCCAAATACATTTAAACTCAGTTTTTCACAATTCCTGACATTTAATCCTAGTAAACATTTCCTGTCTTAGGCCAGTTAGGATCACCACTTTATTTTAAGAATGTGAAATTTCAAAATAATAGCAGAGGGAATGATTTATTTCAGCTTTTATTTCTTTCATCACATTCCCAGTGGGTCAAATTAGTATTTGGCAGCATTGCCTTTAAATTGTTTAACTTAACTTGGGTGAATTTTGGCCCAATCCTCCTGACAGAGATGATGTAACCGAGTCAGGTTTGTAGGCCTCCTTGCTCGCACATGCTTTTTCAGTTCTGCCCACACATTTTCTATAGGATTGAGGTCAGGGCTTTGTGATGGCCACTCCAATACCTTGGCTTTGTTGTCCTTAAGCCATTTTGCCACAACTTTGGAAGTATGCTTGGGGTCATTGTCCATTTGAAAGACTCATTTGCAACCAAGCTTTAACTTCCTGATTGATGTCTTGAGATGTTGCTTCAATATATCCATATAATTTTCCTGCCTCATGATGCCATCTACTTGCTGAGCGGCCTTTCAGGTTATGTCAATATTTGACTCGTTTTACTGTGGATATAGATCATTTTGCACCTCTTTCCTCCAGCATCTTCACAAGGTCCTTTGCTGTTGTTCTGGGATTGATTTGCACTTTTCGCACCAAAGTACATTCATCTCTAGGAGACAGAACGCATCTCTTTCCTGAGTGGTATGACGGCTGTGTGGTCCCATGCTGTTTATACTTGCGTACTATTGTTTGTACAGATGAACATGGTACCTTCAGGCATTCGGAAATTGCTCCCAAGGATGAACGAGACTTGTGGAGGTCTACAATTGTTTTTCTGAGGTCTTGGCTGATTTCTTTTGATTTTCCCATGATGTCAAGCAAAGAGGCACTGAGTTTGAAGGTAGGCCTTGAAATACATCCACAGGTACACCTCCAATTGACTCAAATGATCTCAAGTAGCTTATCAGTAGCTTCTAAAGCCCTGACGTAATTTTCTGAAATTTTCCAAGCTGTTTAAATGTACTGTCAACTTAGTGTATGTAAACTTCTGACCCACTGGAATTGTGATACAGTGAATTATGAGTGAAATAATCTGTCTGTAAACAATTGTTGGAAAAATTACTTGTGTTATGCACAAAGTAGATGTCCTAACCGACTTGCCAAAACTATAGTTTGTTAACAAGAAATTTGTGGAGTGGTTGAACAACTAGTTTTAATGACTCCAACCTAAGTGTATGTAAACTTCCGACTTCAACTGTATATATATTTTAGGAAGCTTGTTTGTTAGCCACATAGGACCATCCTGATCTCGTGATCTTACATTCTGTTTCGCTACATGGATTCATAGAATATAGGCTCACGAGATCAGGATGGTCGTAGGAGGCTATGTATTTGTGGGCTTCATGATCAATATTTAGAAAACAACTCTCCATATATTGTTTTCAACAAAGACAGTGCCAGTGGCGGTTCTAGACCATTTCAACTGGGGGGGCCAAGCTGGGGCCAGTTGTACTGTTAGAGGGGCCAGTTACATTAGACGTTATTGTTGTCATATTGTTTCGCATGTGGTACGATACTGTTGTGTTCCGCCTAAAGCTGTCCCTCTAGAAAATGTGCGGGTTAAATTAGTGTTCCGCATTGCCACTGTCTAATAACGGATGTAAAAAAGAACGATAGTAAAAATGTGTTATGTAAAAATTATTTCATACTCCACATTTAGGAGGGCCACAAGGGGATCCAAAATTGTTGTCACAGGGGCAACATGCCCCCCCCCCAGAACCACTAGTGGACAGTGCATCTTAATCTATAGACAGTATTCTGGTGAGACTGACTCTTTACAGGTTTAACATACAATCACAGAAGCAGGTGGAACAGATTGACATCCATATGGTTGTTGCCAAGAAATTGTAAAGTCTGGATATTTTACATGTGTATGTATGCAGTCTACAGATTTCCTATGTATGGCAACAGTTGGAGTCAGAGGCATCATGCCCATAGATTTGCCCTTTTTTAAATGGTAAATTAATTTCTCAATTTAATTTTTAAGCCCACGTTTTATCATAATTATTTATAAAAAGATCTGTCAGCGGTATTTTGCGGAGGGGACACACTGACTGGAACAGGCAAAGAGTACTACCCCCCACCCTTATTCTCCCAACTAGAAAATACATACATTTCTTTAATTCTTACGTTATGATACTATATACCAGCAGTTGTACTAAACTCATAAAGCATAAAAGTTCTTAAAGAATCAATGTGCATAATTAATAAAACATTTGGTAAACAGGTAAAGATAGATAACCTATGCAGAAATATATTTTTGCAAAAAAGTATATATATATATATATATATATTACATAGAGTTAGGCATAATGATTATGGCGCTAGATTGCAGGAAAAAGCTGTTTCAGGTGTTTGGAAAATGCACAATTCTCCGACTTAACTCTATTACTATACTATTGAATGATTCTAGTGAATTATTAAACTGTGCATTAAATAATTAAACAAGTTACTAAATGATGCTACAAGATGCTTTTTTATTTTATTTACACTGAACAAAAATATTACTGAGTATATAAGTAAATCAGTCAATTGAAATACATGAATAGGCCCTAATCTGCATTTCACATGACTGGGAATACAGATATGCATCTGTTGGTCTAAGATATCTTAAAAAAGGTAGGGGCAGGGATCAGAAAACCAGTGAGTATCTGGTGTGACCACCATTTGCCTCTTGCAGCACAACATATCTCCTTCACATAGAGTTGATCAGGCTGTTCATTGTGGCCTGTGGAATGTTGTCCCACTCCACTTCAATGTTTGTGCAAAGTTTCTGGATATTGGAGGGAACTGGAACATGCTGTCATACACGTCGATCCACAGCATCTCAAACATGCTCAATGGGTGACATGTCTGGTGAGTAGGCAGGCCGTGGAAGAACTGTGACATGGTGCCGTCCGTGCATTATCATGCTGAAACATGATGTGATGGCGGCGGATGAATGGCATGGCAATGGGCCTCAGGATCTTGTCACAGTATCTCTGTTTATTGAAATTGCCATCAATAAAATGCAATTGTGTTCATTGTCCATGGCTTATGCTTGCCCATACTATAACCCCACTGCCACCATGGGGCACTCTGTTCACAATGTTGACACCAGCAAACCACTCGCCCACACGACGCCATACATCTACCCAGTACAGTTGAAACCATGATTCATCCGTGAAGAGCATAGTTCTCCAGCGTGCCAGTGTCCATCGAAGGTGAACATTTGACCACTGATGTCAGTTACAACACTGAGCTGCAGTCAGGTCAAGACTCTGATAAGGACAACGAGCACACCGATGAGCTTCCCTGAGATGGTTTCTGACAGTTTGTGCAGACATTTTCAGTTGTGCAAACTCAGTTTCATCAGCTGTCTGGGTGGCTGGTCTCAGGCGATCCCGCAGGTGAAGAAGCCGGATATGGAGGTCCTGGGATGGCGTGGTTACACGTGGTCTGCGGTTGTTAGGCCGGTTGACCAAATACTGTCAATTCTCTAAAACGACATTGACATTGGCGGAGGCTTATGGTAGCGAAATGAACATTCAATTCTCTGGCAACAGCTCTGGTGGACATTCCTACAGTCAGCATGCCAATTGCACACTCCCCTCAAAACTTGAGACATTTGTGGCATTGTGTTTTGTGACAAAACTGCCCATTTTAGAGTGGCCATTTACTGTCCCCAGCACAAGGTGACTAAAATAAAAATATAAAAAATATAATATAATATAAATATAAATATAAGGTGCACCTGTGTAATGATCATGCTGTTTAATCAGCTTCTTGATATGCCACACCTGTCAGATGGATGGATTATCTTGGCAAAGGAGAAATGCTCACGAACAGGGATGTGAACAACATCTGAGAGAAATAAGCTTTTTGTGCATATGGAACATTTCTGGGATCTTTTATTTCAGCTCATGAAACATGGGACCAACACTTTACATGTTGCGTTTATATTTTTTATCAGTATATTTATTGGCCCATCCACCCCCCACAGCTTTTTTCTTTTTTTTACATATACACTACTGTTAAATATTTTTTAAAGAAAAGCACATTTTTTGTGCATTAAAATAACATCAAATTGATCAGAAATGCAGTGTAGACACTGTTAATGTTGTAAATGACTATTGTAGCTGGAAACGGCTTAAACTTTATGGAATATCTACATAGGCGTACAGAGGCCTATTACCAGCAACCATCACTCATGTGTTCCAATGGTAATCGAACCCACAAATGCTGATGCTCCAGATACTTAACTAGTCTAAAGAAGGCCAGTTTTATTGCTTCGTTAATCAGAAAAACAGTTTTCAGCTGTGCTAACATAATTGCATAAGGGTTTTCTAATGATCAATTAGCCTTTTAAAATTATAAACTTGGATTAGCTAACACAACATGCCATTGGAACACAGGAGTGATGGTTGCTGATAATGGGCCTCTGTACACCTATGTAGATATTCCATAAAAAAAACCTGCAGATTCCAGCTACAATAGTCATTTACAACATTAACAATGTCTACACTGTATTTCTGATGAATTTGATGTTATTTTAATGTACAAAATTGTGCTTTTCTTTCAAAAACAAGGACATTTCTAAGTGACCCAAAACTTTTGAACGATAGTGTACATTATACAAACATTTTACAGACACTGCATCTTTTTTCTCACAGTAGTTACATAGTAAGAATATAGTTATTTGATATACATTACGTCCGGATAGATAGTACTTAAACAAATACAGTATACATTACATACACAGTACCAGTACTCATTGAAGAGTTTTTCTTTATTTTTCCTATTTTTACATTGTAGAATAATAGTGAATACATCAAAACTATGAAATAACACATATGGAATGATGTAGTAACCAAAAAAGTGTTAAACAAATCAAAATATATTTTATATGTGAAATTCTTCAAAGTAGCCACCCTTTGCCTTGATGACAGCTTTGCACACTCTTGGCATTCTCTCAACCAGCTTCATGAGGTAGTCACCTGGAATGCATTTCAGTTATTAACAGGAGTGCCTTGTTCAAAGTTAATTTGTGGAATTAATGCATTTGCATTTGAGACAATCAGTTGTGTTGTGACAAGGAATGGTTGGTATACAGAAGATAGTCTTATTTGGTAAAAGACCAAGTCCATAATATGGCAAGAACTGCTCAAATAAGCAAAGAGAAACGACAGTCCATCATTACTTTCAGACATGGTCAGTCAATCTGGAAAATTTCAAGAACTTTGTAAATTTCTTCAAGTTCAGTCGCAAAAACCATAAAGCACGATGATGAAATTGGTTCTCATGAGGACCGCCATAGGAAAAGAGCCCCCAGAGTTACCTCTGCTGCAGAGGATAAATTCATTAGAGTTAACAGCCTCAGAAATCGTCAATTAACTGCACCTCAGATTGCAGCCCAAATAAATGCTTCACAGAGTTCAAGTAACATCAACTGTTCAGGGGAGACTGTGTGAATCAGGCCTTCATGGTCGAATTGCTGCCAAGAAACCACTACTAAAGGACACCAATAAGAAGAAGAGACTTGCTTGCGCCAAGAAACACGAGCAATGGACATTAGACCAGTACAAATCTGTCCTTTGGTCTGATGAGTCCAAATTTGAGATTTTTGGTTTCAACTGCTGTGTCTTTGTGAGATGCAGAGTAGGTTAACGGATGATCTCTGCATGTGTGGTTCCCACCATGAAGCATGGAGGATGTGTGGGGGTGCTTTGCTGGTGACACTGTCTGTGATATATTTAGAATTCAAGGTATACTTAACCAGCATGGCTATCACAGCATTCTGCAGCGATATGCCATCCCATCGGGTTTGCGCTTAGTGGGATTAGATGTTTTTTTTTCAACAGGACAATGACCCAAATCACACCTCCAGGCTGTGTAAGGGCTATTTGACCTAGAAGGAGAGGGATGGAGTGCTGCATCAGAGTACCTGGCCTCCACAATCACCCGACCTCAAACCAATTGAGATGGTTTGGGATGAGTTGGACTGCAGAGTGAAGGAAAAGCAGCAAACAAGTGCTCAGCATATGTGGGAAATCCTTCAAGATTGTTGGGAAAGCATTCCATTTGACTACCTCATGAAGCTGGTTAAGAGTATGCCAAGAGTGTGCAAAGCTGTCATCAAGGTAAAAGGTGGCTACTTTGAAGAATTTGTTTAACACGTTTTTGGTTGCTACATGATTCCATATGTGTTATTTCATAGTTTTGATGTATTCACTATTATTCTACAATGTAAAAATAGGAAAAATAAGGAAAAATCCTTGAATGAATGGGTGTGTCCAAACTTTTGACTGGTACTGTATGTATATTAATGTAACAATATATTATTAACATTTTTCTACAAGGGTAATAAGAGCATTACCACACAGGCATAGGAATGACTTAATGCAAAATTAGACCCAGATCAACCACATCCATCCTTGCACTTCCAGGTCAAATTCACGCCACAACAGAAAATGTTTTATGTCATTTTGCAACAGAAATTGGAAATTCACATTTCTTATTGGCCAAGTCCAGGTGGTCCCGCCCTGCTATCTTCCATTTTGTGCCAAATGAATATGATCCAGGTCAAGTCACCATCTCATAGGAGGTGGGCGCAGTCACCCCCTGGCAGCAGATGCCAGGCAGATCTAATGTTCCTAATTCCAAGCACTACTCCCTCCTGGCTGAAAGGATCCAAGTCACACTGATAATTGTATCTGTAAATTCAAAATAATACTGTGTATTCAAATCGATCATGAAATCCTTTCTGGTTAAAAATATGATGTAACTTAATTTGCTGCCGGTTGGGTGTGTAACCTAGAGTTTATGGAAGTCAGATTCAAAAACTCAATTTTACACATACTATGTGCCCATTACAATCTATGCAAAAATCGGAATGCATTATTTATCACCGGTAATTGAAAAACGTGAATAAAATACTAAATATATGAATAATACCACACAAAACATTTTCTGATAGTGATTTATTGATACAAATGGCACATGCAGGCAGTCAATCATGTAACCTCTCACTCCCACTCTGAGCCATTCATTGTTGTTGTTTATGTATGTAGCTAATGAGCTAAGCTGTAGCATTAGCAATGTCTTTCAAAAGGAGACAACTCACAACTGCGGAAATTCTGGAGATGTAAAAAAAATCTGACAATGAGTCTGAAAGTCAGGAATCATATTCTGACAGTGACAGTGAGGAGCTGCCCCCCAGCCATTGAGAACCCTGAATCTGAGGACCCCTTGTCCACCGACAAAGTCCTAGTTCCATTTGAAGATGCTGGTGGTGATGGAGGCAGACCGATAGTGGATGAAGTACAGGAGTTCTGTGGTAGCTGGAAGGCTGCCAGCCATTTCACCCCTCCTGGCCCTGCTGTTTGTGTTGATGAGTCCCAGTCTGGAGTGCAACGGCCCTTGCCATTTCCATCTGAGGCAGTGCTTCAAGTTGTTTCTGACAGGAGCTGGTGGGAGACAAAGTAGAGACCAATCGCTATGCCTTGGAGCTACAGGAGAAGAGAGAGCCAGGAGTGGGGGGGACAACCACAATTAGTGAAATGTATACATTCCTGGTGACAGTCCTTCTCATGGGGATAGTAAAGAAGAACTCCCTAAGAGAATACTGGAGCAGAGATCCTATGTTTGCAACTCCCTTCTTTGCCGCCCTCTTTTCCCAAGACTGCTTTCTAGTTCTGCTGCTATGACTGCATTTCATCAACAACGCTATTGCCATCCTAAATGACCCTTCACACAAAATAAGAAATGTCAACAGCTGACAGTAAAGTGCCATGACAAACGAGACGTCCATGTCCTCTCCACTGTCCATACAGCAACCATGTCGGCCACAGGGAAGATGGACCACCTAACGGGAGAGAGAAACAAACCAGACAGAGAAACATCAAACCAGTCTGGGTGCTTGACTATAACCTCAAAATGGGGGCAGTGGATAAGGTGGACATGATAAACAGCTTTGTGGAATGCACTCAGAAAACCACCAAGTGGAATAAGATATTTTTACATTTGTAGCTTCAAAATACAACAAGCCAATACTTCTGACGCAATTAGCATTGTTTTACAGAGCTAATAGAAGAATGTAACTAGCTACATAAGCACGATTGAATATAACACCATAAAGGTTATGAAATGAGTAACGTTACCTCGTGTGTCCGCGGTTATAAGGAATATACACAAATATATTATGCTCCATACACACAGTGAGCTACAGTAGAAACGGTATAACACGACACACAGAAACTATTATAACGTAATAAGGCACTTACTTTGATAGAAACACAGCCTGGATTTGAACATTAAATGTACTGTCACGTAACAATCACATTCCGGAATGGAGAGAACGTTCTAACATCACGTGCATAAAAAAACTCACGCTGGAGCGACCGTTAGAGATATTTGGAACTCACACATGAAAGGGTTAACCAATGTTTAGTTGGCTTCAAAGCCCTTTTGAGGTCATTGAACAATGTTTGAGAGATGAGCGATATTGTCGAACCAGAATCAATTAGTGCATGACAGGTTAAGCAGTCCTCCAGGGCTGTTTCCAGGTATGGCCGTTTGAGTTGCGTTTAGTGGACATATTCCCCACAAAGTGGAGTGGTTGTTCGCAACAACGTGATGTGTCATTTCTGTCAAGGTGAAAGCAGATCGACTTTTCGGGTTTTGAGTGGACATGACATTTGCGAAGCTTTTGACCTTTTACTTCGCAACCTTTGTATCAGAGTCTACCGACAAAGCCTGTGGACTTGTTTCTTGATCGAGCGGGGTCTCAAGTGAGAGCAGGATAATTCCTGCAGACCAGGTGTCAATTCCACGTCTAGTCCTTTTGACTTATCTCTTTCTCTTTTCTCAAATGTTTCTCGCTTTAGTTCTCTCAACACTCCAATAACTGATAATGTACCCTCTAACTGGAGTGAGTGCTCCTGGTCAAACTTCAAAACCGAGATGTCAGGGCTCTTAGTGTTGCGTGCTTTTGATGCCTCAAAAGCTGTGCTTGCAAGCTCTCTGAGATGTAAGATAAGCAAGTCAACGTGGCTGTAGGGCCCAAGTAGGTAATGAAGGTGGGATACATGATCGACAGAAACATTTGTTTGAATGGTAATGTCACATCCTGACCAGCAGATGGAGCTATTGTATTAGTTTTGGGGTCAGGACGTGGCAGTTTTTGTATGTGAATGATTGTGTTGTTGATTGGGACTTCCAATTGAAGGCAGGTGTGTTGAGTTGCCTTTGATTGGAAGTCCTATATAGGTGTGTGTGTTTTTCTTTGGGGTTGTGGGTGGTTGTTTTTGCACTGCGTTTAATAGCCTGCAGAACTGTTGCTGTTGTCACCTTTATTGGTCCGGTGTTCGGTCCGGTGTTTCCCGTTTCCCGTTAGACGCACTAGCATGGAGGTGCGTGTCTCCAGGCTGGCACGTCCAGTACCAGCCCCATGCATCAGGAGTCTAGTGCGTCAGCCCAGCCTCGCCAGTCGTAAGTCACCAGAGCTGCCCGCCAGTCGTAAGTCACCAGAGCTGCCCGCCAGTCGTAAGTCACCAGAGCTGCCCGCCAGTCGTAAGTCACCAGAGCTGCCCGCCAGTCGTAAGTCACCAGAGCTGCCCGCCAGTCGTAAGTCACCAGAGCTGCCCGCCAGTCGTAAGTCACCAGAGCTGCCCGCCAGTCGTAAGTCACCAGAGCTGCCCGCCAGTCGTAAGTCACCAGAGCTGCCCGCCAGTCAACAGTCACCAGAGCTGCCCGCCAGTCAGCAGTCACCAGAGCTGCCCGCCAGTCGTAAGTCGCCAGAGCTGCCCGCCAGTCAGGAGTCGCCAGAGCCGCCCGCTAGTCAGGAGCCGCCAGAGCCGCCCGCTAGTCAGGAGCCGCCAGAGGGGCCCGGCTGCCCGGAGCCGCCAAAGTGGCCAGACTGCCCGGAGCCGCCAGAGTGGCCAGACTGCCCGGAACTGCCAGAGTGGACAGACTGCCCGCAACTGCCAGAGTGGCCAGACTGCCCGGAACTGCCAGAGTGGCCAGACTGCCCGGAACTGCCAGAGTGGCCAGACTGCCCGGAACTGCCAGAGTGGCCAGACTGCCCGGAACTGCCAGAGTGGCCAGACTGCCCGGAACTGCCAGAGTGGCCCTTCCTGTCCTCCGGCCCAACCCCAAGTGGCCCTCCTGCCCTCCGGCCCAGCCCGAGTGGCCCTCCTGCCCTCCGGCCCAGCCCGAGTGGCCCTCCTGCCCTCCGGCCCAGCCCGAGTGGCCCTCCTGCCCTCCGGCCCAGCCCGAGTGGCCCTCCTGCCCTCCGGCCCAGCCCGAGTGGCCCTCCTGCCCTCCGGCCCAGGCCGAGTGGCCCTCCGGTCCTCCGGCCCAGCCCGAGTGGCCCTCCGGTCCTCCGGCCCAGCCCGAGTGGTCCGTCTGCCAGGGTCAGCCCGAGTGGCCCGTCTGCCCGGTACAGCTATCGGCGCCACCAAAGTGGGCGACGCCGAAGGTGGAGCGAGGTCCACGTCCTGCATCTGAGCCACCTCCAGGATAGGTGGGTTGGGGAGGGAGGGTGTAGCACAGTGCCGTCGGTGACGGCAGCCACCCTCCCTTCCCTCCCTTATTGTTTAGGGGTTAGTGTTTATGGGTTTTTTGTTGGTGTTTTCTGTTGGTAGGTGCATTCCGGGGTCTGCACCTTGAGGGGGGGTACTGTTACGTGGCAGTTTTTGTATGTGAATGATTGTGTTGTTGATTGGGACTTCCAATTGAAGGCAGGTGTGTTGAGTTGCCTTTGATTGGAAGTCCTATATAGGTGTGTGTGTTTTTCTTTGGGGTTGTGGGTGGTTGTTTTTGCACTGTGTTTAATAGCCTGCAGAACTGTTGCTGTTGTCACCTTTATTGTTTTGTTAACCTCTTGGGGCTATGTGGGACGCTAGCGTGCCACCCGTGGTGCACCCCATCAACAGCAGGTGCATTTCAAGAGCGGCAAATTTGAAACCAAATAAATGTCAAAATTCAAATTTTTCAAACATACAACTATCTTACACCCTTTGAAAGATAAACATCTCCTTAACCTGTTGGGGCTAGGGGGCAGTATTTTCACGGCTGGATAAAAAAAACGTACCCGATTTAATCTGGTTACTAATCCTACCCAGTAACTAGAATATGCATATACTTATTATATATGGATAGAAAACACCCTAAAGTTTCTAAAACTGTTTGAATGGTGTCTGTGAGTATAACAGAACTCATTTGGCAGGCAAAACCCTGAGACATTTTCTGACAGGAAGTGGATACCTGATGTGTTGAATTACCTTTAAGCCTATGCCATTGAAACACACAGGGGCTGATTAATGTTTTGGCACTTCCTATTGCTTCCACTAGATGTCACCAGCCTTTACAAAGTGTTTTGAATCTTCTACTATGAGATCTGACCGAACAAGAGCCTTGGAACGGTGATGGCCGATTAGACTCTGGCGCGCGAGGTCATGTTGGGTACCCTCGTTCCAATACGTTTTAAAAGAGAATGCATTCGTCCACCTTGAATATTATTCATGTTCTGGTTAAAAAAGGCACTAATGATTTATGCTATACAACGTTTGACATGTTTGAACGAACGTAAATATATTTTTTTCCCCTCGTTCATGAAGTGAAGTCCGGCGGGCTTAGATCATGTGCTAACAACACGGAGCTTTTTGGACATAAATGATGAGCTTTTTTGAACAAAACTACATTCGTTATGGACCTGGGACTCCTGGAAGTGACATCTGATGAAGAGAATCAAAGGTAATGGATTATTTACATAGTATTTTCGATTTTAGATCTCTCCAACATGGCCGTTTGTCTGTATCGCAAAGCGTATTTTTCTGGGCGCAGTGCTCAGATTATTGCAAAGTGTGATTTCCCAGTAAGGTTATTTTTAAATCTGGCAAGTCGATTGCGTTCAAGAGATGTAAATCTATAATTCTTTAAATGACAATATAATATTTTACCAATGTTTTCTAATTTTAATTATTTAATTTGTGGTGCTGACTTGACTGCCGGTTATTGAAGGGAAACGATTTCCTGAACATCAACGCCATAGTAAAACGCTGTTTTTGGATATAAATATGAACTTGATAGAACTAAAAATGCATGCATTGTCTAACATATTGTCCTAGGAGTGTCATCTGATGGAGATTGTCAAAGGTTAGTGCATCATTTTAGCTGGTTTTATGGTTTTGGTGACGCCTGTCTTTGAATTGACAAAACATTACACACAGCTATTTTCAATGTACTCTCCTAACATAATCTAACTTTATGCTTTCGCCGTAAAACCTTTTTGAAATCGGACAACGTGGTTAGATTAATTACATTTACATGATTAGTTTAATCAGGTAATATTAATTACAGATAAATGATTTTATAGAATAGCATGTCATATCACTTAATCCGGCATAGCAAAGACACAACACGTGTTTGCAATTTGCAGTACCACTGAATTCTAATTTCAAAGCTGTGGAAAGTTTAGCGTTGTCATTTTGCACGTGTTGCTGTTGTAGACAAATGAACCTCGTCACGTGTCTATTCGACGTTTGCTTCAACAGGTAAAGCCTGTCAGAACCTGTAGCGTTCGGGTAGCCATCCAAAGAGTCCTCTATGTCAGCTCGGAACGTCTCAGGATTGTTAGGCTGACCTGGAACGGGGTCAAAGGTGCGGAAGGTTTTGACGAGTTTGTCAAGCGTTCCGTGCCAAGGGGGCAGAGAGGGTTGGTTTCATCCTGTGGGGAAATTGTGGCCAAAAGGCCAAGAGGAGAAGCCAAGCTTTGTTGGCAAAGAGGCCCCATATTACTCTGTACTGAATGGCCAAGAGGAGAAGACTGAGGGACACATGAGGGAGGCAAAGTCTGAAACTTTCTATCGTCTTCACTCCTTTGAGTACCGAGCTCCGGTTGCTTGGTTGGGTAGTCACGCTGTAGCGCGTCACCATTCTGGAATTCCTCCAGATGGTACCTAAGAGTGGTATTCTGCTGCATAGTAGAGTCCACTTGAGCACTTAGAGTACTGATTTTAGACACGTGTCGCACTTCCTATGCTCGGCCTCATACATATCTGTCATGGTTTGCAGGTAGATGTCTTGAGTACGGAGCGAAAGATTCTGTGATGAGATTTCCTCTGCTTGCTTAGAAATCAATATTTCCATCGTCATCACCTGAGTTCTCTCATCATTCACTTGGTCAGCGACTTCAATGAATTCTGCTGATTTGTCATCCAACTTAGTCATTGTGTTCATTATTAACTGATTTTCTTTGGTTTGCAGCATTTGGACTAGAACATTATTGCTTTGAGTAACGTTCATCAAAACTGCCCGCATGTTATCAAATTGCACGCTCCTGTTTGTAGATAACGCAACAGATTTATCTAGTTTAGCGTGGACTTCATCTTATTAGTTTTGTCTAAATCGAGTTGTTCCTATAGAGAACGATTTTGTTGAAGCATTTGTGCTCGTTCATCTTCGTAAGTATTTGCAGTTACTTTTAATTGTTCAGTTTTCAAACGCAGTTCCTCGGCTAGCAGAATGTTTTCATTTCCTGCTTTTGTCAATAGTTGCTCAGTTCTCTCCACCTGTCCCTTCATATCAGCCATGTCTTGCACGTGCTTCTGCTGAACACTGAGGTATTGGACCGATGCCAATCTTTGATGGCAATACATCAGGGCTAAAGTGGAGAGAACCTTTACAATGCTTGCACCCAATGGTTGATTTTGGATAGCGTTTTTCGCATTTTCCGATGTTTGTCCGCTAATGGCATAATTATGGTTTGTATCGCTGCTGAAGTCAGTGATCAATCCTTTAATGGGCGAGGGTTCACTAATTAGCGGGGGACTGGGAACCACACCCTCTGATAGCTTGCACATTATTTAAAAAAAAATTAAAGTATGGTTTTTGAGTTGGTGGAAGATGTAAAGACGATGTAAATCTATTTAAGACGTTATTGAACCATCAATACTGGATCAGTAATGTGGGAGTTGGACGTGAATGAATTTGCAAAAGCAAATGTAATTTATTAATCAATGTCCATACCTGTATAGGCTATTTGGGAATTAACTTTAATTAACCTGAAAGCAATGCTGTCACTAGGTTAATGTGGAAAGTTTAAATAGTCTCTTTGGTAGAAAGAAATCTGTTTGGACCTTATCCAAATGATCCACCTGAAAAGGTAAGTTTGACAATTTTGGCTTCTTAGTTAAATTGAACGAGACAATGATATCCAATCAGTAAAGATTGGCTGGATATCAGAAGAGTAACCACCAGGAGTCACTTATCCCTTACGGCTGAAACTGTCACATCCTGACCAGTATAAGGGGTAATTTGTTATTGTAGTTTGGTCAGGACGTGGCAGGGGTGTGTTTGTTTTGTGTTGTCGGGGTTTTTGGGTAGTGTTCTATGTTTTGTATTTCTATGTTATATTTTCTAGTTTTTCTATTTCTATGTCTAGTTTATTGTTTTGACCTTCAATTGGAGGCAGCTGTTCCTCGTTGCCTCTAATTGAAGGTCCGATTTAGTAGGGGTGTTTTTCTATTGGTTTTGTGGGTAGTTGTTTCCTGTTTAGTGTTTGTTGCACCTGACAGGATTGTTTCTCGGCAATGTTTGTTGTTTTGTTAAGTGTTTACATTTTCCTTCATTAAAGAAGATGAGTATTCACATTCCCGCTGCATTTTGGTCCACTTCTTACGACGGCCGTGACAGAAACCACATGGGATTCATGCGAAAGTGGGACTTCCGTCAATACAGGATTATTAAAATTGGGAATTGGACTCAATGCCTTGCAAAAGATAATTTTATTGATTGATCAATGTTAATGATGAATCAAACCTGTATAGGCTATTTGGTAATTAAACTTGAATTACCCTGAAAGGGTAGCTGTATCAAGGTTACTGTGGAAAAGTTTAAATTGTCTCATTTGTAGAAACCAATCAATTTGGATATTATTCAAAAGATCCATTTGAAAAAGGTAAGTCTTGCAATTTTACCTCTAGGTTAAATTGAATGAGACGACGATATCCAATCATTTTGAGATTGGCTGGATAAAATAAGTGTGACCCCTTGTTACAAAAGTGAGACAATGCTGGATGTCACATAGAAATAATTATTTTTAAAAAAATGCTGCTCATTCTTCACCCACAGGGGTCACTGATCGCATAAAGCTGAATTCAAACGGAAGTCCCGAGGAGGCAGAACTTCCGTTTTCTGATGCACACGGTATTGCCGTGTGAACAAAAGGGAAAAACAAAATGGCTGCTCTCCCTTTGTTAGCTTTAGCATCTCATGCAAGCTAATCCTGCTTTGTACGCTTTCAAGCACAACAAGGAAACGGTTTTACTAGTAACGCCTTAACGCTCAAACCCTTTCGGCGTTATTTTTAGCGATGTTTCAACGGAACGCGCGGTAAACAAAGAAATACACCGTTGGTCTAATCAAATTTCTCTAACTGCCAGCCCATTATGTTTGGCTCAAGAAATTAATATTGACCGAGTCTACTCGCTCCTGAGGCGCGAGTGACAGAAATAGCACGTTTGGACCAACGCTCTATTCCTCAAATTTTTATAATTAGCTGGATCGGATTATAGCACTAGAAATGTAATCACTAATCCTACACTGACTATGTCAGAGAAACAATACGGAGAAAACCTCTGTATTGTTCAAATGGCAACACACACGTCAACAAGTCCTGTCTACAACTCCCATGGTGTATAACAATCTGGGTGCATAATGTAATCTGCTTTCCAATTTTATATAGGCTGAATTCAAAATGAATGCCTCATTCTATCTTAGATTCCTTGCACAAGAGCATGATTATGTCATGTCTTAACTATCATTAAAATGATTAAGATTGTTTTAGCAAATTGATTAACTATGTTTCATTATTACGATTATTAAATGAATCTCGTAACAATTAAGTCATTCGCAGTCTTGGGGCACCACGGAAAAAGTTTATTTAACGAGTTACCGTTTTTCGAATTAACTCTTAAAGATAAATATCTCTTGCATTTCAGTCATCAATCAGTCATTAATTAATTGTTTACCTTCTATCAATCTCATTCAGAATGTCGCAAAATCCTTGGATATCTGCACGAGCCTTAACATAAATTATGAATCAGTGATATACAAATTGGCTTAATTATTTATTTACTAAGTAAGTAAATAATCACACAGAATTCTCCTGCAGGTATTTATGACCATCGTAAAACTGTGGAGAGAGAGAGAGAGGGAAGGAGGAGATGATCCTCCCCCAAAGGGCAAGTCATGACACTAGGGTTGAGTTTTCAAGACTAACACTTACAGTTGCCCCATGCTCCCCAAAAGGAAAAAAAGCGCTTGCACACGGCAATATCAAAAGACCACCAAGGCCGTTAGCACGCTAGCATGCTCCAAGGTTGTAATATTAAACACATTAGCCATCCAATTAAATGGTTCTGTGGAGCGAAGTGTTTTAAGAAAAGTACATATAGAGAGCAAAAAGAAAAGTACATATAGAGAGCAGGAAGTCATTGCGATCATATTTTAGCCTCAATGGCGAGTCTACTGGTTCGTAGTAAACAAATAACGTTACAGGACATATTAACCTGATGTGTGTAAAGTCTTGTTGAGTGAAAAGAGTCATCGTCATTGGACGATGCGGTTTAGTGCACCTTGTATCCGACTTTAGATTGACTAATAACAGCTTCATTACTAGTGACTTGACTTGATTGAATAAAATTCCTCCCTCTAGGAACATCATTTCTGAATGTGTTTGTGGTTTGTAGAGTTTGCTTAATTAGCGCTCAGATTCCATTAATATTTTGTGTATGTATGAGTCTCAGTAGTCTGCAGCTTGCAACCAGCACCTTTTCTTTTTTAAATTTATTTCACATTTATTTAATCAGGTAAGCTAGTTGAGAACAAGTTCTTATTTACAACTGCGACCTGGCCAAGATAAAGCAAAGCAGTGCGATACAAACAACATGTCACGTCCTGACCAGTATAAAGGTTATTTGTTATTGTAGTTTGGTCAGGACGTGGCAGAGGGTATTTTGTTTATGTGGTTCGGGGTGGTGTTTTATGTAGTAGGGTGTTTGATTTATTATTTCCGGGTTTTTGGGGTTATGTTCTAGGTTTGTATTTCTATGTGGTCTCTAGTCTTTTGTATTTCTTTGTCTAGTTTATTGGGGTTGGACTCTCAATTTTATTTTTGTTTTTTATTTATTTCACCTTTATTTAACCAGGTAGGCAAGTTGAGAACAAGTTCTCATTTACAATTGCGACCTGGCCAAGATAAAGCAAAGCAGTTCGACAACATACAACAACACAGAGTTACACATGGAGTAAAACAACATACAATCAATGATACAGTAGAAGAAAAAAAAATAAGACTATATACAATGTGAGCAAATGATGTGAGATAAGGGAGGTAAAGGCAAAAAAAGGCCATGGTGGCAAAGTAAATAAAGTATAGCAAGTAAAACACTGGAATGGTAGATTTGTTATTTGAAGAAAGTTCAAAGTTAAAATATAAATAATATGGTGCAAAGGAGCAAAATAAATAAAATAAATAAATACAGTAGGGGAAGAGGTAGTAGTTTGGGCTAAATTATATCTTGGCTATGTGCAGGTGCAGTGATCTGGGAGCTGCTCTGATAGCTGGTGCTTAAAGCTAGTGAGGGAGATAAGTGTTTCCAGTTTCAGAGATTTTTGTAGTTCGTTCCAGTCATTGGCAGCAGAGAACTGGAAGGAGAGACGACCAAAGGAGGAGTTGGCTTTAGGGGTGACCAGAGAGATATACCTGCTGGAGCGCGTGCTACAGGTGGGTGCTGCTATGGTGACCAGTGAGCGGGGTCTTGTAGATGACCTGGAGCCAATGTGTTTGGCGACGATTATGAAGCGAAGGCCAGCCAACGAGAGCGTACAGGTCGCATTGGTGGGTAGTATATGGGGCTTTGGTGACAAAACGGATGGCACTGTGATAGACTGCATCCAGCTTGTTGAGTAGGGTATTGGAGGCTATTTTGTAAATGACATCGCCGAAGTCAAGGATAGGTAGGATGGTCAGTTTTACGAGGGTATGTTTGGCAGCATGAGTGAAGGATGCAATTGGAGGCAGGTGTTTTCTAGTTGCCTCTGATTGAGAGTCCTATATATGGGTATGTGTTTGGTTAAGTGTTTGTGGGAGATTGTCTCTTGTTTTGCCTGTGTGAGCCTAGAGATTGTCTCTTGTTTTACCTGTGTGATCCTTACAAGACTGTTTTGTTGTTCGTGAGTTCGTTGTTTTCGTTATTTTGGTGTTCACTTTGATTTCAAATAAATATCAAGATGAGCATCCACATTCCTGCTGCGTTTTGTTCCTCCATTCCAGACGACAACCGATACACAACAACACAGAGTTACACATGGAATAAACAAACGTACAGTCAATAACACAGTAGAAAAAACGAAAGTCTATATATAGTGTGTGCAAATGGCTTGAGGAGGTAGGCAATAAATAGGCGATTGTAGCGAAGTAATTACAATTTAGCAGATTAACACTGGAGTGATAAATGTGCAGATGATGATGTGCAAGTAGAGATACTGGTGTGAAAAAGAGCAGAAAAGTAAATAAAAACAATATGGGGATGAGGTGGGTAGATTGGGTGAGCTATTTACAGATGGACTATGTACAGCTGCAGCGATCGATTAGCTGCTCAGATAGCTGATGTTTAAAGTTAGTGAGGGAAATATGTCTTTGCAATTTGTTCCAGTCACTGGCAGCAGAGAACTGGAAGGAAAGGCGGCCAAAGCAGGTGTTGGCTTTGGTGATGAACAGTGAGATTTACCTGCTGGAGCGCGTGCTACGGGTGGGTGTTGTTATCGTGACCAGTGAGCAGAGATAAGGCATGAGTGAAGGAGGCTTTGTTGTGAAACAGAAAGCCGATTCTAGATTTGATTTTGAATTGGAGATGTTTAATATGAGTCTGGAAGGAGAGTTTACAGTCTAGCCAGACACCTAGGTATTTGTAGTTGTCCACATATTCTAGGTCAGAACCGTCCAGGGTAGTGATGCTAGTCGGGCGGGCAGGAGCGGGCAGCGAATGGTTGAAAAGCATGCATTTGGTTTTACTAGCATTTAAGAGCAGTTGGAGGCCACGGAAGGAGTGTTGTATTGCATTGAAGCTCGTTTGGAGGTTCGTTAACAGTGTCCAAAATAGGGCCAGATGTATACAGAATGGTGTCATCTGCGTAGAGGTGGATCAGGGAATCACCCGCAGCAAGAGCGACATCGTTGATATATACAGACAAAAGAGTCGGCCCGAGAATTAAACCCTGTGGTACCCCCAAAAAGACTGCCAGAGGTCCGGACAACAGGCCCTCCAATTTGACAATTGTCTGCGAAGTAGTTGGTGAACCAGGCTAGGCAGTCATTTGAGAAACCAAGGCTGTTGAGTCTGCCGATAAGAATACGGTGATTGACAGAGTCGAAAGCCTTGGCCAGGTTGATGAAGACGGCTGCACAGTAATGTCTTTTATCGATGGCGGTTATGATATCAATTAATACCTTGAGCGTGGCTGAGGTGCACCCGTGACCACCTCGGAAACCGGATTGCACAGCGGAGAAGGTACGGTGGGATTCGAAATGATCAGTGATCTGTTTTCAAATACTTTAGAGAGGCAGGGCAGGATGGATATAGCTCTGTAACAGTTTGTGTCTAGAGTGTCACCCCCTTTGAAGAGGGGGATGACCGCGGCAGCTTTCCAATCTTTAGGGATCTCGGACGATACGAAAGAGAGGTTGATCAGACTGGCAATAGGGGTTGCAACAATTGCGGCGGATAGTTTTATTACATTATTATTATTACATTTAAGTCATTTAGCAGACGCTCTTATCCAGAGCGACTTACAAATTGGTGCATTCACCTTATGATATCCAGTGGAACAACCACTTTACAATAGTGCATCTAAATCTTTTAAGGGAGGGGGGGGGGGGGGGGGGGTTAGAAGGATTACTTTATCCTATCCTAGGTATTCCTTAAAGAGGTGGGGTTTCAGGTGTCTCCGGAAGGTGGTGATTGACTCCGCTGTCCTGGCGTCGTGAGGGAGCTTGTTCCACCATTGGGGTGTCAGAGCAGCGAACAGTTTTGACTGGGCTGAGCGGGAACTGTGCTTCCTCAGAGGTAGGGGGGCCAGCAGGCCAGAGGTGGATGAACGCAGTGCCCTTGTTTGGGTGTAGGGCCTGATCAGAGCCTGAAGGTATGGAGGTGCCGTTCCCTTCACAGCTCCGTAGGCAATCACCATGGTCTTGTAGCGGATGCGAGCTTCAACTGGAAGCCAGTGGAGAGAGCGGAGGAGCGGGGTGACGTGAGAGAACTTGGGAAGGTTGAACACCAGACGGGCTGCGGCGTTCTGGATGAGTTGTAGGGGTTTAATGGCACAGGCAGGGAGCCCAGCCAACAGCGAGTTGCAGTAATCCAGACGGGAGATGACAAGTGCCTGGATTAGGACCTGCACCGCTTCCTGTGTGAGGCAGGGTCGTACTCTGCGAATGTTGTAGAGCATGAACCTACAGGATCGGGTCACCGCCTTGATGTTAGTGGAGAACGACAGGGTGTTGTCCAGGACCACGCCAAGGTTCTTAGCACTCTGGGAGCAGGACACAAGGGAGTTGTCAACCGTGATGGCGAGATCATGGAACGGGCAGTCCTTCCCCGGGAGGAAGAGCAGCTCCGTCTTGCCGAGGTTCAGCTTGAGGTGGTGATCCGTCATCCACACTGATATGTCTGACAGACATGCAGAGATGCGATTCGCCGCCTGGTTATCAGAAGGGGGAAAGGAGAAGATTAATTGTGTGTCGTCTGCATAGCAATGATAGGAGAGACCATGTGAGGATATGACAGAGCCAAGTGACTTGGTGTATAGCGAGAATAGGAGAGGGCCTAGAACAGAGCCCTGGGGGACACCAGTGGTGAGAGCGCATGGTGCGGAGACAGATTCTCGCCACGCCACCTGGTAGGAGCGACCTGTCAGGTAGGACGCAATCCAAGCGTGGGCCGCGCCGGAGATGCCCAACTCGGAGAGGGTGGAGAGGAGGATCTGATGGTTCACAGTATCAAAGGCAGCAGATAGGTCTAGAAGGATGAGAGCAGAGGAGAGAGAGTTAGCTTTAGCAGTGCGGAGAGCCTCCGTGACACAGAGAAGAGCAGTCTCAGTTGAATGCCCAGTCTTGAAACCTGACTGATTAGGATCAAGAAGGTCATTCTGAGAGAGATAGCAGGAGAGCTGGCCAAGGACGGCACGTTCAAGAGTTTTGGAGAGAAAAGAAAGAAGGGATACTGGTCTGTAGTTGTTGACATCGGAGGGATCGAGTGTAGGTTTTTTCAGAAGGGGTGCAACTCTCGCTCTCTTGAAGATGGAAGGGACGTAGCCAGCGGTCAAGGATGAGTTGATGAGCGAGGTGAGGGAGGGGAGAAGGTCTCCGGAAATGGTCTGGAGAAGAGAGGAGGGGATAGGGTCAAGTGGGCAGGTTGTTGGGCGGCCGGCCGTCACAAGACGCGAGATTTCATCTGGAGAGAGAAGGGAGAAAGAGGTCAAAGCACAGGGTAGGGCAGTGTGAGCAGGACCAGCGGTGTCGTTTGACTTAGCAAACGAGGATCGGATATCGTCAACCTTCTTTTCAAAATGGTTGACGAAGTCATCCGCAGAGAGGGAGGAGGGGGGGGAGGGGGAGGAGGATTCAGGAGGGAGGAGAAGGTAGCAAAGAGCTTCCTAGGGTTAGAGGCAGATGCTTGGAATTTAGAGTGGTAGAAAGTGGCTTTAGCAGCAGAGACAGAAGAGGAAAATGTAGAGAGGAGGGAGTGAAAGGATGCCAGGTCCGCAGGGAGGCGAGTTTTCCTCCATTTCCGCTCGGCTGCCCGGAGCCCTGTTCTGTGAGCTCGTAGTGAGTCGTCGAGCCACGGAGCAGGAGGGGAGGACCGAGCCGGCCTGGAGGATAGGGGACAGAGAAAATCAAAGGATGCAGAAAGGGAGGAGAGGAGGGTTGAGGAGGCAGAATCAGGAGATAGGTTGGAGAAGGTTTGAGCAGAGGGAAGAGATGATAGGATGGAAGAGGAGAGAGTAGCGGGAGAGAGAGAGCGAAGGTTGGGACGGCGCAATACCATCCGAGTAGGGGCAGAGTGAGAAGTGTTGGATGAGAGCAAGAGGGAAAAGGATACAAGGTAGTGGTCGGAGATTTGGAGGGGAGTTGCAATGAGATTAGTGGAAGAACAGCATCTAGTAAAGATGAGGTCAAGCGTATTGCCTGCCTTGTGAGTAGGGGGGGAAGGTGAGAGGGTGAGGTCAAAAGAGGAGAGGAGTGGAAAGAAGGAGGCAGAGAGGAATGAGTCAAAGGTAGACGTGGGGAGGTTAAAGTCACCCAGAACTGTGAGAGGTGAGCCATCCTCAGGAAAGGAACTTATGAAGGCGTCAAGCTCATTGATGAACTCTCCAAGGGAACCTGGAGGGCGATAAATGATAAGGATGTTAAGCTTGAAAGGGCTGGTAACTGTGACAGCATGGAATTCAAATGAGGAGATAGACAGATGGGTCAGGGGAGAAAGAGAGAATGTCCACTTGGGAGAGATGAGGATTCCAGTGCCACCACCCCGCTGGCTCGATGCTCTAGGGGTATGCGAGAACACGTGGGCAGACGAAGAGAGAGCAGTAGGAGTAGCAGTGTTATCTGTGGTAATCCATGTTTCCGTCAGCGCCAGGAAGTCGAGGGACTGGAGGGTAGCATAGGCTGAGATGAACTCTACCTTGTTGGCCGCAGACCGGCAGTTCCAGAGGCTGCCGGAGACCTGGAACTCCACGTGGGTCATGCGTGCTGGGACCACCAGGTTAGAGTGGCAGCGGCCACGCGGTGTGAAGCGTTTGTATGGCCTGTGCAGAGGGTAGAGAACAGGGATAGACAGACACATAGTTGACAAGCTACAGAACTGTTGTTTCTTGTATTATTGTCTCTTGTGTCTTTAGAGAACTGTTTCACTTTGATATCCTTTTTCTTCTGTCCTGATTTTCTCTTTCTTTTCTTCTGTTAACTAGTTTTAGAAAGAGAGGGTCCAGATTGTCTAGCCCAGCTGATTTGTACGGGTCCAGGTTTTGCAGCTCAACCTTGCAGTCACCTGTAAAATGGTAGCGTGCCCTTCTGTCATGTTATTCTGACCTATGAGCAGGTGTCTAGGTGCCACCTGACTCTTGAGTTACAGCAGTTAGCCCAACTGTACCCTTAGATACAACATGAGCCATTCCACCATAACCTTGCCTCACTATCAATTCACCTAGACAACCAGTTGGTATCTAATTTCAGGCTGTTTACTGTATGTTAAACAGTATCAGTGATTACAGTGCCTTCAGAAAGTGTTCACATCCCTTTTTCTACGTGGTTCTGTTACAAAGTGTGATTAAAATTGATTTAAATTGTCATTTTTTGTCAACGATCTACACAAAAACTGTAATGTTAAAGTGGAAGAAATATTATAACATTTTGTACAACATTTATGAAAAATAAAACACTAATATATCTTAATCAGATAAGTATTCAACCCCCTGAGTCAATACATGTTAGAATCACCTTTGGCAGCGATTACATCTGTTAGACTTTCTCTCTAAGTCTCTAAGATCTTTCCACACATGGATTGTGCAACATTTGCACATTGTTCTTTTCAAAATTATTCAAGCTCTCTCAAATTGTTTGTTGATCATTGCTTGACAACCATTTTCAGGTCTTGCCATTTTTTGTTGTTTTGGCTCTTTACTCTAGTATTTTGGATTTGAAATGATACAATGACTATGAGGTTAAAGTGCAGACTGTCGGCTTTAATTTGAGGTTATTTTTAATCCATATATGGTGAGCCATTCAGAAATGACACATTTTGTACATAGTCCCCCCATTAGGGGACCAAAAGTAATGGGACAAATTCACTTATGTGTATTAAAGTAGTTAAATGTATTTGGTCCCATATTCATAGCATGCAATGACTACATCAAGCTTGTGACTCTACAAATCGGTTGGTGCGTTTGCCGTCTGTTTTGGTTGTGTTTCAGATGATTTTGTACCCATCAGAAATTAACAGTAAATAATGTATTGTGTCATGTTTGAATCACTTTTATTGTAAACAAGAATAGAATATGTTTCTAAACACTTTTACATGAATATAGATGCCTCCATGATAACGGCTAATCCTGAACGAATCGTGAATAATGATGAGTGAAAAAATACAGATGCACAAAAATCATACCCCACCAAAATGCTAACGTGTTATATTATTGTAATGGTGAGAGGTTAGCATGTATTGGGGTATGATATTTGTGGTTGAATCTGTGTTTGAAATTCACTGCTCAACCTTACAGATTATGAATTGTATGTGTGGGGTATAGCGATGAGGTAGTCATTCAAAAAGCATGTTAAACACTATTATTGCACACTTATTATGGGACTTGTTAAGCACATTTTTACTCCTGAACTTATTTAGGCTTGCACGACTCCAACACCATCATTACGCTGGCTGACAACACGGCGGTGGTTGGCCTGATCACTGATGACGATGAGACAGCCTATAGGTGACGACAACAACATCTCCCTCAACGTCAGCAAAACAAAGAAGCTGATCATGGACTATAGGAAGCGGAGGGCTGTGCACGCCCCCATCCACATCAACGGGGCTGTAGTGGAGTGGGTCATGAGCTTCAAGTTCCTCGATGTCCACATTACTAATGAATTATCATTATCACACCAACAGTCATGAAAAAGGCACGACAACACCTATTCCTCCTCAGGAGGCTGAAAAGATTTTGCACGGGCCCTCAGATCCTCAAAAAGTTATACAGCTGCACCATTAAGAGGATCATGACTGACTGCATCACCACTTGGTATGGCAACTGCTTGGCATCTGACTAAGAGGTGCTACAGAGGGTAGTGTGTACGGCCCTGTACTGGTGCCGACCTCCCTGCTATCCAGGACCTCTATACCAGGCGGTGTCAGAGGAAAGCCCTAAAAATATTCAAAATATAAGGGCACAAGGCGAGACCCATATGCAGACACAGGAGGCAGATGGTTGAGCTAAGATATTTATTATAACACAAGGGGTAGGCAAAAGGCAGGTCAAGTACAGGCGACAGTTCCAAAACCAGGTCAGAGTCCAAACAGTACAAGGCATTAGGCAGGCTTGAGGTCAGGGCAGGAAGAATGGCCAGGCAGACGGGTTTGGTGTCAGGACAGGCAATGGTCAAAACCAGGAGGACTAGGAATAACAGAGACTGGGAAAAATAGGAGTTAGGAGATAAACGCTGGTTGACTAGGCAAACAGGACGAACTGGCACAGAGAGACAGAAAACACAGAGATAAATACACCGGTGATGATGAGTGACACCTGGAGGGAGACAAGCGCAGGACAGGTGAAACAGATCAGGGCGTGACACAAAGACTCTAGCCACCCAAGTCATAGACGTTTCTCTCTTCTACCGCAAAACGGTACCAATGCACCAAGTCTGGAACCAACAGGACCCGAAACAGCTTCTACCCCGAAGCCATAAGTCTGCTAAATAGTTAGTTAAATAGTTAACCAAATAGCTACCTGGACTATCTGCATTGACCCTTTTTGCACAAACTATTTTAACTAATCACATACTGTACGCTGATGCAACTGTTTATTATCTATCCTGTTCCCTAGTCTTTTTATCCCTACCTATATGTAAATATCTATCTTTATTACCTCGTACACCTGCTCATCGACTCGGTACTAGTACCCCGTGTATATTGCCAAGTTATCGTTTCTCATTGTATTTATTCCTCGTGTTATTATTTTTCTATTATATATATTTTTTCTCTGTATTGTTGGGAAGGGCAGGTAAGCATTTCAATGTTAGTCTACACTTGTTGTTTACGAAGTATGCGACTAAATACAATTGGATTTGATTTGATTTGTGAATAAATCAAATAAAATGTTATTGGTCACATACATGTGATTTGCAGATGTTATTGTGGGTGAAGCAAAATGCTTGTGCTTCTAGCCCCGACAGTGCAGTAATATCTAACAAGTAATATCTAACAAATTAAGCAACATATACCCTATACACACAAATCTAAGTAGGAATGAATTAAGACTATATACATATGGACGAGTGACGTCAGAGATGCAGGGACTAAGATACAGTAGAATAGTATAGAGTCATACAGATGATAAAAATAAGACATCTCGTGCGTGTGCACCGTGAGACCATTCTCAAGAAGACATTTTAAGATTTAAGTGAGTCTGTCACGCCGTGACCTTAGAGATCCCTTTTATTCTCTATTTGGTTAGGTCAGGGTGTGACTAGGGTGGGAAATCTATGTTTCTATTTCTTTGTTGGCCTAGTATGGTTCCCAATCAGAGGCAGCTGTTTGTCGTTGTCTCTGATTGGGGATCATACTTAGGCAGCCCTTTTTCCCACCTTAGATTGTGGGATCTTGTTTTTGGTACTGTGCTGTATGCCCTACTGAACGTTACGTTTTCGTTTTGTAGTTATTTTGGTTTTGTTTTGGTGTTCATCTAATAAAGAAAGATGTACGCTTACCACGCTGCACCTTGGTCTAATTCTTCCCTCAACGAACGTAACAGAGTCAAGTAAAGATTAACCTCTTGGCCTTGTCAATTTCACCAGTAGTCTACTTTGTTAACAAGTTCAATGCATTCGCAAGCTCTAAGAAGTTCTACAGTAATAGCCTACAGCTGAATATTTTGATGTGGATTCCAATTTCTCCTCTTAGTTTAAGAATTTTCGGGCCACATTGATTCCTTACAATTGAACATAATGAATGAACAATTGCTGCAAAGTTTATAACTACCTCTAATTTCCTTTTTAAACTCACAGAATTCAGTGGAGGATGAGGACCCTTACTTAGTTAAAACCCATTCAATTGCTGTAAATCTTAAACTAACCAAAATAGATTAAAAAGAAACAATTTCATTTGTATGCCTTAATATTGCATTGGTCATAATCTGTTGTGAATGCTTTATGTCAATCCAATACTAAGAATGAATCCAGCATATTCTGTGACCCCCAGGGTGTAAAACACATTACAGACACATCAGGGGTTGTAACTATTGGCAGGTGGGTGAGGTAGATCCCCTTTGCTTGTCTCTACACTGTGATTTACATATAGATACATATAAATGGGGCTGTTCAATATATCTATATGAATGCTGACTATAGCCTCTCCTTGGCTACTAAAAAAGGTGTTTCTGAACCTTCGGAACCTCAAGAAAATGTCTGACATTACATTAGTTAGTGTGAGATTACTAGTATAACGCCACACAATCCTGAAGGAATAAGGTTTCAAATGTTGACAGTAGAGGCTTCTTCTCTGCATTATGCAGGTGGTATTGGGGTTCTCCTTCCTGTTCTGATATTAATGGAACATTTTCTGAACATTTGAAATAGGAGAATGTGATTGAAGGCGATGTGCTGCTGTGCTCCCTACATGGTAGATGGCATCAGTGCCTGATTCATATATTTTGGTCAAGGTGTTTGAAAGACAGACTGGATGTCACCTGTGCTGCACGGAATACACCTTGTCAGCACTCATTTGAATTGAAATACATTTGTGGTATCTGGCAGAGTGATGGGTTTGCATAGTGTGACTTGAACTGTAGGGGGCATCATCCAATGTTTCTCAGATACAAGATACCTTTAGGGTGTTGACTTCCTTCAAATGGGCAAAAAAACAGAGGCCTTTAACCAATGTTATTTTAGCCTATATATACTGTATTAATAGACTGATTAACAATTAGATTATTAGCTCAGGTCAAAATTTCAGGTCAAGTCCACAGCCCAAGTGGAGAGTGATATACCTCAAAAAATGAGGTAATATTGTGTACTTGAAGCACACAAGTCTTCCAGTACCAGTCATCCAGACAGTTTACTGATTGATATCTCTCTAAAATCATAGAGTAGCCTAGTTCTGTGTCTTGACTAATCAACTCCAATGATGTTGCTGTCCTTTAATGGGTCTTTTGAAATCCATGATCTACTGTTGAAGAGGCCTACAGATGCCTTTATCCTCTCATTGACTCCCTTTTCATATGCACTATTTTGTGGAAAAGTTTTTGTTATTACGAATCTTGAAAGAGTATAACTGAAATTGAAGATTGAAGTCAGTGAATAGCGTAGTATAGGCAACAAGCACACAGAGTGAGCGAGCCAGGGAGCAATAAAGAGGCACCTTTGTGCTTTAATGAGGCATTGATTTTTACATCACTAAATAATAAAATCATAAATTAACTGTCACCATAAAACACTGTAACTGGGATTTGCCCACTCAGGATATTCCTTGCACACCCTGAGACCCAGTAGGAGAAAGAGTGAAGAAAGAATGTTCCCACACACGCTAGGCGGGATCCATTGGAATAGACATTGTCCATTGATCACCCTATGCAACAGACCATGCCTGCGTCCCAAATTGCACCCTACTCAGTGCACTACTTTTGACCAGGACCTATAAGGATTTGCTCAAAAGTAGAAGTGGTGCACTATATGGGAATAGGGTGCCACATGCAGACCTTGTGTTACAGTAATAGGCTAGGCCTACCGCTAGTCCATTTTTTAAATATTTTTGTACTCAGGCAGTCTAATTTTAAAGTGGCAAGCATGAATCCCTTCTTTTGTAAAAAAGCCTGTGACAAGTCAATTCTTTATATATTTTGTGCACATATATTATTTTCCTTTTGTCAGCACAAATTTCTGAAATGACTGTGAGTAAAATGTAACTTTCCACATATAACTGTTGAAAAGGTTGTTATCAAAGAATGTGAAGCTTTAATTGGGCACAGGAAACATCTTCAGTGACCAGGTTTACATGCACAGCAACATCTCGTTATTATTCGGGATACTCAAGTATTATGTTTTTGAGTTGATGCATGTAAACGTCATATCCCGTTTACAATTGTCTGAATAATTTATTGTTGTTTTTCGAGGTCTGCGCAGGCTCAGTTTTGCATAATATAACCTTTAATGTTCAGTTGGGAAGAGTAGCCTAGTAGTTGGAATAGTAACAAGTCTGGACACTGACTATAGGCTTCACATGTACTCTATTATAATACAATATTAACTCCTGCAGAATTAAACTTTTTTTTTGCAGTAAATTATACACCAAATGTTAATTTTGTTGCGGGAACAGGAGCGGAGAAATATGATTTCTCTTTTTCATCTTGAGAAAATGAGAATGCGCGCTTGTTGTCTAGCCTAAACATGTAAATGTTTTCAGCGACATAAAAGCTGACAGTCTTTTACTTTCATCCACAAAAAAAGATGGATCCAAGACGAACTGAAATACTATCAGAAACATGTGATGCCGCGTTCAGTTCGGAAACTAGTAAGCGAGTCAGATTTTTTTTGCGTTTCCAACATGATGTGAACAGTGGCGGTTCTAAACCATTTCAACTGGGGGGGCCAAGCTGGGGCCAGTTGTACTTTTAGAGGGGCCAGTTACATTAGACATTATTGTTGCCATATCGTTTTCTTCACTGCATTGCAGGCATTAGCAGGCAAAAGACCATGTTCATAATCATTAGTGTTCCACGTTGCCACTGTCTAATAACGGATGTAAAAAAAGAACAATAGCAAAAAGTAGTTATGTAAAAAATATTTCATACTCCACATTTAGGGGGGGCCACAAGGGGGTCCAAAATTGTTGTCACAGGGGCACTGCCCCCCACCCCCACCCCAGAACCGCCCCTGGATGTGAATGCGGCATGACTGTCAGCAGTGCCATAGGAATAACTCACACGGCCCCAGCCCAGCAGAATATAACATTCACGTCATGTCGGAAAATCTGAAATGTCTAACTTGCTTAGGCTACTCCTTGTAGAAAGCTGATACCCCAGTTTCCCATTTGTGAAGTATCAGAATCAACCAATAGGAAGCAATACGCAAATAATGCGTTCATTTTAACTCGGAGGTCCGAGTTCCCGACATGACATTAACACGGCATGCCTCCAACGCATAGATAGATAGAGGTTCAAACGTTGTGGTGGAACGACAGGTGTAGGGACCCTGGGGACTCAGAATCGAGTGCCACTCTCCTCTAGATTATCTCAACTCCGTTTGCCAGCAATTACTGATTGAAGCCAAACAATCAAACCGGGATTGCTGTCTACTGCCTTTCAGTACTCCCTCACTGCATTATCAATGCGAGGATACTGTCTGTGTATACAGTCAGCGAGTAAACGGACAGGAGGCGAGCATGTAAAATAGTCACTGCCAAAATGGACAAAGGGAACTACATCATTGCTTCGCTTCTTTTTCAACTGATGGATTTACTATGCGGACAATTATTTCCAGGTAAATTTATTCTTGTTTCTAGGAATTGCTCAGAAGACTCGAGGCTACTTTCATCTCAGTAGAATGTGCTTTGGAGATGTCAATACACGGTGACGAAGGGACCGTGGGCAGGTGCATGCCATAGGAGTTCATGCTGAGTCTCCAACTTTTATTTTCGAATAGGGTACTGTACATAATTGAATACGCATGCATACATGCACGCAAACTCGAAACACACATACACGGACACACTGTCAAGATGCAAGCCATTCGAGCACTTGTTACTCAACGCGCAATTTGGGGTGCTTTTGGGAAAGATTATTTTGTCAATTATAAAACGTGATATTGACCATATCGACTAAAATGATCTGTATCGCTAATACAGAGTCGGTATGATACAAATAAGTATCTACCATTACGCAAAGCAGCGGTCAATTCAATTCGAAGTAGTTTATTGGATATCGTGATAACAAATAAATTAGGCCTACCTTAATCTTGCGTTAAATTGATCATAGCCTAATTGGACCAACTCGAATAAACTCTACTCTAAGAAAAATTATAACATTTTACCATACAGTAATTAATATTGCCTACTTACTACGCGCATGTAGCCATATACTGTACCTCCCATATTGATAGCGTACTCGCGATTCGAAATTCTTTTGATTGTAATAAGTGAGACAGATGCATTGCTTCATTGTGTCAAAGGTTTTTGTGGAAAATGTGCTGTAGGTTGTATTTAAACAATTTAACATTGGGCTACGGTAGTAGGACGAAATGTTAAAATAACTTGATACTACAGAACAGACTGCTGTCACAGTGCACCGTTTGGTTCTTTTTGCTCTCAAAATGGAAAATATGCAAAAGTAGGCTTGTTGAATATCCGATAGGCATATAAACCAAAACCACGAAAAACACTGTTGAAAAAACAAAGCTAAATAAAATGAATGATCACGCATTCGGGGACAGTGGTTGAAATCCCAATGCCCGAAAGGCCTATTCATGAAATTAGCATTTTTAAAATTTGTGGCACAATTATTATCACACTTTTTCAGTGTGATTGATTTTCTTATTCCGTGCATGAGCAACGCTGCAAAAGTGTTCATGAGCTCAAGACGCTCTGTCTGCTGGGTTCTGCACCCGTAAGGTGGCGCTCTGGGCACATCAAATTATATTCCACTCACCCGCAAAGGATCATAAATGCGCGCAAGTGAACTGTCCAAACCAAAGATGGTTTTAAGTCCGTCCGAGACCCTGGGCCAATGAACCATTTTCTTAAAAAAAACGTCAATTTTATCTCTTATAGTTTATTTATCATGGAAATAGATGATCACACTTAATGTATTGGGGTCCATATTATTTATTTCTGATTCATGATTCATGGCTTTGGTGTTTTCAAATCAGACTATTAATTATTGGACCAACTCATGGAAATATCTCCTTTGTTGTTAGAAATGACTTATCATTGTAGTAATGTGCATTAGTTACAAAATGTTCATATATAATTTACAGTGGGCTCTAGTGTAAATCAGGATATTCTGCATAGATTGTATTACATTAAATAATACTTTTATGAATCGATAAATGTCATGTATGTCAGTCATGTGCATTTCAGCAACACACCCAAATAATCAGAAAGACAGAACCAACACTATTTCAGTCCCCCGCACTTGTTGAACTTTATTCAAATTACTTCGACTAACCTGTACTCCCTCACATTGACTCAGTACCAGTACCCCCTGTATATAGCCTCGTTATTATGTAAATGTGTGGTTTTTGATATTTTTTACTTTAGTTTATTTTCTAAATATTTAATTAACTCTTTCTTGAACTGCATTGTTGGTTTAAGGGCTTGTAAGTAAGCATTTCACGGTAAGGTCTACACCTGTTGTATTTGGCGCATGTGAATAAAAATCTAATTTGATTAGATTTTTTATTTGACATATTAATGGGTAACGTCCATAAACTTAATTTTGACCATGCACATGTATCTCTCTCACAAAAGATTAACATTGGAATTTTCACATTACATTTCCTTGGAAGTCATCATCCATGCAAGTGTTTTCTGTTTGATTTGCATTGTGCTTCCTTGTTCCAGTCTGTCACTCTGGCAGGGAAACAAGCCCCCCCTCAGTCTAAATGAACACCTTGAAAAGTATCTTTATTCTCTAACTAATGGGGGTTGGCCTTTGCAAAACACAGTGTGTAAGTAAAATGTGAACATTTTCATGGCTGCATAGGCCATTCAGTGCCAGAGCTGCCGAGAGAAAAGCTGAACTTGGGGAGGGACTTTACATTTGAGATAGAATATTACGTTTCATTTAAAAAAAATCTACATTTTTATGGGCATCCATGGCCAATGTGAAATGTGTGTTAAGTGGATTGTCCCCGTTTCTCCATCCTACCTCAGTAGTTATTTGCAGCTGGGCATAGCGGCTAGCCTCATGCCCCTACTGAGTGCTATGCTTTACTGGCCATTAATTGTTTATTGTCCAGCGGACACTGGAGGTGGCAGCTACTGGCCAGAGCTGCTGTGTGTGTGGGGGCTCAAAAGGACCAAGTTACCATTTGTATTCATTTATTAATTACATTTATTTGGCAAGAAGGCAAAATATGGAACAGTCATGTGTCCTTTTCTTCTCCTCTCTGTTCTCTCTCTCCTTGAAATGACGACTGCCCTGAGATGTCAAGCAGACATTTTCGAAAGGCAGGCTTTTATCAAATCCATGGTTTTGCATTTCCCCATTTGAGTGCTGTTTGTAAATGGGAGTGTGGACTGGGAGGTCATCTTTATTGGATGAATGGGCTGTGTATGGAGTGGATAGTACCAATTGGAGGTACACTGAGACTAGATGGATTTAAAGTGAGTGTAATTTCAAACACCGACCAACTGACTTTCCAGCGTCAGTGTTGAAATGACCCTTCTCTTGTTCATACATGCACTGTAAAACAAAATATATTTTATATATATATTTTATAATGTATTTTCTACATTGTATAATAATAGTGAAGACATCAAAACTATGAAATAATACATGTAGTAACCAAAAAAGTGTTAAACAAATCAAAATATATTTGAGACTCTTCAAAGTAGCCATCCTTTGCCTTGACAGCTTTGCACACTCTTGGCATTGTCTCAACCAGCTTCACCTGGAATGCTTTTTCAAAAGTCTTGAATGAGTTCCCACATTTGCTGAGCACTTGTTGGCTGCTTTTTTTAACCTTTATTTAACTAGGCAAGTCATTTAAGAACAAATTCTTATTTACAATGACTGCCTACACTAGCCAAACCCGGACAACGCTGGGCCAATTGTGCGCCGCCCTATGGGACTCCAATCACGGTCGGTTGTGATACAGCCTGGATTCAAACCAGGGTGTCTGTAGTGATGCCTCAAGCGCTGAGATGCAGTGCCTTAGACCACTGCGCCACTCGGGAGCCCCTTTTCCTTCACTCTGCGGTCTAACTCATCCCAAACCATCTCAATTGGGTTGAGGTTGGGTGATTGTGGAGGCCAGGTCATCTGATGCAGCACTCCATCACGCTCCTTCTTAATCAAATAGCCCTTACACAGCCTGGCAGTGCGTTGAGTCATTGTCCTGTTGAAAAACAAATGATAGTCCCACTAAGTGCAAACCAGATGCCTTGGTAGTGTGCTTTGAATTGTACATGAATCACTGACAGTGTCACCAGCGAAGCACCACCTCCATGCTTCACGGTGGGAACCCCACATGCAGAGATCATCCGTTCACCTACTCTGCGTCTCACAAAGACACGGCGGTTGGAACCAAAAATCTCAAATTTGGACTCATCAGACCAAAGGACAGAATTCCACCGGTCTAATGTCCATTGCTTGTTTTTCTTGGCCCAAGCAAGTCTCTTTTTCTTATTGGTGTTCTTTAGTAGTGGTTTATTTGCAGTAATTCGACCATGAAGGCCTGATTCACGGTCTCCTCTGAACAGTTGATGTTGAGATGTCTGTTACTTGAACTCTGAAGCCTTTTGAGTGAATTGCAGTTACCGCCCATGACTGCATTTGTTAGCGAGAGACATGGTTGTTGTATTCAATGGTTTTTAGTAGTGTAGCCTTCACCAAGTGAGTGTTTATCTTTAAAATTAAACTCTTTATGACGATACATTACAAACTGTATATTATAAGGCTGTTCATTGAGGGCCTTGTTATACCCTAACAGTGGTCTGAAACTCCTGGTTTACAGGCCACATCAAGCCTGCTGGCTTGCAAAGTGATGTGTAATTCCTATTAGAATCCCGCAAGAAGTGAGGATATCCAACAATTGTAACTTTTTATCACCCACAACCTGCATTCAGAATGACTGCCGGGATAGGGACGATGAATTATTGAAACTACCTAAATCAAATAAACTGGAACAGCATCTCATTAATGGGTGCAATAAGTCCAACTACTAACAGATTGGAATTGTTTAGAAAAATTCTGAAAAGTTATTTGTCTGTGTAGCATAAGATCAATCAACCAATAAAAGTACATGCACAAACACAGGTGTTGAAACAAACAAACCTGAAAATCATGATAATGATGGCTGTAGTTTAGTTTTTTGCACAAACATGAATTTGTAATCCACAGCTCACTTCGAGAATAATTTGTTGCGTAAACTATAGCTCAAAGTATTGTCCTTTTGAAGTCCACTCAACCAATTGCTTAAATCAGCATTATTTCTTAAGTTAGATTCTACATTTTTTTTGAGCCAGCTTGATGGTGGACATGGATAAAGAAAACACACATGATGATTTGACTTTTTTAATTTTTTAATTAAGAACAAATTCTTAATTACAATGACGGCCTACCCCGGCCAAACCCTAACGACGCTGGGCCAATTGTGCGCCGCCCTATGGGACTCCCAACCACGGCCGGTTCTGATACAGCCTGGAACTGAACCAAGGTCTGTAGTGACACCTCTGGCACTGAGATGCAGTGCCTTAGGACGCTGCACCACTCAGGAGCCCTGATGATGATAAGACATGGGCGTAAGTTTAGGCAAATCACATAAAGGCACTTGCCCTGGCTGATCTGTCTTTATTTTTTTTTAATCTTCTACGAAGTTAACTTCTAGTCATTTAAATGGGAAATGGTTGTTGTATGCAGCCCACAGTGTTTCTTTCAGTGGAATTTGCTCCTTTGCCAAGGAAAGGGATCCAGTGGAAAAACCAGGTTTCTTTGCATACATTACACAGGTCTCTCTCCTCCTTTCCATACATCATCCAGCAGCAGCATACAGTGCCTTCGGAAAGTATTCAACCCCCTTGACTTTTTCCATATTTTGTTGCGATACAAGGTGGGATTAAAATTGATTTAATTGTCAATTTTTGTCTGATGTACACAAAATACTGTGGAAGAAACATTTGTGTTAATGTCTCTGTGTAGATTGTCACTAATCTCAATTTCATCTATTTTAAATTCAGGCTATAGCACAACAAAATGTGGAAAAAGTCAAGGAGGTTGAGTACTTTCTGAAGGCACTGCACTGTAACACCTGCACTGTCACGTGAGACAGCAGTCACTCTGTATGCTGGAGAGGGCACTCGTTAGCCAAGTGCTGCCAGACTAATGGTTAATCCCAGGCTGATGCAGTGTCAGTCTTCAAGGTTCCTCTCACCAGCCCCTCCATTTTAGGGAAGGAGGACACACGCTGGCACGTGAAGTTTTTTTTTTCTCCCAGATAGTATTTGTTTTGGTTTGGTTGATATTTCATTGTGGCTGAAGTCAAAGAGTAGGTGTTATTTAGGATTAGTGTGAGATTTGATTGTTTTTAATTGAGTACCACTCTTTCCCTATACTTCCATCTTTGTGTTTTAGCTGACAGGTAGGCAAAACATAATTTATTTTACTTTCAATTAAGTATTGTGATTGAGGTAATATTTAAGAGGATTAAATATTGTAATATGTGGTTAAAAAAAAGAAAATAATTAATGTTCTCCAAACAAGAGATTGTGGCCAGCAATTCAACTGTATATGCCCCAGCAATTCTAACTGGGGGTCAGTCAAGCACTGATGAGGGGAAACAACTACACCTCCAAAACTTCAGAGACGGGGGGAAAAATGCACTTCAAGTGGTGGAGAAATGAAACACCTGAGAGCACAAATGGGGTTGGGAGGCTGTCGGAGATTTTAATGGATTTCACACTCCGCATGCCTGCCATTTTGGGCCTCGGGGAATAAGGGAGAAAAAAAGGGTAAAAGGACAAAAACAGGAGCCTAATTATTCCCAATCAATCCATTAGAACCTGTCGGAAGCCTAATTGTTTCCTCCAACTCCCGTTATCATCTGGCCCCATGTGTTGCCGTGGCTGCAGCAGAACGGCGGGAGCACTTTTTGACAAGCTGTCTGTCACTCACCGGTTCTGTCTGTTTAGTATGCTCACCCATCTGGTCACGCTCTCTATTTTTTTTCAGGAGAGGAGAGCTGCATTTACCGTGTCAGTGGACAGAGCTGTATTTTCCAGCGGTCTGCTTATCTGCATGACTGTGTCACCCTAATCCGTTGCACTTATTCTATTTGCCTGACTAAATGACAGCTTAATACAGGGGCAGGCCTGCGCCTCTGAGGATGTTAAAGTACAAAACGCTGGAAGAATGTCTCTTTTCTCTTTTTCAATGACATACTTAAAAGTGAGTTCCTGCCTGAAAAACCTTGCTATGAAGCAGAGGGATGCCTGGTTTTATTGCTGACTGAGGTAAAAACCATTGCCTGTATTCACAAAGCATCTCGGAGTAGGAGTGCTGAATGATCGAATATCAGTTTTGCCTTTTAAATCCTAATGAAATAAGAGGGGGGACCTGATCCTTGATCAGTACTCCTACTCTGGAACACATTGTGATACGGGCCCTGACATTTTATAGTCACTTGAAGTTCAACCTGGAATTTCAAGGCACAAAGCATATTAACTCAGAAGAAATCATACCAATCGATTTAAATAATTCTCAACCATTTTTTTTTTTTTTTTTGTGGATGAATTTCATCACCGAAAACATGTATGAAGGACACTGTGTTCTTGTACAATTCATTTATGCAGCTGATTCATGAAGTTCAGTAATGTTGTATGCTTAACAGAATTAAGACTAATTAATCCATATAAAGATGACAAACTCCTATTTACAGGAAGTGCCCCATTCTTGAGAGATTCACGAATGCACAGGGAGGAAATTGCTTCGTTGCAATCTCACCTGGGAATTAGCAGAGCAGGTTGAGAGAGAGAGAAACAGTAATTTGCACAAACAAATCTCTTGCTTTTGTTTTAAGGCACAACCAATGAACATCGATTGTCTGACTGGCGAGGAAGTGACACACAATAGACTATAATCTAGGAGAAAAACCTGAACGCTGTTTTCCTCTTTTCTTATGTTCTATGCTTTCGCCCAACAGTAGGTGGACATGTTCTTATCAATGGATGGGAATTGGTATATTTCTCATGTTAAAGAAGCGTAACGTTATGACTGAGATAGCGGCCATGTATTATATGCATACAGCCCTTTCCTGGAGGGCGCCCTTGCGGACTGAATGGTAGCAATAACATTTGGAGATAAACCTCTAGGCATCAGATTGGCCCTCTCGGGCCAGGCCCATAGGAACCAAATCTCCAGCCTCGCATTCCAAACCTGTCTGTGTGTCTGGGACAACAGGTCCCTGCGTAACAGGAGTTGCCACGGGTCCCCACCTAAAAGGTGAATGATCTCCGCGAACCAAGGCTGAATGGGACAACGGGGAGCCACAAGAATCAATGATGAGCCCTCCTGGCGCACCCTCTCCAACGTGGGCTGAATCAGAACCACTGGCGGAAACACTGAAAGAAAGGTCCGAAGCCACTGGTGCACCAGAGCGTCCGTTCTCACCTGTGGATGGCGGGGCTTCCAGCGAGGAGTGGATTTCATTTGCCTTTTCAGGCGTAGATCCTTCAACCGAAGTCACGAGAGTGCAACTCCGTCACAAAGTATGTTGTCTTATCAAGGCTACATAGAAATACCAAATCATCCCTAAAAAAACAAACTCCAGAGTGCTGTAACTAGCAATATATCAGTGACATCCATCTCATGCTATCATGCCACACTACATTGTTTTTCTGGAATTCTAATCGTAGAGGGAAACTAAGGTTGATGATTTGAAGACAATCTTCTTACAGCTTGGCTATGTCCCAAATTGACATTTTAGGCATTTAGCAGACACTCTTATCCAGAGCGACATACAGGAGCAATGGCGGTTAAGTGCCTTGCTCAAGGGCTTATTGACAGATTTTTCACATAGTCGTCTCTGGGATTGAACCAGTGACTTTTCGGTTAATGTCCCAACGCTCCTAACTGCTAGGCTACCTGTCACCCAAATGGCACCCTACTCCCTACATAGACGCTCTGGTCAAAAACAGTGCACGATGAGCCCTGGACAAAAGTATTGCAACTATATAGGGAATAGTGTGGCATTTAGGAAGCAGCCTTGAGTATGCAGTAGCAGAAACTCTTCTACTGTGTGAAATCAGAGGGGAGAGCGTAAAGGAGATAGAGGTGAGGTTAGGTAGAAGGAAGAGTGTGTGAGGAAAAAGAGGGAATGGCAAAGAATGATGGAGAGACTGAAAGAGAGCGCTCCTTGGTGTAAACTCAAGAGGCCAGTATAAGGAAAGTCCCCTCGAGGCCATTGAGGAGAGGCGGGAACAAACATAATATTGTCTGGCACTGTGGAAGCTTCACTCACTGTTCGCTCTCAAACAGGCGTCTTTCTTCGTGATGTTTGCAAAGTGAGCCTTTTACTGCCAGGACCCACAGTACAGTAATCCAGCATCTGCCTCCTTTATCCACACCTCTTCTTTGACAATTATCTTTATTTCTCTGTCCCACCCTTACTTCAACTAGCCCAACAATTTATCTTCAGCGATAATGGCATGAACCATAATTTCTCTCTCTCTCCACATCATAGCATTAAATGGATGGAGACAGAGGGAGAGAGCTTACTGTTAATTGGACAGAGGGAGGGAGAGTTAATGCAAATTCAGACTTGATTAATAGATAATTACTTCTGTCATCAACTGAAATGATTACCGGCAAATTGCACCGACGCCGCTCAGATTGGAAGTCTCGAATGAAAAGCTGCTGCATTGCCAGCCTTGTCTCTGTCACAGTTACCTCAGATTTAGATCTGTGGAGGGTAGCCATGGAAAAGTGCTCCTTATATAAGATTTGACAGGCATATTCGAATGAAACAAGCCTCTCCAGAAGTCGGTAAAGTGATAATAACAATCCAGCTCGGAGGAGGGAATTGGCCATTACGTTGGTGAAATGGGTGTCACAGCGCTCGTTGCTGTTTGATCCCAGATGGTCAGAGGTGATCAATTCAAAGCGAGAGGTTCGGTCCAACTCATGGCCTCATCCATCGCCATGAGATGACATTGTGTCATCGTGGGGCGCCCATTAAGAGATGCCCCTTTTCAAACCGTTTCTGTTACCTCTTGTCAGTCCTAGAGAAACTTTCTCTTCACTTATTGGCTTCTGAAGAGTTGACAGGGCTGTGGCAGAAGTAAATGGTCTGTGCTGGGAGCTTGTCTCGTGCAGTTGCTCTCCTTTTGCGTAGTCAGGTGTATCTTTTTAACCATCAGCGATTTACTCTTCGTGAAGGAGAGCGGTGCCATCCATGCTTTGGCTTAGGTATGGTTCAGTGGTGTATGACGTTGAAGGTGCACACTGTAGTTCACACTGATCAGGGTGGGTTTTTTACTAATGGACTTTCTGGACCATGTCAATCTCCCTTGAATGTGGTATTAGTTAGAGATGGCTGTTAGAGATGGCTGTTATAGGACCTAAGGCATTTTAATAAGACAGCCAGTCAACATTGTGCTGGCACTTTGGCTAACAAAAGGGGATATGAGAAGAACAGTCTTCTCCCTTTTTTTAGGATTAAAAAACCCCTAGAGTCGATTGACTCACCTGTATGTCACACGGTGATGTCATTTTTAACATTGAGTAGCTCCCTGTGTGTTTATGATACTCAGTGTCTTGTAGTGGCTGCAGGTCAATCCCCTCTTAACGCCGTTGTAACGTTTGTGCCTATTCCATAACATGGGGCTCGTTTAAGCAACCCTTTTCTACACGAGAGGATCCAGACAAGAAAATGGCCACAAAATTGTCTGTAAAACCCGAACTGTGTGAGTTAAACTAATATGTCACCAATATTGAAAGGGGAGACTCTCACAAACACGACAGTGCTCTACGACACACACTACGTCTGAAGGTAACCCAGTACTAGGCTGTAAAAAGTGCATATGGCGGCAAATGTGCCAAAAATAACATGACTTAACATGGGTCTAAACTTTTTTTCTCATACATATTCTTATCTCTGATATAGGACAGACACTTAACCTTGTTCCTTATGTTTTGGGGGACTTTCTGTTTTGCCATTTATGTACGTGTTATTCAATGCGTTTCTTTGGGCTATAGCAGTAAAGGCCAAATTCAATGTTTCATCATACTTTTTATTTTTAAATACCTACAAGGGTCCTAAAATTCCAAATCAAATGGCTAAATCATACCTTTTTATGACAATCTTAAATCAATTCCATATGTTAGCTTAGTAGATATTGTGATCTAAGGGCTTAATCTGTAGGTCTTTCTTTATAAGACGGCAGCGAACAAATAGGAGGGGAATGTGAAAGTATTATATTGCATTAAAGTCAATGTTAGCCTGGTGGAATGAAAGCCGGCGATAATGAACTGGCTGGGCTCCTTCAAGACCTGGGGCTTGAGGAGTCTGGGATGGTAACAAGACCCCTCATGCATTTTCTCCCTCCAGAGAGACCATTAACCTTTCCCTCTCATTCTCACACACACATCTCTCAGACACTTCCTCTACCGCCGATAGCCTCGCTTTGTTCCTTCATGGGGAGATTAAAAGCCCCTTAATTGGTTAGGCTAATGGCAATTTGCCGGAGTGTACTAATGCCTGACACGTTATTTAGTCCCTCGTGAAAAGGTCAGGCTTGGGCGCTCGTGTGCCCTGAGATATACTTCTACGCTAAAGTAAGACCCGGCCTGCCCTGTTGCTGAGTGAAAAAACAACAGTTGAAGTGAGTGTCTGAGGTTCTGCAGGACTGGGATAAAGGGGACCAAAGTGTTGTTGTTGACACTGAAGCAGGTGCAGGCTTTGGCTGGAGTTTTTTTTTTTCTCACTTGCTTCGTTTCATAAAGCCGTGAACACAAACGGGTGATAAGAGGCATAACTAATCATTGCCCTGCTCCAGTTTGGCGAGGCGTGATTTGATTAGGAGAGCCTGTGATCGTCCTCTTGGAAAGGTCAAATGACGCCCCAATGTGTTGTACAGTCCTTGTGACACTCAGGCTGGGAAATGACTATCAACAATGGCAACTACTATCATGGTCAGATCATATTACATAATATCTTCCACCAAATTCTTAAACTTTTAGAACACTGATTTAATTAAGTATTTAAGAAAATGACATCTCATGCTATTCTATATATTCTCAGCATTTTATTGAAAGTATATGAATAATGGTTTGCATATGAAACTTGTGTACAAACAAGTTCAATTGAACCTGCAAGTAAGCATTTACATGGGTATACCATGCATATCCTGTACATACGACTAATAAAACGTGTCATTTTATGTTAATGTTTCCGGTTATTTCAAACCTTTTTCTTTCATTCTTATGCAGACAGGCCTTGCCATGGTTGATATCCTACTTTAAATTGTACATTTATGTTGAGAAAAGTCTACCTCTGCCACTCAGAGTTTTTGATCCTACTGTGATAAGTGACAATTGGACTATTTCACCTCCTTTTCATTGTCAGTGAAAGGGGCAGCAGCCGAGGCAGCAGCTACTCTTCCTGGGGTCCAGCAACAATTTAAAAATATTATATTACATTTCATAACACTTTTCACAACAGATTGTGTTCCCACAGGCCACTACTCTACTACCACATATCTACAATACAAAATCCGTGTGTGTGTATGTAGAGTGCGTGTCTTATCGTGTATCTCTTCACAGTCCCTGCTATTCCATAAGGTGTATTTTATTTATATATATTTTTAAATCTGATTCTACTGCTTTCATCAGTTACCTGATATGGAATAGAGTTCCATGTAGCCATGGCTCTATGTAGTACTGTGCGTCTCCCATAGTCTGTTCTGGACATGGGGATTGTGAAGAGACCATTGGTGGCATGTCTGTGGGGTATGCATGGGTGACTGAGCTGTGTGCTAGTAGTTTAAACAGACACCTCGGTGCATTCAGCATGTCAACACTACTTACAAAAACAAGTAGTGATGAAGTTAATCTCTCCTCCACTTTGAGCCATGAGAGATTTACATGCATATTATTGTTAGCTCTGTGTACATTTTAAGGGCCAGCCGTGCTGCCCTGTTCTGAGCCAATTGTCCCTCTTTGTGGCACCTGACCACACGAATTAACAGTAGTCCAGGTGAGACAAAACTAGAGCCTGTAGGACCTGCCTTGTTGATAGTGTTAAGACTGAGCAGCGCTTTCTTATAGACTGACTTCTCCCCCCTTTTTAGCTACTGTTATATCAACATGTTTTGACCATAACAGTTTACAATCCAGGGTTACTCCAAGCAGACTGATCGATAATGTCAAAAGCCGCACTGAAGTCACACAAAACAGCCCCCACAATCTTTTTACCGTCAATCATCAGTCATTTGTTTAAATGCCGTGCTAGTTAAATAGCGTGCTGAAAGTATAAGCGTTCTGAAAGTCTTACAATGCTATTTTACTGTAAACAAATTGAATCTGGTCAAACACATTTTTTTTTCCTGAAAGTTTACCAAGGGTTGGTAACAGACTGACTGACTGGTTGGCTATTTGAGCCGGTAAAGGGGGCTTTATGATTATTGGGTAGAGGAATTACTTTTGCTTCCCTCCAGGCCTGAGGGCACACACTTTCTAGTAGGCTTAGATTGAAGATATGGCAAATAGGAGTGGCAATATTGCTTACTATTATCCTCAGTAATTTTCCGTCCAAGTTGTCAGACCCCGGTGGCTTCTCATTGTTGTTAGACAACAATAATTTGTTCATCTCTTCCACTCTCACTTTACGGAATTCAAAATTACAATGCTTGTCTTTATTCATTTGATCAGTTATATTTGGAGGTGTAGTGTCAGTGTTTGTTGCTGGCATGTCATGCCTGAGTTTGCTAATCTTGCCAATGAGAACATGATTAAAGTAATTGGCAATGTCAGTGGGTTTTGTGATGAATGAGCCATCTGATTCAATGAATGATGGTGCTGAGTTTGCCTTTTAGACCAACATTTCATTTTAAGGTGCTCCAAAGCTTTTTACTGTCATTCTTCATATAATTTATCTTTGTTTCATAGTGTAGTTTCTTCTTTTTATTCAGTTTAGTCACATGACTTTCTCAATTTGCAGTACGTTTGCCAATCAGTTGTGCAGACGGAATTAATTGCCATTCGTTTTGCCTCATCCCTCTCAACCGTAAAATGTTTCAATTCCTCATCAAACCACAGGGATTTACCGGTTTTTAGTCGTTTTCTTAATGGGTGCATGCTTATTACTAACTGGAATAAGACATTTCATAAATGTGTCAAGTGCAGCGTCTGGTTGCTCCTCATTCCACACCACAGACCAACAAATATTCTTTACATCAACAACATAGGAATCACTACAAAACTTATTGTATGACCTCTTATACACTATATTAGACCCAGCCTTTAGAACTTTTGGCTTTCCTAGATATGGCTACTACATTGTGATCACTACAGCCAATGGATCTGGATACTGCTTTAAAGCAAATTTCTGAAGCATTAGTAAAGATGTGATCAATACATGTTGACGATTTCGTTCGTGTGCGGTTTGTAACTACCCTGGTAGGTTGACTGATAACCAGGTTGAAGGCACTGGTTACAGTTTGAAACTTTTTCTTGAATGGGCAGCTTGATGAAAGCCAGTCAATATTTAAATCACACAGAAAATATACCTCTGTTTGATATCACATGCATTTCACAGGTTATCCAGATACTGACTGTTAGCATTTGGTGGCCAATAGCAGCTTCCCACAAGAATTGGCTTTGGGTGAGGCAGATAAACCTGTAGCCATATTACTTCAACAGTATTTATCATGAGATCCTCTCTAAGCTTTACAGGAATGTGGTTCTGAATATAAACAGCAACACCTCTACCATTGGCATTTTGTCTTTTCTGTAAATGTTATTACCATGTATTGCTACCACTATCGTCAAATGTATTATCCAAGTGAGTTTCAAAGATTGTCAGAACATGAATTTCATCTGTTACTAGCAAAGTATTGATTTCATGAACCTTGTTTCTTAAGCTACATACAGTTGAAGTTGGAAGTTTACATGCACCTTAGCCAAATACATTTAAATTCAATTTTTCACAATTCCTGACATTTAATCCTAGTAAAAATTCACTGTCTTAGGTCAGTTAGGATCATCACTTTATTTTAAGAATGTGAAATGTCAGAATAATAGTATAGAATTATTTATTTCAGCTTTTATTTCTTTCATCACATTACCAGTGGGTCAGAAGTTTACATGCTCAATTAGTATTTGGTAGCATTGCCTTTAAATTGTTTAACTTGGGTCAAACGTTTTGGGTAGCCTTCCACAAGCTTCCCACAATAAGTTGGGTGAATTTTGGCACATTCCTCCCGACAGAGCTGGTGTAACTGAGTCAGGTTTGTAGGCTTCCTTGCTAGCACATGCTTTTTCAGTTCTGCCCACAAATTTTCTATAGGATTGAGGTCAGGGCGTTGTGATGGCCACTCCAATACTTTGTTGTCCTTAAGCCATTTTGCCACAACTTTGGAAGTATGCTTGGGGTCATTGTCCATTTGGAAGACCCATTTGCAACCAAGCTTTAACTTCCTGACTGATGTCTTGAGATGTTGCTTCAATATATCCACATAATCCACACATTTCCTCCCTCATGTTGCCATCTATTTTGTGAAGTGCACCAGTCCCTCCTGCAGCAAAGCACCTCCACAACCTGACGCTGCCACCCCCATGCTTTACGGTTGAGATGGTGTTCTTCAGCTTGCAAGCCTCCCCCTTTTTCATCCAAACATAACGATGGTCATTATGGCCAAACCATTATTTTTTTGTTTCATCAGACCAAAGGACATTTCTCCAAAAAGTACAATCTTTGTCCCCATGTGCAGTTGCAAACCGTAGTCTGGCTTTTTTATGGCGGTTTTGGAGTGGTTGGGTTCTTCCTTGCTGAGCGGCCTTTCAGGTTATGTCGATATAGGACTCGTTTTACTGTGGATATAGATACTTTTGTACCTGTTTCCTCCAGCATCTTCACAAGGTCCTTTGCTGTTCTGGGAACTGATTTGCACTTTTCACATCAAAGTATGTTCATCTCTAGGAGACAGAATGCGTCTCCTTCCTGAGCGGTATGACAGCTGCGTGGTCCCATGGTGTTTATACTTGCGTACTATTGTTTGTACAGATGAACGTGGTCCCTTCAGGCGTTTGGAAATTGCTCCCAAGGATAAACCTGACTTGTGGAGGTCAACAATTTATTTTCTGAGGTCTTGGCTGGTTTCTTTTGATTTTTCCCATGATGTCAAGCAATGAGGAACTGAGTAAGCCTTGAAATACATCCACAGGTACACTTCCAATTGACTCAAATGATGTCAATTAGCCTATCAGAAGCTTCTAAAGCCACGACATAATTTTCCAAGCTGTTTAAAGGCACAGTCAACTTAGTGCATGTACACTCCTGACCCACTGGAACTGTGATCCAGTGAAATAATCTGTCTGGAAACAATTGTTGGAAAAATGACTTGTGTTAAGCACAAAGTAGATGTACTAACCGACTTGTCAAAATTATAGTTCGCTAACAAGAAATCTGTGTAGTGGTTGAAAAGAGTTTTAATTACTCCAACCTAAGTGTATGTGAACTTCCGACTTCAAATGTATGTTAATGTGGTATTTTGAGCCAAAGGGTTAGTTGAGCCACCCCTTGTTTCTAAGAAACTATACATAAAAGTAATCATATGACCAAATATTTAGGAAGAAGAAACCCCATGGAAAAATAATTAAAGATTTTTACAAAGTCTAATGTTTTGTTTTTATATGATTTTATAAAGTTAGTATCTAAGTAGATATTTTTAAAACCTAGCATGAAAGTGCATCCTTGTTGCTGTGTGGGCTAATATAGTAATGTAGAAAACACTTAAATTTGCTCAACTTACCATTGGCAAGTTGAGCCAATGGTAAGTTGAGCAAATTGAAGTGTTTTCTTCCCAGGCATTATTGCTGGCATATGAGGTAGGCCAGGCCCTGGTGTTATGTTAAAAATGTTTAAAAAAAGAACAGTGTTTGTTAGGTGTAAAGCATATGTTAAGAGTTAAACCTGCGTTATAAGACAAAGGTGCTTGTTTTTGGTGAATGAAGATGGATGTGTTTTAAAAAAGTAGTGCTAATATTTAATTCAGTACAGACTTGTTTAAGCATCTTGTCCCTACACTCAACTTACCACATTCCCAGGGTAAGTTGTGCCAAGAAACCACTTTTTTGCCACAAGCTATGTTTTCAAAACTGTTATGTTTACATTAATTCTGATTTTTATTTCTAGCGATGCACAACATCCTGAAATATACAGTACTAGTCAAAAGTTTGGACACACCTACTCATTCAAGGGTTTTCCTTTATTTTTACTATTTTCTACATTGTAGAATAATAGTGAAGACATCAAAACTATGAAATGACACATGGAATCGTGTTAAACAAATCAAAATGTAATCGAGATTCTAAAAAGTGGCCACCCTTTGCCTTGATGACAGCTTTGCACACTCTGGGCAGTAGGTGTGTTCAAACGTTTGACTGGTACTGTATGTAAATATATTTGTTAGAAAGAATACCATATTTAGCTTAATTTGTACATTCAGCATCATCTCAACATACCCCACTCTCCCCTACCCATGCCTAATTTATTGCATAAAGGAGCAGCATCTGTCAACGTAACTGCTAGAGTCAAATTAAGGTCATTGTCACAATAGCTGTGAAGTGGTTTCTGACTAGAGGTTGACGGATTATGATTTTTCAACGCCGATACCGATTTAATTTATTTATAATTCATTTAAAAAATATATATATATTTCTTTATTTATTTGTAATAATGACAATTACAACAATACTGAATGAACACTTATTGGAACTTAATATAATACATCAATAAAATCAATTTAGTCTCAAATAAATAATGAAACATTCAATTTGGCTTAAATAATGCAAAAACAAAGTGTTGGAGAAGAAAGTAAAAGTGCAATATGTGCCATGTAAAAAAAGCTATCGTCTAAGTTCCTTGCTCAGAACATGAGAACATATGAAAGCTGGTGGTTACTTTTAACATGAGTCTTCAATATTCCCAGGTAAGAAGATTTAGGTTGTAGTTATTATAGGACTATTTCTCTCTACCATTTGTATTTCATATACCTTTGACTATTGGATGTTCTTATAGGCACTATAGTATTGTCAGCCTAATCTCAGGAGTTGATAGGCTTGAAGTCATTAACAGCGCAATATTTGAAGCACAGCGAAGAGCTGCTGGCAAACGCAGGAAAGTGCTGTTTGAATGAATGCTTACAAGCCTGCTGCTGCCTACCACCGCTCAGTCAGACTGCTCTATCAAATCATAGACTTAATTATAATATAATAACACACAAATTCAAGCCTTAGGCCATTAATATGGTCAAATCCGGGAACTATCATTTTGAAAACAAAACATTTATTCTTTCAGTGAAATACGGAACAGTTCCGTATTTTATCTAACGGGTGGCATACATAAGTCTAAATATTGCTGTTACATTGCACAACTTTCAATGTTATGTCATAATTAAGTAAAATTCTGGCAAATTTGTAAGCAATGAGCCAGGCGGCCCAAACTGCTGCATATACCCTGACTCTGCTTGCACAGAACGCAAGAGAAGTGACACTATTTCCCTAGTTAAAATAACTTTATGTTAGCAGGCAATATTAACTAAATATGCAGGTTTAAAAAGATATACTTATGTATTGATTTTAAGAAGGGCATTGATGTTTATGGTTAGGTTCACATTGGTGCAACGACAGTGCTTTTTTCGCGATTGAGCTTGTTAAATCACCCGTTTGGCGAAGTAGGCTGTGATTCGATGATAAATTAACAGGCACCGCATCGATTATATGCAACGCAGGACAAGCTAGATAACTACACATGGTTGATGATATTACTAGTTTAACTAGTGATTATGTTATTTTTTTTTATAAGATAAGTTTAATGCTAGCTAGCACCTTACCTTGGCTCCTTGCTGCACTCGCATAACAGGTAGTCAGCCTGCCACGCAGTCTCCTCGTGGAGTGCAATGTAATTGGTGTCCAAAAATGCCGATTACCGATTGTTATGAAAACTTGAAATCGGCCATTCCCATTAATCGGTCGACCTCTATTTCTGACATGAGCAAATGTGCCCGTGTCCTGTTATGTATTGCTATCAGTTTTATTTTCATTACTTCGAATGTCCAGTAAGTGATAGCCATGTCAAGTGCACTTCATGCCATGCCTGTGATATGGACAATGGGGCTTATAGTTAGAGAGAGCTCACTCCAAAATCGAAGGTTGCCAGTTTTTAGGATGATGCACTTGTTTTCCATTCATTTGGGCTGGAGTTATTTATTTAAAGTGGGAGATCAAGCTGATCCTAATTGTTATAGGAACATTTCTATTTTGCCCTGTTTATCAAGTGTGTCAATCAACTGACTGGCTTTCTTGACGTCTATAGTATTCTCTCTGGTATGCAATCTGGTTTCCGCTCAGGTTATCGAGGTGTCACTGCAACCTTAAGTCCTAAATGAGGTCACCATTGCCCTTGATTCTAATTAATGTTGTGCTGCTATTTGTATTGACTTGGCCAAAGCTTTTGATACGGTAGACAATTATATTTTTGTGGGCCGGCTAAGGAGTATTGGTGTCTCGGGTCTTTGGCCTGGTTTGCTAACTACCCCTCTCAAAGAGTGCAGTGTATAAAGTCAGGCAGTGGCTGAGACAGCAGATTTTCTATCACCAAGGGAGTACCCTAAGGCTTGATCCTAGGCCCCATGATCTTCTCCATTTACATTAACCATATAGCTCAGGCAGTAGGAAGCTCTCTCATCCATTTATATGCAGATGATAGTCTTATACTCAGCTGGCCCCTCCCCGGATTTTGTGTCAAATGCTCTACAACAAAGCTTTCTTGGTGTCCAAAAAGCTTTCTCTGCCCTTAACCTTGTTCTGAACACCTCCAAAACAAAGGTCATGTGGTTAGGTAAGAAGAATGCCCCTCTCCCCACCGGTGTGATTACCTCAAGCTCTAAACCCTCAGAGTTAGTAGTCACCTCATACAAGTACTTGGGAGTACAGTGGATCTTCCTTTAAAAGTTGCAGCAACCACTGGTACCATTTAATGCTAGTTTGACAACCAGAGAGGGCACTTTTGAGAAGCATTTGATAGCCTTCAATAGTAGCTGTACTAGAAAATGTAAAACCTTTTTTGTAAGAACATAGTATATGGGACTGATTTGTAAGAAATGTTGCTTAATTAATTTGATTAATATTATGGTGTTTCTGTTACAAGAAAAATGGAAAAACCCTCGGTTTCCGTTAGGATGCAACAGAAAATATGGCACTGTACAACGTGACGGTTGGGAGTAGGCTACAGGGCTGGGCTATTTAGCTAAAGAATCCCTGAGTCGTGTGGGCACGCGGGAGACTGGGGTTCAATTCCCCGATGGGGAGGAAGGAGTAGGCTGTCCTTGTAAATAATAATTTGTTCTTAACCGACTTGCCTAGTTAAATAAAGGTTACACTAAGAGCATAACGTTCCTACACCATCATTTTACTCTAACCAATACCCAAACAGAGATTCAGACAAAATAAAAAATCTCATTGATTTATCAAGGTGCTAAAATAGTTGTTGGCTAATGCTTCAAATCCTATTGCTTCTAACTTCAGTATGCTTTTTAAATAAATAAGACCTACGCCACTTTTAACAGCACATTACTCAACACTAGTGAGACTCATGTCGCCGACAGTAGGCCTACAGTATATCGAAAAATATGACTCTCCGCCAATCATTTATATTTGGAGAATTCTAAATTAAAACCAAAAGCCGCCTCATGGGTCTCCGATTGCGGCCGGCACGGGTGTCTGTAGCAATGCATTTTGCATTGCGGTGACTTATACAGCTGCGCCACTGTGGAGGCCCCATCCATAAAGTATCAAAATACAGAGAGGTGTTGGTAAAGGTATATTGTCCTGCTAATAGCCCATAATGGGCTATTATAATACTGTATATGGTGTCCAGGTCAGGATAACCAAACATTTTATTTATTAAAGCCCAAAGAATGTTGGTACATTATTTATTTTGATCCAATGCCATGAATGAGTGAGTCACTCAGCTTTATGTAGGTGCCGCTATATGATTGTGCCATCAACTTGATAATATTTGAGGTTATTTCTTTATTTTTTAAATTGGGTGAGCGATTTCAATCTGAATGAAGGCCAAAATTATATTTGTAAAGGCCAAAAATGGATTTCTGTTTTTAAAGGGAGAGAAACGCTGGGCCAATTGTGCGCCGCCCTATGGGATTCCCAATCATGGTCGGATGTGTTTTAATAATAATACTTGGGGGAGAGTGAGGCCTAAGAGGGTTTCTATCTGAGACATCTACTACAGCCCTCATCCTCCACATACAACACCAATTCTGCAAGTCACATTCTGTTAAAGGTCCCCAAAGCGCACACATCCCTGGGTCACTCCTCTTTTCAGTTCGCTGCAGCTAGTGTCTGGAACCAGCTGCAACAAACACTCAAACGAGACAGTTATCTCAATCTCTTCATTCAAAGACTCAATCATGGACCCTCTTACTGACAGTTGTGGCTGCTTCGCGTGCTCTATTGTTGTCTCTACCTTTCGCTTGTGCTGTTTGTGCCCAATAATGTTTGTACCATGTTTTGTGCTTCTACCATGTTGTCATCTTGTGTTGCTGTCATGCTATCTTAGGTCTCTCCTTATGTAGTGCTGTGATGTCTCTTGTCGTGATGTGTTTTGTCATTTTTTTTATTTTTTATCCCAGACCCCATTCCCGCTGGAGGCTTTTTTTTGTATTTTGGTAGGCCGTCCATCGTAAATAAGAATTTGTTAACTGACTTGCCTAGTTAAATAAAGGTTCAATAATTAAAAATACAAAAATTTACATTTTAAAGTAGTAAGCTAAAAACAAAGTCCAAAGGGTTATTTTCATTGTGGTCCTCTTAGACAGTGAGATGGCAGGTGGGCAAGACTGACACATCATACTTTAGGCCTAGAGAAGATTCAGATCCACACAACAGATGCAATATAATTAACTTTTTAGACACCTTTTTTGAGGTCTAGAAAATGACTTTGTTGACTCCAAGGCAAAGTTCCTATCTCTTTTTAAGGCCCTCACCCTGGCTTAAAGTTATGTTCCTATATTTCTCTAATCTCTACATAAGAGCATTGTGTTTTCACTGAGCTTAATGATGGTTTGGAGGTGGTCCTGCAGACAGGAAAGCGGATGGAGATGACGGGCTTATTATCTCCCCATCAGTACAAGGATCCTCTTTGATTAATGATGTTAGAGACAATTCCCCCAATCTCCCCTCTCTTTTTCATGGCAAATAAGTATGATGTTGGCCGCTGGTGCGTCTCTGGGCTGCATGTGTTTCTGACTGGCAAGGGCTGCCATCGTAAATCTAGGGAAGAGAATGGAGCATCTTGTTGCCCTTAGTCTGACACTGATTCAACAGAGCACATGGCTAAATTAAACTAGTTTGAGGATGTGAAGGTCTGATAGGATAAGTACAACAATATGTGTGGGAACAAACATGTGAGAAGGACCCCCTGAATGTCATTATGGGTTTAGTGTCATTTTCTTTCTTCTCCTATAAATATTTATGTTCGGCTGGGGTTGATCTCCCTAGACCCAGTTCAATACAGCTGCTATTATGTGATTTATAACCATTATTGCCTTTCCCAACAAGCAAATGATTTGATGGAACTCGCTGTGTTATATAGCCCTGATGGTCCCTCTCATAATGAGCATCCTAACTTTACCTGCCATAAACATAGCTTTATCTGGGCGACGAGCGTACAATGGGGGTTGTCTGGATGTGAGGTGAGTTCTAATGGTACAATACCATTACCTCATCCAATAATTCAGCACCTCTTATGGTAAAGTAGCATTTCTAGCATGAACTGTAGGCTTCGTGCCTTCTGCCAATCATCTCAATCCTCAAATGGCTCTGTAATGCTGTTGAAGTGCCTCATCTGTCAAGGGGAGTAATTCTGAAGACAATTTTTTTTTTCTTGTTTTGCATGAAGGAAACTGACACTTGTGATTTTGTTGGATATGGGCATTGTTTGAGTGTTAGGCGTGGGGTACAGAGTACCTTTGATGGTGTGCAATAAAGCTATGACCCATTAACTTCCATATTCATCCCCCTGTTTTATTCACTGATGGCTGGAAATAAAACTGAATAATAAAGGGGAGCTTTGGAGTGCTTCTGACAGGCTTCACTCCATCCTCTGTATCTGTGTTGGTAGAGTCGAACCATTTGCAGCTCCACTCTGTATTTTAGAGAATTAGCCAGCACAGACAGACTCCGGCAGGCACGTCCACATAAAAAATTACCATAGTGTACTATAGTACTTACTATAGTGTTTTGCAGACTACTGTAATATTCACTAAAGTCCGCAAAAACACTAGTGACTACTGTAATATTTACTGTTGGATATGGTAGTGTTTACTATAGTATCAATACTGTAAAGAAAAACTGCACTATATACTGTAGTGTTTTTGCAGACTACTGTATTGTGGTATTTAATGTAGGGTTTTTGTGGACTGTATTTACTGTAGATTTTTTGCCGGCCATTACTCTAGTATTTACTATAGTAGTTTTGTTATCTTTGACATAGCAGTGGAGGCTTTGTTCTTGAGGAAACCTACTGGACAAAATACTCAAACAGCAAATTTTCCATAACCTGTAGATGGGTGGGACTGAGGTCTGAACGGACAGTTCAGAGTTTCTTAAAAAAAAAAAAAAAAAGAAGTTTAATAACCTTTATGGAAAACAACATATGGTTTATACTTGGCTTGTAGGTTATGGGGGAGGGGAAAGGGTATATGCAAATTAAATACTGTAGTGTTTTTTTTTTTGTTGTGAACATTACTTTTAGTATTTTACTGTAGTGTTTTTGTAGTCTGTAGTATTTACTACAGTATATTGTAAGCACTACACATGATCAAGGAATACTACAGTTTACTACAGAGTTATATTCTATATTAAACAGTAACATAGTTTCCTGTGGGTACATATACACGCATGCAGGCAAACACTCACAGCCCACCCAGTCAGTCTCCACACGCTCTCTCTCGCTCTCTCGCTCTGATAATCTCAGCCTTCAAAGTGGCTGTTGCCTCTCCTCGGCTGAGCCTAATAGGGTATGAATGAGCTGCAACCCAGTGCAGAATGAGGCACGTACCGCATGGCACTGACACATATCACCATCATCATCGCCATGATCATCAGCATAAAGCCACTGCCAATCAGTCATCAGCATCCCACCCATTGAAAGAGAGCGAGCAGCCCAGCCCTCCACTGCCACCTCACCTACTCTAAACCCTACTCGCCTGCCTCAAGGCATTGATTTTTAATCCCTCAAGCCTGTCAGTTTAAAATGGGATGCGTTTACATGGTGGATAAGTAACAGCTGTGTATGGTCAGCTGACAATCGGTCTGCCAGCGCATCACCGGGGGCACTCTGCCTGCCCTCCAGGACACCTACAGCACCTGATGTCACAGGAAGGCCAAGGACGTCCACCTCCCGAGCCATGGCCTGTTCACCCTGCTACCATCCAGAAGCCGAGGTCAGTACAGGTGCAGCAAAGCTGGGACAGAGACCGAACCTGTTTTTCAATCTCAATGCCATCCGACTGTTAAATAGACATCACTAGCCAGCTATCACCCGGTTACTCAACCTGCACCTTAGAGAATTCTGCCCTATAGACTTGGAATCACTGGTCACTTTAATAATGTTTACATACTGCTTTACTCATTTCATATGTATATACTGTATTCTATTCTACTGCATTTTAGTCAATGCCACTCCGACATTGCTTGTCCTAATATTTTTGTATATATTTCTTAATTCCATGTATTTTTAGATGTGTGAATTGTTAGATATTACTGCACTGTTGGAGCTAGGAACACAAGCATTTCGCTACACCCACAATAACATCTGCTAAATGTGACCAATAACATTTGATTTGAATTATATTGTGTTCCCTACAGGTTATAGAAAAGAACAGAAGCACTGAGATATCTGCTCTAATGGATCTTAGTATTTCTTCAGTAAGTTTCCTCAAAGAGAAAGCTCCCACTTCTATGTAGAAAATGTATAAATCAAAAACACCATGGTAAGCACTACAGTAATTACTATAGTGTATATACACTATAGTAAACCGTAAATACTACAGTAATCACTGTAGTTTTTTGTTGTTGCAGACTTTAGTCCACAAAAACACTACAGTAAAGTGCAAAACACTACATGCCAAACTATTGTATACTATAGTATTTTTCATGTTGGAGGATTGCATCAGATATTAGGGCACAAAAAAAACAGAACAGTAGTCAGACTCACACCACAGGTGGGCCTGTATAACATGCATGGCAATCAACTTCTTGTGTAACAGACCGAACATTGATTTCTCCTCTTCACCAGAGATGAAAGACTTGAGTGTTTGTTTTACACCCCTTTGACATTCTCTGCCTGAATCTGACAGGTGATTAATCAACACTTTTGTTGTTACAAAGATGCTATTTTGGCACAGCATGGCAAAGTAGCACCATGCTAAATCACATATTTAGAAACAGGGCTGTAACCAGTAGGAGCTCATTTACTGCATTTCTATACAATTAAACAACTTTAAAATGCTATTTGGAGAACAGCAAAAATGATCCCACCATTAATTATCACCTTGGCTGCTGTAGGTTAATTTACTATTACCCATCCAATTGTAATGTTATACCCCTGAAAGGGAGGAAATATGAGATGCTACATGTCAGTGTGAATCATCAGCGACTGTTCAGTCAGATTTAATGAATTGCATAAAATCATCAACCCTTTACATCAGGGTGGGGGACGACCGGCCCGTATATGGCCTACGAGACCGTTTGATCAGCCCCCCGAGACAATTTATAAATACTTTTACATTTATTTATTTTTTAAAGCTTGACGTCGTTTTTCTACAAAATAAAATGTATATATTTTTTATTCGAAGTGAAAGGCAATCCTGTATGCCTATTTTGTGGGGATGTACTTGCAGGAATGAAAAATACATTTGGAGCGTCATTACAGTTCAAAACATGCTAAACTGAATTGCAAGGACATCTTCGTGTGAAAAAAGTCACTACTCTTCAGCGGGGTTTAAGTGCCCAACAAGTCGCCTTTACTTAACCTCGTTTGGATGGGGAAAATGTTATGCAAGCAAGTTATGGTGAGCGAGTTTATCGCAAAGAAACTGAAGGATAATTTGTAAAAGAGTTGCTAGCACCAGACGAAGTTAAATTGTTCCAGTGTCAGTTTGTCTCGAATCGTCACCGAGCGGATAACTGGCATGGCGCAAGATCATTTAAACTTTGAGCAAGCAAGAAATGTCGAGATTCTCTTTGGCATGTGATGAAACGACTAACATAACAAATACGGCCTAATTTGCCATTTTTGTGCGTGGGATTACTGCTGAGTTTGACACAAGGGAGGGATTGCTGTCTTTGGAAGCCATGTATGGCACAACCGGACGTGAGAACTTGTTGGAGATATGTCTCCGCTATGAGCAAATTTGAGCAACGGTTTGAAAAAATGTAAGTGGCCTTAGTACAGATGGAGCGCCAGCCATGGTTGGCTCGAAAAAGGGGTTAACCGCATTAGTGAAAAAATAAATGAGTTGTCTTGAACCAAGTGATTTTAATTGTATGCAACTGCATCATACATCAAAGTCTGTGTGCACAGTCCCTGAAGCCGAACAACGTAATGGCAGCTGTAGTGTCGACCACCAATTTTATCAAAAGCAAAGAGCTGAACAACCGCCAATTTATGGAGCTATTGAGTAATCTTGAATCGGAGTCGGGTGATCTGGTTTACCACTGAGGTGCGACGGTTGAGCCGTGGAAACGTGCTCGCGCAGTTTACGGACTGAAGGATGAAGTCAAACAATTCATGGAGATGAAGGGGGAACCTGTCGCGGAACTGAGTGACAAGTGGATGTGTGATTTGGCCTTCATGGTGGACATAACCAAGTATATGTCTGACTTGAACGTCAAGCTCAGTTAAAGCTGTGGCAAGTCCAACTGGAAAGGGGTAACAGTGCATTTTCCTACTCTGCAAGGATAAGAGCCTGAGAATATGCCGGTGAGTGTGGAAAGCTCGTGAAGGCATTTGGTGGGCGGTTTAATGATGTGAAAAGTAAACAACTGGAGTTTTAACATATTTGCAACCCCGTTTAACGTCGAACCAGCTGATGGGCCGGATGGCCTACAACACGAAGTCTTGGAGCTCAATGCCAGGTACAACAACCTCCCTCTCTTTGAGTACTACAAAATGTACGTTAGCACTGAGCATTTTCCTGTTCTGAGGAGACATGCACTTACATTTGCATCTGTGTTCGGGATGACCTACTGCTGTGAGCAGTTATTTTCCTAACCGACTCTTGCAAAGACTCGATTCCGCTCAAGACTGACTCGAACCTGGGAAAACCAGGTAGCGTCCGCTTCACTGCCAGCTGACATCAAACGCCTCGTCAAAGATGAGTAGTTTCAGCTATCCCATTAGAGGTGAGTTTGAACAAGTAATCATAATGATAAAAACATTATTTACAATACTACTAGTTATTTATTTGAATATTACTTAGTGATGTAGTGGTAAAAAAAAGGTGGGTAATGGTTAAACTAAACTCCTGTAGGCGATCGAGATAAGACCACCGATATAAACTACAACGTATGGCATTTTAGAACTGTATTGTTTGCATTTTGATTTCATTTTAATATAGACGTATAGGGAAGATCTTTTAAATTCCTAACTTGTTTGATAAGATTATTTTCTCAGGGCACCCCACATGGGGTCCAACCCCAAGTTTGGGAACAATGGTTTGCTTTCTTCTCTCTGTCTTCTCTGCTTCCTCACGCATGCATTGCCAAAAAGATCATTGCAGCCTGCCTCAGCCTCACCCCTGAGTGCCACATCACTATCTGTCACAGAAGCCTACTCACTGTAAAGCAAAGTTATGAGAACTTAGTAAAACATATGCTAGTAGCCTATTTTTGCCCCTGCTGAGGTAGGCTCCGTTTAACATTAGCTTCTTACTTAGTCCTTCCTTCTAGGTGGCTTAGTAATACTAGCCACAGCCCTTAAATGTTAATGCAATAGAAGTATATAAGCGATTTATTTACTAGCTGTGCAGTCATTCTGAGTCATTTTTTTGTTTGTTTAAAATTGCCTTTTGTCCGGCATCTTGCAAACTCACTGTCAGCAGCGTTGCTAGTTGCCTACTTGTGCCAAATCTTAGCTGGGGCAGTTTGTTTTACGTCTCAGGCTCTTGACCTGTGCCGCTTGACCTAGCCGTTTGAATGAGTGGTGAATGTGCTACTAAAGGCATATCCGGGCAACGCAGGCGAACATAACCTCTCTAGGGTAGGTGGCACCAAATCGTCCCACCTACGTAACAGCCAGTGGAATCCTGTGGCGCGTTATTCAAATACCTTAGAAATGCTATTACTTCAATTTCTCAAACATATGACTATTTTACACCATTTTAAAGACAAGACTCTCGTTAATGTAACCACACTGTCCGATTTCAAAAAGGCTTTACAACGAAAGCAAAACATTAGATTATGTCAGCAGAGTACCCAGCCAGAAATAATCAGACACCCATTTTTCAAGCTAGCATATAATGTCACATAAACCCAAACCACAGCTAAATGTAGCACTAACCTTTGATGATATTCATCAGATGACAACCCTAGGACATTGTTATACAATACATGCATGTTTTGTTCAATCAAGTTAATATTTATATCAAAAACCAGCTTTTTACATTAGCATGTGACTAGCATGTGACTAGCATTCCCACCGAACACTGCCGGTGAATTTACTAAATTACTCACGATAAACGTTCACAAAAAGCATAACAATTATTTTAAGAATTATAGATACAGAACTCCTCTATGCACTCGATATGTCCGATTTTAAAATAGCTTTTCGGTGAAAGCACATTTTACAATATTCTCAGTAGATAGCCCGGCATCACAGGGCTAGCTATTTAGACACCCAGCAAGTTTAGCACTCACCAAAGTCAGATTTACTATAAGAAAAATGTTATTACCTTTGCTGTCTTCGTCAGAATGCACTCCCAGGACTTCTACTTTAATAACAAATGTTGGTTTGGTCCCAAATAATCCATCGTTATATCCAAATAGCGGCGTTTTGTTCGTGCGTTCAAGACACTATCCGAAAGGGTAAATAAGGGTGACGAGCATGGCGCAATTCGTGACAAAAAAAATCTAAATATTCCATTACCGTACTTCGAAGCATGTCAACCGCTGTTTAAAATGAATTTTTATGCCATTTTTCTCATAAAAAAGCGATAATATTCCGACCGGGAATCTGCGTTTAGGTAAACAGATGAAAGAAAATAAAGCACGGGGTCGACTCGGGCACGCGCCTAAGCCCATAGTACTCTGATCGGCCACTTGCCAAAAGCGATAATGTGTTTCAGCCAGAGGCTGCCTCGATATCGTTCAGCTTTTTCCCGGGCTCTGAGAGCCTATGGGAGCCGTAGGAAGTGTCACGTTAGAGCAAAGATCCTCAGTCTTCAATAAAAAGAGCCAAGATGAAACACAACTTGTCAGACAGGCCACTTCCTGCATGGAATCTTCTCAGGTTTTGGCCTGCCATATGAGTTCTGTTATACTCACAGACACCATTCAAACAGTTTTAGAAACTTTAGGGTGTTTTCTATCCAAAGCCAATAATTATATGCATATTCTAGTTACTGGGCAGGAGTAATAACCAGATTAAATCGGGTACGTTTTTTATCCGGCCGTGTCAATACTGCCCCCTAGCCCTAACAGGATAACGAACAAACTGTTAATGATTCCACTTGTTCGCAAAGAGGCATGCGCAATTAGAATTCACTCAGATCAAGAATATAAGCTTTCTCTGCTTTTGATAAACACTGGGAGCAATAGTTAGATGTTGACCCATAAATTATTTTCTATATGTACAAAATATACTACATGACCAAAAGTACTGTATCTGGACACTTGCTCGTCGAACATCTCATTCCAAAATCATGGACATTAATATGGAATTGGTCCCCCCCCTTGCTGCAATAACAGCCTTTCTACTTAATGTTAGAACATTGCTGCAGGTACTTGCTTCCATTCAGCCACGAGCAATAGTGAGGTCGAGCACTGATGTTGGGTGATTAGGCCTGGCTCCAATTCATCCCACAGGTGTTTGATGGAGTTGAGGTCAGGGCTCTGTGCAGGCCAGTTAAGTTCTTCCTCACCAATCTCGACAAACCACTTCTGTATGGACCTCGCTTTGTGCAGGGGGCATTTTCATGCTGAAACAAGAGATGGCCTTCCTCAAACTGTTGCCACGAAGTTGGAAGCACAGAATTGTCTAGAATGTCATTGTATGCTGTAGCGTTAAGATTTCCCTTCACTGGAGCTAAGGGGCCTAGACCGAACCATGAAAAACAGCCCCAGACCGTTAATTCCTCCTCTACCAAACTTTACAGTTTGTACTATGCATTGGGGCAGGTAGTGTTCTCCTGGCATCCGCCGAACCCAGATTCGTCTGTTGGACTGCCAGATGGTGACTCATCTCCAGAGAACGCATTTCCACTGCTCCAGAGTCCAATGGTGGCGAGCTTTACACCACTCCAGGCGACGCTTGGCATCACGCATGGTGATTTTAGGCTTGTGTGCGGCTGCTCGGCCATACAAACCCATTACATGAAGCTCCTGACAAACAGTTCTTGTGCTGACTTTGCTTCCAGAGGCAGTTTGGAACTCTGTAGTGAGTGTTGCTACCGAGGACAGATTATTTTTTCAGCGCTCGGTGGTCCCGTTCTGTGAGCTTGTGTAGCCTACCACTTTGTGGCTGAGCCGTTGTTGCTCCTAGACGTTTCCACTTCACAATAACAACACTTACAGTTGACCGGGGCAGCTCTAACGGGACAGAAATTTGACGAACTGACTTGTTGGAAAGGTGGTATCCTATGATGGTGCCAAGCTGAAAATCACTGAGCTCTTCAGTAAGGCCATTCTACTGCCAATATTTGTCTATGGAGATTGCATGGTTGTGTGCTCGATTTTTATACACCTGTCAGCGACGGGTTTCATTTACTATAACACATTAACAAACACTTTGATATCTGAATAGCCTGTCATCAGTTGATTTAACATTATAGATGAAACGTTTGTCATTCAAGGGATTCAGAATTGCTTGGAAGACTCCCTGAGCAATTCACAACTGCTTCCATCAAGTATAGGGCAAAACATTTGCATCAAATGTGTGTTGCTGATATACTGTATACAGCCTACTTTCAGGAATCTGTTGTAACCAATATTTTTTTCTTCCTTTGCCTCCTTTCACATCATTGACACGTTGTCACCTGCCTCCCTTAACTTCACTGCGCACCAGCTTTGCGCTTAACAGACAATTTCCCGCCTAACGAGCACATAATTGTGGTTGTCGCTACGCTAATAGCTCTTTTAGCGACTCCCAAACAGACTTTAGGCCCACAACAGAGACCCTAGCCAGCCAACGTGCTGAAATGAATCTCTGAACAGACTGGGGGCTTCCAAACAAAATGTCACCTGCTGAAAGAATAGGTGAAAAATGCATGCAAAGGAACTGCATTATTTAGATGAAGCCAACCTGAACACGGTGTCAATATTTCTGTGTTGTGAATGCAGGTGTCTTAATGGAGAATGATTGTATTTTAGGGAGGTGCCGTTTTTAATTGGGTTCTCCCTCAGACAGAGGAAAGTGTCGCCAGGGCTGGATAATTAATTGTTTGCTTTGTGATACCAGGCTTAATGCTGACAACTCAAGTGTTTTTTTTATTTATTTTTTATTTATTATTTTTTTACGGACACTCCGACTTAATAAATTGGTCCATCTGTCAAATAAACCTTGACTTAACCTTAATCATGAATATATTCAAAAAAGTGTAATGTGGAACCCATTTTTGCCGCCCAAGCTGAGATGCACTCTCCCATTTTACTCCATCATTCGGCTCTACAAAACAATTAGTTTACCGACTGCATAATTGTGCCTTAGTCGGCCAGCCGCAACCCAGTTTGAATGTCAGCCCGAATAATGTTTATCAGTCGCTTTTGTGACTTTGTTTTCTCAAATAACCCAATTTCAACATGACCTTTCTACAGCAATGCGGTATAATGGCAGAAAAGGACATTCAATGAAATCTGGGTGCTTTTAATTGTGCCTGTAACCAATCCTAGTAGTGGTCTTTGTGACATTTTAAAACGCATGAAGTGATTCAATTTAGCCGAAAATAAATTCTGTGGAGCAGCTCACTGAGCTAAGTCGTTAGAGGAGTGGACTGCCAGAGTCTTGTAATAATCATAGCCTTGCACTCTGGAAGTGATCAGGTAGCAAAGATGTGGAGAAACCCATTGACCTTGGTTTAGTCAGTGACCAGTTACTCTTGTGCCCATTTAGTCTTTGTTGGTATTTTGTCCACCATGTTCATGCAACACCAGCATGGGTGAAGCACGGTGGCCATTTTGTGCTTACAGAAATCTGAGTTCCCTAAAAGCCTATGCAAATCATTGTTGGGATAGATGCCACCTTTGTATGTAATAAGTCGTCATAATATTAGATATATAGATTTTGAGTACATTGACAATTCTTACCACTTTTGGGAGAGGCCCCAGTCTCTAAAAATGTTCGGCCAACATCGAAAAGGCTCTTATAAGACATTGACTCAAGCAGCCCAACCCATACTCGGGTAACTCATCCCATTCTCACTATTTCAGAGTTATCATCGTACTGCTACATATAGCCATATTCCCAGAGGTATTGTCAGTAAAAATCTTATGATCATAAAGTTGAGTTCCACTGTTTAGCACTGTTACCACAGCAGGTTATCCAATTGGGGTATGCTCGTCCAGTGCTATTATTTCAAATAGCACAAAATGCCCCCACTGTTTTCAAGTCGCGTACAGGGCTTGGGCTGTGCCATATCCCCAGGGTCTGGAAGGGGACCCATATACTCCCTCTTCACAAAGGTGGTGACCCGTTTGACCTAAATAATTATCACTCCATTTTCTAAACTCTCTTGCCTAGCAATAATTCTAGAATCCTTCGTAAACACTTAGATTCTTTGACACTGTGGATCACTCATTACTTACTCAGAGGCTTTCATCAATTGGCCTGGACTAGGCTGAGTAGCTGATTTTTAAAATTATTTAACCCTTTAGACCCCATTAGAATGCTTCTGTAGATTACTGAGAATTTAAGGTGATGCATATTTTCTCACATTTCAAACAGACATGGCTAAAAAACAAATAACATTTACAAGTTAACTTAGTTTTAAAGAGCACAATTTTTATTCCAACTGAAATAAGGATGTATGATAGGTAGTTTGTTGGTCTTTCGAGTATAGTGTTACACTTTCACTTTAAATGTGCTATAGCTACACTTTAAATGTGTAGCTATATCAAATCAAATTTATTTATATAGCCCTTCTTACATCAGCTGATATCTCAAAGTGCTGTACAGAAACCCAGCCTAAAACCCCAAACAGCAAGCAATGCAGGTGTAGAAGCACGGTGGCTAGGAAAAACTCCCTAGGAAAAACTCCCTAGAAAGGCCAAAAACCTAGGAAGAAACCTAGAGAGGAACCAGGCTATGAGGGGTGGCCAGTCCTCTTCTGGCTGTGCAGGGTGGATATTATAACAGAACATGGTTAAAATGTTACATAAATGACCAGCATGGTCAAATAATAATAATCATAGTAGTTGTCGAGGGTGCAACAAGCACGTCCGGTGAACAGGTCAGGGTTCCATAGCCGCAGGCAGAACAGTTGAAACTGGAGCAGCAGCACGGCCAGGTGGACTGGGGACAGCAAGGGGTCATCATACCAGGTAGTCCTGAGGCATGGTCCTAGGGCTCAGGTCCTCTGACAGAAAGAGAGAATTAGAGAGAGCATATTTAAATTCACACAGGACACCGGATAAGACAAGAGCACTTTCAATGAATTCTATTGTTGTTTTCATGTTTTATGTACCGTCAAACGATTAACACTCAACACAACAAGAATCCCTAGAGGATTTAAATTTGACTAAATGACTCACTCAAAATATACGAAGTATAATATATTATACTTATAAATATTATTTACATAATACAAAATGTGACCAGAGGACCATATTCAGACTAATTTGTTCGGGTTTTGAAATACTATTTGATTGACAGTGGCTGTTACAGAAGTAAAAATGCAAACTATTCAGACTATTTCACAATGTAGATAACCTCTCTCAGTAAGATTTAGTACAGACTAGGCCTAACACAAAATGTACAAATAGTAGCCTATTTTGACGACAATTCAGTGAATTGGATGTGGTGGAGGACAGGTTGGAGTTAAACACCAGATCTGGGGAAAAAAACTGATTCCTGACACTTTTAAAAACAACTCCAAAACCCCTGCCACTGGCCCAGGCTGTGTGGTACAAGGATGAATGGTGGGACGGGGCACGTAGACTCCCCTCTCCGGTATGCTCTCCCTCTTTCCCCCCCCCCCCCCCTCCCTTGGCTTCTTCCTCTCCCTCTGCTTACTCCTCTTCCTCCACAGCTTCATGTTCCCCTCCTTCTACTCTCCTCTTACTCCACCCCTCCCCCCTAACTCCACATCTCTATCCATCCAATCATCTCTAAATCCTCTCCCTCCTTGCCTTTTGCTGCTGAGCCCTGACTCGCCACATCACTTCTCTTGCTTTCACTGACCTATTTTGTGTGCATGTTATATGTAGGCTGTCATTTTTTTAAATTTATGTAGTTCTGTCCTTGCTGTTCTTGTCTATCAATCTTCTGTATTATGTTTTGTGTTGACCTCAGGAAACAATATCATGATGCTATACAGCACTTTCAATCATTTATGATGTCCTTAGTGGACAGATTGTTTCTCAGTTCATGGTGTGCATGTCAGACTGATGGACAATCAGACAGAATAGAGTACACACAAATACATTTGTGAATATGATCATAGATGGGTTAGATTATAACCATAAAGGCTCTATAAGGTACACACTGACCCATTGTCAGTTGACTTTTCATAGATCGTAAGAAGTCAAAGCATGTGGCACAATGGTTTACAGATTCAACACATCAACTATTGTTTATTTATTTAGGATGTTGAAAGTAAAATATTACAAAGATGACACTGCAATTTAGCTAAACAGGTATAGAATAATTCTTCATCTATTTTTATGGGCATAGTTAGCTGGTTGTCTTTGTAAGGAGGGAGTTGGACGAACAAGTGACAGTGTTGCAAGCGAAGCACAATTTTGCCTACAATCAACTCTCGTTTTGTTGCCTGACAGACTAAGTACAGAGTTTGCCAATGTTTGCTGATTAGTTACAAAGCTGGGCCAGTTTCCAAATGAATTGCTAGCAACTTGTTAGCTGCCTATGCAAACAAGTATCATTGCAACTCAATAGCATATGAGCTCCACTGCGCAGGCATCCACCCTAACACAACAGCTAAGCTGCCAAAGAATGGGAAACCCGAGGCCTATGAATATCTACACCTAGCAAACATGATTACACCATGACCTAAAACACTAATTACTCTAATCTTAATTTCGGTGACTAGTTAGCTGGTTGTCTGTATGAGTAGCTAGGGAAAGTAACAGCTGACGTTGACGCTTCGCGAGAGCAGGCCACAATCAATAGCCTGATCAACTCTATCAACTCTGTCACACTGCATGAGGCAAATATCTCTCAGATATACAGTGGCAATAAAAAGTATGAACTTTTTGGCAATAAAAAAAATCATCAAATTTGATCTGATCTTCATCCCGGTCACAACAATAGACAAACAGTTTGCTTAAACTAATAACAAACAAACAATTATACGTTTTCGTGTCTTTATTGAACACACCATATAGACATTCACAGTGCAGGGTGGAAAAAGTGTATGAACCCTTGAATAATTGGTTGACCCTCCTTTGACAGCAATAACCTCAACCAAACATTTTTCTGTAGTTGCGGATCAGACCTGCACAACGTTCAGGAGGCAGTTTGGACCATTCCTCTTTACAAAACGGTTTCAGTTCAGCAATATTCTTGGGATTTCTGGTGTGAACTGCTCTCGAGTTCATGCCACAGCATCTCAATCGGGTTGAGGTCAGGACTGACTGGGCCACTCCAGAACTGGTATTTTCTTCTGAAGTCATTCTGTTGTTGATTTACTTCTGTGTTTTGGGTCATTGTCCTGTTGCGTCACCCAACTTCTGAACTTCTATTGGCTGGCAGACAGCCTAACATTCTCCTGCAAAATATCTTGATAAACTTGGGAATTCATTTTTCTGTCGACGATAGCAAGCTGTCCAGACCCTGAGGCAGCAAAGCCGCCCCAAACCATGAGGCTCCCTCCACCATACTGTACAGTTGGGATGAGGTGTTGGTGTGCTGTGCCTTTTTTTTTCTCTCCACACAGTGTTGTGTGTTCCAAACAACTCAACTAGTTTCATCCATCCACATATGTTGCCAGTAGCGCTGTGGAACATCCAGGTGCACTTTTGCAAACTTCAGACGTGCAGCAATGGGGTTTTTTGGACAGCAGTGGCTTCTTCCGTGGTGTCCTCCCATGAGCACCATTCTTGTTTTACGTGTCGTAGACTCGTCAACAGAGATGTTAGCATGTTCCAGAGATTTCTGTAAGTCTTAAGCTGACACTCTAGAATTCTTCTTAACCTCATTGAGCATTCTGCGCTGAGCTCTTGCAGTCATCTTTGCAGGACGGCCACTCCTAGGGAGAGTAGCAACAGTGCTGAACTTTCTCCATTTATAGACAATTTGTCTTACTGTGGACTGATGAGCATCATGGCTTTTAGAGATACTTTTGTAACCCTTTCCAGCTTTATGCAAGTCAACAATTCTTAATCTTAGGTTTTCTGAGATCTCTTTTGTTCGAGGCATGGTTCACATCAGACAATGCTTCTTGTGAATAGCAAACTCAAATTTTGTGAGTGTATTTTATAGGGCAAGGCAGCTCTAACCAACATCTCCAATCTCGTCTCATTGATTGGACTCCAATTAGCTTTTGGAGAACTCATCAGCCTAGGGGTTCACAATTTTTCCAACCTACACTGAATGTTTAAATTGTTTTCAATACAGACAAATGTTAACCTCTTGGGGCTATGTGGGACGCTAGCGTGCCACCCGTGGTGCACCCTATCAACAGCAGGTGCATTTCAAGAGCGGCAAATTTGAAACCAAATAAATGTCAAAATTCAAATTTTTCAAACATACAACTATCTTACACCCTTTGAAAGATAAACATCGAAAATACTATGTAAATAATCCATTACCTTTGATTCTCTTCATCAGATGTCACTTCCAGGAGTCCCAGGTCCATAACGAATGTAGTTTTGTTCAAAAAAGCTCATTTATGTCCAAAAAGCTCTGTGTTGTTAGCACATGATCTAAGCCCGCCGGACTTCACTTCATGAACGAGGGGAAAAAATATATTTACGTTCGTTCAAACATGTCAAACGTTGTATAGCATAAATCATTAGTGCCTTTTTTAACCAGAACATGAATAATATTCAAGGTGGACGAATGCATTCTCTTTTAAAACGTATTGGAACGAGGGTACCTAACATGACCTCGCGCGCCAGAGTCTAATCGGCCATCACCGTTCCAAGGCTCTTGTTCGGTCAGATCTCATAGTAGAAGATTCAAAACACTTTGTAAAGGCTGGTGACATCTAGTGGAAGCAATAGGAAGTGCCAAAACATTAATCAGCCCCTGTGTGTTTCAATGGCATAGGCTTAAAGGTAATTCAACACATCAGGTATCCACTTCCTGTCAGAAAATGTCTCAGGGTTTTGCCTGCCAAATGAGTTCTGTTATACACAGACACCATTCAAACAGTTTTAGAAACTTTAGGGTGTTTTCTATCCATATATAATAAGTATATGCATATTCTAGTTACTGGGTAGGATTAGTAACCAGATTAAATCGGGTACGTTTTTTTATCCAGCCGTGAAAATACTGCCCCCTAGCCCCAACAGGTTAATCATTTGTGTGTTATTAGTTTAAGCACACTGTCTATTGTTGTGACTTAGATGAAGATCAGATCGAATTTGATGACCAATTTATGCAAAAATCCAGGTAATTCCAAAGGGGTCACATGCTTTTTCTTGCCATTAACTTTCAGCTGACAGAAACCATAATTATAAGGGCACAAGGTGAGACACAGATGCAGACACGGAAGGCAGATGGTTTGAGTCTTTTGATATTTATTAATGATCCAAAAGGGGTAGGCAAGAAAATGGTCGTGACAGGCAAATGGTCAAAACCAGTTCAGAGTCCAGGAGGTACAGTGTGGCAGGCTCGAGGTCAGGCCGGGGGGTACAGAGTCCAGAACAGGCAAGGGTCAAAACCGGGAGGACTAGCAAAAGAGAATATGAAAGGCAGGCGCATGGGAAAAAACGCGCTGGTAGACTTGGAACATACAAGACGAACTGGCACAGACAGGCAGAAAACACAGGTTTAAATACCCAGGGGAAGATGGGTGACGCCTGGGGGTGACAATAACATGAATTAGTTAATAGAAATGACTGTTTACAACACTATTAAAATGCTTATACTCCCCAGATTCCTTTGTTTGCATATATATATTTCAATTTAAAGGTTTATTAAGTTTTCTTGTTTTTCAATCAACCAACAAAACACATTCCACATTCACAGATGTGAGACTTAAACATTTTAAAAAATAATTATATAAAATAAATTGCAGCCACACTATCAAGGTTCTTATTAGCTATTTCCAGCCTTAGCTGAGATGACGAGCAAATAATTAGTTTTTAGATTTTACAGCACCTTACACATGTATCTGCTCATTTCCCTAATCACCCCATTCACTCTGTCCAATTTGAAATATAGTTGAGTAGTGGAGACCAGAGTCTATCGAACTTGGGCTGTCTCTTGTGGAGGTCATAAATGAGCTTTTCAAGAGGGATAAAGTCAACAATCTGGTCAATCTACATTTTAAATGTAGGAGAGGTATTAGAGGCCCACAATGGAAGAATACATTTCTTAGCGAAGTATGTAATAGTCATAAGCAGATTTTCTCTGTCAGGATCAAGAACAAAGTCCTGCTGGGTATTAAGAAGATAGATACACGGGGTCATATCAAACTGTACATCTAGTATTTTCTGTGCAGTAGTATGTATAGATTGCCAGATTCTGGCAATCTCTCTACAGCTACAAAATACATGCATATAGGTTCCACTTTCAGAGGTACATCTTTTACAGTTAGGAGAAATGTCTGTTTTCATTCTATGGAGTCTCAAAGGAGTGTAATAAAATCTTTACAAAAACTTACATTAGTAGAGGAGCAGTATACCCTGTCGCAAACCTCCGCCCATAACTCATCACTGATAGTCAGACCAAGGTCCTTTTCCCAGATTATTTTCAAAGGAGTAGAGGAGCCTCCTTTCTCAGAAAGGAGTCTATAGATATAAGATATTTTGCCTTTAATGGATTGTGTTGTGACAAGAAGGGTTTCAACTTCATTCAACTGAGTTCTAAACCTCCTCTTGGAAGTAAATGAGGAAATGACATGTCTAATTTGAAGATATTTTTAAAAAGAAAATTGGATTTTGGCACATTGAATTCACTGCAGCTTCAGAAAAAGCTAGCGCCATTAGCCGGGAGCAAGAGGACCCGTCCCCCGAGGCCCAACCTCGCACTCTGTCGAAGCTGTCCTTTCTGAGCTGAGATCCCAACGTACAGAACTCAACATTAAATTAGATGCCATTAACTCAGTGCTATAGGAAGCAAGGTGACAATCCTGGAAAATGCTTTGCCTGACATCAACAACAAGAACCATAAACGCGGGGCACCTGGACGAGGCAGAGGGGCGAATCCTATCCATGGAAAAAATAGCATATGCTGAAAAGAAAATAGAGCATATGGAAGAGAAAACAGAGGACCTGGAAAACAGGGGGCGAAGGAATAATTGTGTTCTATTAAATCTGGGCGAAAAAGAAGAGGGAAACATGCCACTGATCCGCTACCTGCAAGACACACTTCCCGAGTGGCTCCACCTGTCCACCGACAGGCCCATAGAACTCGAGAGATCTCACCGAGCATTGAGGCCCCCACCAGCAGCCAGACAACCACCGCGCCCAATCACCATACGTTTCCTGAAATTCACCGACAAGGAACGAGTCCTACAGGCGGCGAAAATCAACACCATTACAGTAGGAAACGCCAAACTCACTTTACACCAGGACCTGTCAGCTGGAATACGCCGAGAGTTTGACGAGGTGAAGAAATACTCCATTGACCGAGGCATCTTTAGGGGATTCAAATACCCAAACGAGCTCAGGATTCTTCACCAAGGAGCCCTGCGACACTTCAAAACTCCCGAAGAGGCAAAACGTTTTTTGAAAGACAATCCTGGTCAATGAGAAATGGACCAATGACTAAATGCGATTACTGTTATTACTAAAGGAGGTAAGCTAACATATAGCCGATATCCAAAGACCCACCCGCCCCGCTAAATGTCATTATAGCCGTCTAATCTATATTTATTTTCCTTTAGCTGAGAGGGATAGGCTCTACAGCCTAACCTAGGCCTACTAACGTTTCAGCCTACTTTCATTTCCCTTTTATTTGTTGCTATTATTACTTGTGGTTCCCTATGTCCCTTGGGGGAGGTATATGTAGGCTGGGCTATTGATTTTATTTTCTCCCTCTTTTAATGTGGTCTGGATGGGGGCTACGTTGTCATTTACTCAATGCGGAGAGGATGAGGCATTTATTTGGTGGGGAGGGGGAGACGTTGTGCGTTGCTAACTGTTCCCGTTTTTTTTGTTTTTGTTTTTTTTTTGAACAGAATTGAGACTGAGCGGGGGGGGGTAATAGATCCAAAAGGATATGTCGAGTTGTTTGGGAACTCGGCAGGGGTGTTCAGAGATTGTTATTTTATGTACACCATTTATTTTCCTTTTATGTGAACGCAGCTTTAACTATTAGGCACCTTTACCCAGAGATGACTTGCACGAAAGTTCGATTACTGTACGATGACTAGTACCTTAAATCTATTGACATGGAACTGCCATGGTCTAGGTCATGCAATAAAACTGAAAAAGATACTATGTGCTCTAAAAAAGGAAAAAGCTGACATCGCGCTATTACAAGAGGCACACCTCTGTGATGCCGAACATACCAAACTCCGCAGAGCTTGGGTGGGACAGGTGTATTTCTCATCTTTCAAATCAAACAGTAGAGGTACAGCCATACTTATCCATAAGAATGTTCCATTCATAATTGACAAAAACATATCTGATCCAGAGGGGAGATTTATTTTGATAACTGGGTCACAGTAATTGGTTGTCCATACAATCTTAAACATATACGCCCCTAACACAGATACTCCTGCTTTCATGTCAAAAATGATAACCCTGTTCAATGAGCATTGTGTTTCCTTTGGCGTGGTGGCCGGAGATTTTAATTGTACCCTTAAACCAACCCTAGACAAATCATCTCAAGTCCCCACAACAAATCCTAGATCTGCAAAGATGTTGAACTCTCCTACTAAAGAGATGGGACTGATCGATATCTGGGGAGACTAATAGCTCATCTATGGACTATGCATACTACTCTAATGTCCATAACACCTACTCCCGTATAGATTACATTTTTATCCCAAAGAGTTTCATAAATTCAGCCACGTGTACAATCGGACCCATAGCACTTTCAGATCACGCCTTTGTCCACCTCCGCTTTGACCTCTGCAAAAACATCCCGAGGTCAAAGAGCTGGAAATTCAACACCTCCATGTTATCAAACGAAGCGTTCCATACATTGGTGACTACATGGATAGACAACTACACACAAGACAACAAAGGTTCTCCTGTTTCTCCGGTCACAATGTGGGACGCTGCTAAAGCCACACTAAGAGGTCATCTAATTACATATGCTTCCTCTAAGAAAAAAAGCAATGGAAGCACACAGGCTAGATCTTGAGAGGGAGCTGGAATGCTGTGAAAGGGTACATAAACAATCCCCAGACAACTTAAAGCAGCCAAAGCCAAACTGAATTTGGACTATACTCGGGAGATTAAAAAATAGTTTTCTTTACTAAACAGAAATACCATGAGTATAGCAATAGGCCGAGTAGATTGCTTGCATACCAATTTTAAAAAAAGAGCTGTCAGAGCGTACAATCATGGCTATCCGAACAGCAGAGGACGAGGTCACATATGACCCCAAAAAATATACATTTAACTTTTCATGATTTTTACTGCAAACTATATACCTCTGAGAGAGAACACACGGAGGCAGAACTCCACTCCTTCCTAGAGGGACTCTGGCTACCTAAATAATCAGAGACCGACCAAGAAGATCTCAACTCCCCCCTTCACTCCTGAGGAGGTCCTGGAGGCAATTACCTCCATGCCACCTAATAAGTCCCCAAGCCCAGATGGATTCCCCAGAGATTTCTATAAAGCTTTTTGGCCCCAGCTTAGCCCTATTTTCATGCCAATGATGGAGGATTTTTGCAAAAACTGAGTTCTCCTAGACTCTGCACACAGCTCGCATTATAGTGTTGCTCAAAAAAGACAAGGACCTTCTATCCTGCTCATCCTTCCGGCCCATTAGCTTGTTGGATTTCGACTACAAAATAATTACCAAATTGCTGGCAAAAAGACTAAACACTCTTCTTCCCAAAATAATAAAAGCGGACCAAACTGGATTTATTAGAGACAGATACTCTTCTGATAACATTCGCCGTCTTTTTGATATTATTGATCAAGTAAACGCACAGAAGACTCCTGTCCTGCTGGCTTCACTGGATGCTGAAAAGGCTTTGACAGGATGGAGTGGAGCTTTCTGTTCTCAGTCTTAGAAAAGTTCAATATGGGCCCAAACTTTATTAAGAGCAATGTTGTGCAGTGTTTTTTTGTTGTTGTTCTGTTTGTGCTTTTCTGTCTCCTGTTGAGAGGTGGGGGGGTATTGTCAATGTGTTTGCTGTCATTATCTGTCTGTTTGTAAAACATCTAAAAATCTAAAGTAATCCATCGATGGGTAGTTTGTGCACGCCGCCATGTATGTTTTTTTTGGCGGGTCAACGAAAGATAAGAAGAGATGATGAGTTTGGTCTGTTTGCAGTGTGCACGTTGAAGAGGTGTGTTGTCTACCATCATTCACTTTCCTTCATTCATTTCCGGAAGTTTACTCGAAAGATAAGTGAACCATCCTTCACCTCATTTTGTAATTACATCTTTGGTCTGACAGACCTTTACGTGACACCCAGAATGCATTGCATAATGTCAACAGACATGCCGCCACACATAGTTGGCGAATAGCTTAGCATTAGCTCATCATAATCGGTACATCCTTGAAGTATTTTACACACATCATACATGGGTGTCCATTACAATTTATGCAAGAATCAGAATGCATGACTTGTCATCAGTACTTGAAAATGTGAATAAAACAGTAAAAACATTTATGATCCATACTACAGTAGAAACGGCAATACGATATACAGAAAATAAGGCACTTACTTTGAACACACATGTCCGAAGTTATTATTTGGAAGGAAAACAACAATGAAAGCAATGCCAGCCAGAAAATGTACCAGGGGGAAAAGTTTGTACTTGACTGCGCAAATGTCTCAATACTTGATCTGGGGAGGTGCTTGGGCTCCCATCGAAAAGAGAAGTTTGTCCAGTTCAGTAAAGCCTCAAACATAAATTGTCCGCATCAGTGAAATGGGCTACTTCTACGTGAATTAATGAGGCGGAACACACCTTAATTCAAACTGTTGAATAATTTCTAATAGAAAAGACACATGCCTGTCTGCTAATTATCTATAATTTACAGTAGCCTATAGATAATTATCAGACAGTGTGTGTTTTGGTTTGAGGGCAGCGCGTGTTAACTGTCCTGTTGCACAACAATCACATTTTGGAACAGCGAGTCCATTCTGATGTCAGCGCATAAAAGCACTGACGCTGGGGTGACCGTTAGATATATTTCGAACGCGCATGTGAAAAGGTTATTCATTTTACAATACGTTTGTATGGCCTAATGGCAGTAAGGGCCAAACATATTTTTTCCATCATATAATTTTTTTAATATATTTTTATACTTCGAGGGGGTCTTAAAATTCAAATAGCTAAAGGATCCTTGGTACGAACCTTCTTAAAACAATTCCATATAGCTTAGTTGAACCCCCCTGCAGTGATGACGCAGAAAATGAATGCATTCAGTTGTACAATTGACTACAGTGGTTCCTCCTTTAAAAGTTGCGTCATACTGCGGCACACCCTGCGTGCTGCTGCAGCGTTCTGTGGCACATCATTTAATTCTCAGCCATTTCTTCTGTTACTGCAAGTTATTGCTAGTTTGACCACCAGAGGGCATCTTTGAGAAGCATTTGATAGTATTCTGTATTGGCATTACAAGAGAATTTAAAAACTTTTTTGTAATAACATAGTATATGGGATTGATTTTGAAGAAATTTGGCTTAGTTAATTTGATTAATAGTATGGTGTTTCCATTCATAGAAATTGTCAGTTTGTAAATTCGGACCATTTCGCTCTCGGAGCGCACACGGGACGTTGGGGCAGAGGAGTAGGGTTGATTTGAGCGTACTGGCCTTAAACCACAGTCAAGCACCCAAGCTAACGTTGGCTAGCTACTTCCAGACACAAATGAGACCACTGACCATTTTACTCGCACAAGCAGAGCTGGTAAGGCAGTTTTTGTTTTAACCAAAGCGTTGGTGACTGTAAATGTGCTGCTGGAAACAATTTAATCACACTTTTTTTCATGCCCGACGTTTACTGACACCGGCCATATTCAACAGGTGTTGAGCACTCGTAAAGCAATTATTCTGCTCTCTGGTACACTGACGTGAGTCCTCTGAAATACGTGTAGATAGTAGGCTGAACACACATTGTTTCACAACGTTCTTTTCTGATTAAAAACTAGTTCATTGCATCCGCTGTGGAGCCCAGTTTCATAATATGACCATAGTTCCCAGCTGCTTGCTGTCGTTTTGAAGTAATCACGAACAAACAGGCCTTATTTTAGTGCATTTTTCACCCTGCCAGCTCCTATGAGTTCTATTGAGCACCGTGGCACCAACTCGCATTCCCGAACGTTCTATTCCCAGCTTATTGTTCAACGTCACAATGCTTGCTTCGTTATTGTTGGCAATGAGACCTGCTCACTTTAACTATAAAACAAAATGTAAACAACAAATGTTGGAACTCTGCGGGCTTCCCATTTTTTTCCTATTTTGCAAATATCTCACTGTGTGTGTGTGTGTGTGTGTGTGTGTGTGTATTTATTTTTATTTATTCTTTCCCGAGGCTGGTGTAACCGGTGTGAAATGGTTAGCTAGTTAGCCGGGTGCGCCCTAATAGCGTTTCAATCGGTGACGTCAATCGCTCTGAGACCTGGAAGTAGTTGTTCCCCTTGCTCTGCAAGGGTCATCAATCTTTTGTGGATTGATGGGTAACGATGCTTCAAGGGTGGGTGGGTGGGTGGGTGGGTGTGTGTGTGCAGAGGGTCCCTGGAGAGGTACGGAAGCAAATCAGGAGAATCTCCTCTTTTGTAATTATGTAAGTCTGGGGCAGCGAGCTCGTTTGTCATCGAGCACTAGACCAGAAATAGTCCGTTTATTTTTCCCTAGTTTTTCATTACGCAACATAAGCACAGTCGACACCATCGAGGTGCAGATGTTTACTTTCTTCACAAGTAGTTTTCTTCCAGTTTCGTCCGAACAGATTGTAGTGGTAAAATAAAAATTGGGATACATTTTTTTTAATGGAATTCTCAGCATCACCGCAGTCAAAACAGGCTCTGAACGTTCGATTATATCAATTTGCTATGGGCTCACGTGGTTCGTAAGGGCAGAGTTGCTAACAAATTGTCAGCCAACATAATGTGTAAGGTAAGTTATTTGAAGAGTCCTTACTTTATTACACTGAGTAGCAAGCTACCCCTTGGTCGTTAGGGCAAATCTGGTCTGTGATAGGAGGGGGTTTTTTCACACGGCTAATAGACTATTCTTTAGTAAAGGTTGAATAATCCATTGTTCAGCTTTTAGCCCTCCTCCCCAACTTGCAACAAATTGCTCTTCCCATCTCATTCCTTTCCCACTTCCACGCGTCACCATTCTGCTCCTGAGTGGCTCGCTTGTGGGCGTGCTGGCAGGATATGGCAGTATTTTCGGTTGTGCGTCAAGAATTCTGCATACAGTAGCACGTTTTGTATGAGGTATGGTTATTCACAGGCAAATGGTTATATGCTATGGAGGTACATTTGTCTCTTTTTTGTCGAGAGCAAAACCTTTTTTATTTTCAATCAAAAATAATTGTTCTGAAAACAACTTCTTTCCGACACAAAGGAAGTCAACGCGGACACCTACGAAGATGGAATCTCAGGTAAGCAGCACTGGGCTGTATTGATGTATCCTAAAAATGACATCTGCTGCTTTAGATTAAATGGTCATATCTCAGTTATTGTTTTCATGTCTATATAAAAATAAGCTGTTTGCTTTCATTTCAGAGAGCGAGCTGACCAATGGGTCGAAAATGTAGATATTGCCAGATGTTCACTGTGTGAGGAACAGGCCGTGGAAGCTTTATTGCTGGCAAAAGTGTCCATAACCAGAGGTAATTAAACTGTTCTGTGTTATTTTTATCTATCGCTGCCTGTCTTGTTGTATATGGAACCTGTCTCACATGCATTAATTAAAAAACCCTTAAGATGTAAGCTGCTAATTTTCAGATTTACACCACATAAACACAGCCATTTTCACTGGACTATCTGTTGCTGCCAAGTCATGATTTCCCTGGGGGTTAGCCTTGCAATAACCAAGTGGTGAGAGACACAGCCCTCCTATATTTAAATGTTTCAGGTACACTCCGATAGGTGTCTGCTTCACATACAGTATCTTCTATTGACATTATCTTCTATTGTTTGTCGTTGTGTGTCTGTTTTTCAGCATAAAGTACTCTGTAGCTAGTGTGGACACCAGGTGAGACTACACACACGCTTCATCCATCTCCCCATTCTCACCTAAATCCTCTAGGTTATATCAGCTGTTTTGGTAAACCCCTCCAGCATCTGAACTGGCTGACAGAGGGCACAGCATGATCATAGGTGAGATGTCACTTGGTCGGGTCAACAGGAAGTATTATTAAAGAGATGCTTTACATTAAATACAGACAGATGTAGTAGTCCCAGAGTTAATGATCCATGTTGAGTTTTGCATTTCACCTTATGATTTAAGATAACTGACCGTGTTAGAATAAAAAAAAAAGGCTTAATCATGCTCTCTCGTCTGCAGGTATGTTTTGATGTGAGAGAGGAAGCCAGTCCCATCGCCACTTCACCCGCTCTTAAGATAACCTTTGGGCCAACTGGGGTCCCAAGGCTGGTTAGGAGACACCGCAATTGTGATGAACTGAGAGAATATTAAGGGAGCACTGTAATTCATTAATCATATGCTGTCTGCCTCTGTTCTTACCGCTCCCCCTTTCTGTCTTCTACACCTCTCTCTCCACCTCGTCTTTCTTACTCGTTTTATAATGCACACCATATGTGCTTTTAAGTACAGATTGAACTTGTATTTATAATATTACAATTATCATAATTATAATGCATTTATGTATTTATAACACCTGGATAATGAACTTTATTCAATAAAGCATTTCACATTCTCCACTTGTTGAAATGAATATCATTGAAATACTATCCTGTGTCCTCAGATGAAGGGAGTTAGATATGCATAGTTTTTTTCCTTCTGTATATATGAATTACAAATCAATCATGTTTCTAGTCTATTGAATAGTTACAATGTGTAATCATTGATGTCCCAGGAGCAGGAGTGGTAAACACTGTTGAAGTGTATAATTGTAATGCATACATGCAGACACAGCATCATTCAAATAATGGAGTTTGATATGACTGAAAAGGAATGTCTCAGATTCATACCTGAACCGCACCTTCATTTGCCAAGGAAGAGTACATGATCAGTGAATATATTCAATGTACCGGCAACAATGTGGGAGTCTCATGCGTGGTAATAACTACAGTCTATGTGTATATAGGACTTGCATCCTTGGCACAATAAAGTTGTTATATTCTACTCTATCCATAGGCTTCATCAATGCCATTCAGACTTGGAAGTTGATACAACTATGATAGCCGAGGTTCATAGGTTTTGAACTAATATTCATACCAAACGTTTTAGGGTCCATACACAGACTACATACTGTAGCTAGCTACACATCCATAGGCATAGTTATTTTTATCCTCCACTATACAATAAGCAAGTAAATAGTTAGCTAGCTATGTTACTTTAGCTGCATTGCAAGGCAAGCTTACACAATTGTACATTCAATTTGCAGTAAAAGCTTTAGCAAGCTAGATTCTTTACATCCACCGTTTCACAAGATGACAGACTGGTTTGCTGGTTTTCCGCAAGAGTCCCTAAAACATTAAACACGAATTACAAATTCATTCTCCTAACAATTAGCTAGCTGGCTAATGTTAGCTAGTTAGATAACTTGCTAAATAGCGATTTTCGTAAGTTAACGTTATGACAAAATGAGTAAACGTATGTCTCTACATTAACTAACATGTTCCCCTCAATTGTAATTTTTTTTGCTTGACTCGTTATGACGTTACTTACATCTGGTTCCACTGTAATGTTTTGTTAGCCATCTTTGTTGAAGAATGCCACAAGGCAAGGGTGGCTCACGTCAAAATTCGTCATTGAACCACTCGATATGATTGGTCATATACAAACCTTGACCCAAATGCGTAATGAGTGCTCTAACTCCCCCTTGTGGTGGTCTGGAGCAATGAAGCCGTGACGCTGGGTACATCTAAGTCCCACAGTGCAGCTCGCAACTTTTAAAGGAGGAACCACTCTAGGTATCCCCCTTACCCTGTCCCTTTCTTGTTTTTAATCTGCGAGAGAAGCGCTACACCTGGTGGAGAGAGGATGTACGACACAATGAGTCGCATTATGCATGCTGTACGTTACGTCATGACGCGTCACGATTTAACGTACAGCGTGAGAGGTCAACTTTTCGCCAATACTATCGGGCCGTTACCATGTCAATCAACAATTGAATAGAAACGTAGTTCACACCCAGGATTTTGATGCCAACAGTCGCTACAGTCATATTTAGTTTCCATTGCAGGCTCGTTTAAAAAAATAATAATTTCACTTTTATTTAACCAGGTAGGTCAGTTGAGAACAAGTTCTCATTTACAACTATCACCTGGCCAAGATAAAGCAAAGCAGTGCGACACAAACAACAACACAGAGTTACACATGGAATAAACAAACATACAGTCAATAATACAATAGATAAAAGTATATATACAGTGTGCACTAATGAGGTAGGATAAGAGAGGTAAGGCAATAAATAGGCCGTAGTGGCAAAGTAATTACAATTTAGCAATTAAACACGAGTGAAAGATGTGCAGAAGATGAATGTGCAAGTAGAGATACTGGGGTGCAAAGGAACAAAAAAATAAATAACAATATGGGGATGAGGTAGTTGGGTGAGCTATTTACAGATGGGCTGTGTACAGCTGCAGCGATCGGTAAGCTGCTCTGACAGCTGATGCTTAAAGTTAGTGAGGGAGATATGAGGCTTCAGTGATTTTTGCAATTCGTTCCAGTCATTGGCAGCAGAGAACTGGAAGGAAAGGCGGCCAAAGGAGGAAATGGCTTTGGGGGTGACCAGTGAAATATACCTGCTGGAGCACATGCTATGGGTGGGTGCTGCTATGGTGACCAGTGAGCTGAGATAAGGCGGGGTTATACCTAGCAAAGACTTACAGATGACCTGGAGCCAGTGGGTTTGGCGACGAATTTGAAGCGAGCCAACGAGAGCATACAGGTCGCAGTGGTGGGTAGTGTATGGGGCTTTGGTGACCAAAAGGATGGTACTGTGATAGATTGCATCCAGTTTTCTGAGTAGAGTGTTGGAGGCTATTTTGTAAATGACATCGCCGAAGTCAAGGATCGGTAGGATAGTCAGTTTTACGAGGGTATGTTTTGCAGCATGGGTGAAGAATGCTTTGTTGCAAAATAGGAAGCCGATTTAATTTTGGATTGGAGATGCTTAATGTGAGTCTGGAAGGAGTGTTTACAGTCTAACCAGACACCCAGCGAATGTGGTGATAGACAGAGTCGAAAGCCTTGACCAGGTTGATGAATACGGCTACACAGTTATGATATCGTTTTGGACCTTGAGCGTGGCTGAGGTGCACCCATGACCAGCTCGGAATCCAGATTCCATAGTGGAGAAGGTACGGTGGGATCCGAAATGGTCGGTGATCTGTTTGTTAACTTGGCTTTCAAAGACCTTAGAAAGGCAGGGTAGGATAGATATAGGTCTGTAACAGTTTGGGTCTAGAGTGTCTCCCCCTTCAAAGAGGGGGATGACCGCGGCAGCTTTCCAGTCTTTGGGGATCTCAGACGATACGAAAGAGAGGTTGAACAGGCTAGTAATAGGGGTTGCCACAATTGCGGTGGATAATTTTAGAAAGAGAGGGTCCAGATTGTCTAGCCCAGCTGATTTGTAGGGGTCCAGATTTTGCAGCTCTTTCAGAACATCAGCTATCTGGATTTGGGTGAAGGAGAAATGGGAGAGGCTTGGGCAAGTTGCTGTGGGGGGTGCAGGGCCGTTGACCAGGGTAGGGGTAGCCAGGTGGAAAGCATGGCCAGCCGTAGAAAAATGCTTATTGAAATTCTCAATTATAGTGGATTTATTGGTGGTAACAGTGTTTCCTATCCTCAGTGCAGTGGGCAGCTGGGATGAGGTGCTTTTATTCTCCATGGACTTTAGTGTCCCAGAACTTTTTGGAGTTTGTGCTACAGGATGCAAATTTCTGTTTGAAAAAGCTAGCCTTTTCTTTCCTAACTGCCTGTGTGTATTGGTTCCTAACTTCCCTGAAAGTTGCGTATTGCGGGGGCTATTCGATGCAAATGCAGTACGCCACAGGATGTCTTTGTGCTGGTCAAGGGCAGGCAGGTCTGGAGTGAACCATGGCCTATATAAACAGTGCCTTGCGAAAGTATTCGGCCCCCTTGAACTTTTCGACCTTTTGCCACATTTCAGGCTTCAAACATAAAGATATAAAACTGTATTTTTTTGTGAAGAATCAACAACAAGTGGGACACAATCATGAAGTGGAACGAAATTTATTGGATATTTCAAACTTTTTTAACAAATAAAAAACTGAAAAATTGGGCGTGCAAAATTATTCAGCCCCCTTAAGTTAATACTTTGTAGCGCCACCTTTTGCTGCGATTACAGCTGTAGGATGTGAATACAGTGGAGTAAACCTAGGCATTGAGTGACGATGAGAGAGGTTTTGTCTCTAGAAACATCATTTAGACCAGGTGAGGTCACCGTATGTGTGGGAGGTGTGCTGGAGGCTCTATAGTGAAATAAGACAATCACTAACCAAAACAGCAATGGACAAGGCATATTGACATTAGGGAGAGGCATGCTTAGCCGAGTGATCAAGGGGACCATTGGGTAGCTAGGCGAGCTGGAGACACAGCGATTCAGACAGCTAGCGGGCCAGGGCTAGCAGAAGGGCCTTAGGGGGACGTCGCGAAGGAAGTGTCTGTTGTAGCCCCCTCGGACGGTTACGTCGGCACACCGGTCGTGTTGGATCGGCAGGGCTCCGTGTAGGCAGTAAAAGGGTCCAGGCCAATTGGCAAAACAGGTATTGTAGCCCAAGAAATTGTCTGATTGTCCTCTTCAGCTAACAGTCCGATATGCTCTAGACGGCTAGCAGGCCGCGGCTGGCAGGCTAGTGGATGGGCCTTTAGGGGACGTCGCGACGGAGGAGCCTGTTGAACCCCTAGGGCAGATTACTTCGGTAGACCAGTCATGATGGATCGGCGGTGCTCTGTGTCTGCAGTAAAAGGGGTCCAGGCCAATTGGCAAAATAGGTATTGTAGCCTAAGGAGTGGCTGATGGACCTCTTCAGCTAGCCGTGAGAAGGGCCTAGCACAAGGCTAGTTCCAGGCTCACTGGTGCTTCCTTCGGGATAGAGACGTTAGCCAGGGGGCAGCCACTCGGATAGCAGCTAGCTAGCTGCGATGATCCAAGTGAAAAGGTTCAGAGCTTGCGGTAGGAATCTGGAGATGTGGAGAAAAAGCAGTCTGGTATGCTCTTTGTTGAATCTCAGTGTGCAGACTGGCAGGAGTTGACCGGGCTAAGGTTAGCTGATGACAGCTAGCAGTGGCTAACGGACTACTAGCTAGTTAGCTGGCTAGCTTCTGTTGGGGGTTCCGGTTCTAAAGTATAGAAAATAGCAGATCCATACCACATTGGGTGAGGCGGGTTGCAGGAGAGTATGTTGAAACTGATGTTAAAAATATAAAAAATATTTACAAAGGAAAGAAAAGATACATACACGGGACAAGACAAAGACAAAGACGCCTTGGGGGGAAAAAATAATTAAATAAGTGTCTCTCTCTTCCTCCCTCCCTCCATGAATGCCGTGGTTGCGCAAATTTGTATGCAATGGGGTTAGTCAACAGTAAATAAAGGATAACAACAAAAAAATGAATTAAACAAATGCAAAACCAAAAATAATGAAACATATAATTTGCTGTATTGCTCATGAACAGTAATAATATTTACTCTCAAGGGTGGCCAATAAGATCTATATGAAAGCCACAGCCCTAATAAACCATGCCACCTTAAAATAACCTAAAGATAACATTAAAGACCCAGCTGCTACATCAGCCGAGCATGAAAGTAACTGATGGTTAAATTAACCCATGTTTACAGTAATGTAAAAAGTATTTGATCCCCTGCTGATTTTGTACGTTTGCCCACTGACAAAGAAATGATCAGTCTATAATTTTAATGGTAGATTTTTTTTAACAGTGAGAGACAGAATAACACAAAAAAATCCAGAAAAATGCATGTCAAAAATGTTATAAATTGATTTGCATTTTAATGAGGGAAATAAGTATTTGACCCCTCTGCAAAACATGACTTAGTACTTGGTGGCAAAACCCTTGTTGGCAATCACAGAGGTCAGACGTTTCTTGTAGTTGGCCACCAGGTTTGCACACATCTCAGGAGGGATTTTGTCCCACTCCTCTTTGCAGATCTTCTCCAAGTCATTAAGGTTTCGAGGCTGACGCTTGGCAACTCGAGCCTTCAGCTCCCTCCACAGATTTTCTATGGGATTAAGGTCTGGAGACTGGCTAGGCCACTCCAGGACCTTAATGTGCTTCTTCTTGAGCCACTCCTTTGTTGCCTTGGCCGTGTGTTTTGGGTCATTGTCATGCTGGAATACCCATCCACGACCCATTTTCAATGCCCTGGCTGAGGGAAGGAGGTTCTCACCCAAGATTTGACGGTACATGGCCCCGTCCATCGTCCCTTTGATGCGATGAAGTTGTCCTGTCCCCTTAGCAGAAAAACACCCCCAAAGCATAATGTTTCCACCTCCATGTTTGACGGTGGGGATGGTGTTCTTGGGGTCATAGGCAGCATTCCTCCTCCTCCAAACACGGTGAGTTGAGTTGATGCCAAAGAGCTCCAATTTGGTCTCATCTGACCACAACACTTTCACCCAGTTGTTGTCTGAATCATTCAGATGTTCATTGGCAAACTTCATACAGGCATGTATATGTGCTTTCTTGAGCAGGGGGACCTTGCGGGCGCTGCAGGATTTCTGTCCTTCACGGCGTAGTGTGTTACCAATTGTTTACTTGGTGACTATGGTCCCAGCTGCCTTGAGATCATTGACAAGATCCTCCCATGTAGTTCTGGGCTGATTCCTCACCGTTCTCATGATCATTGCAACTCCATGAGGTGAGATCTTGCATGGAGCCCCAGGCCGAGGGAGATTGACAGTTCTTTTGTGTTTCTTCCATTTGCGAATAATCGCACCAACTGTCACCTTCTCACCAAGCTGCTTGGCGATGGTCTGGTAGCCCATTCCAGCCTTGTGTAGGTCTACAATCTTGTCCCTGACATCCTTGGAGAGCTCTTTGGTCTTGGCCATGGTGGAGAGTTTGGAATCTGATTGATTGATTGTTACTTGTATAAAAGACATCTGTCCACAGAAGCAAACTGAGATTAGGATCACTCCCTTTAAGACTGTGCTCCTAATCTCCGCTCGTTACCTGTATAAAAGACACCTGGGAGCCAGAAATCTTTCTGATTGAAAGGGGGTCAAATACTTATTTCCCTCATTAAAATGCAAATCAATTTATAACATTTTTGACATGTGTTTTTCTGGATTTATTTGTTGTTATTCTGTCTGTCACTGTTCAAATAAACCTACCATTAAAATTATAGACTGATCATTTCTTTGTCAGTGGGCAAACGTACAAAATCAGCAGGGGATCAAATACTTTTTTCCCTCACTGTAGGTAATCGCAACAACCCAGCATGTTGGGTTATTCACACAAACACAACTGGCTGGGTCAAAATAATGTTTTCTGTCGATATTTGCCCAGTGCTGGGTTATCAATGATCCCAAATCGTGTTGTTTTTAACCCAGGATTTTTTTTTGTGGTGGGAGGAAAGGAGCGCAGGTAATACATCACACATCAGGCCTTGCTGTTGGAATGCTGAGAGCCAGTCATTTCTTTGTGAATGTCACGGGGCTCTGACTCTGAATGCTTTATTTCCTCCATATGAATGTTGTACCGCTCATTACCATGCAGAGGCAGTTGTGGTTGTTACTTAATCCCCATGATTTAAACAGAGCCACCCCTCACCACCTTGGACACTCCTCACCCGAGGGGGTAGGGGAGGGAGGTAGGGGGGAGGTAGGTGAAGAGGGGGGAAGAGGGAGGTGAGGTGGGAAGAGGGAGAGGTGGAGGGTAGGTGGGAGGCGAGGGGGGAGGCGAGGGGGAGAGGTGCTGGTGGGGGGGACAAGGGGGAGGTGGAGGGGGGAAGAGGTAGGGGAGGGGGAGAGAGGTGGGGGAGGTAGGGGTGGGGGAGAGAGGTGGGGTAGGCAGAGAGAGAGGGAGAGGCACTATTTGCATTCCAAACCTATTTGTTCTCATTTCGCCCAGCCCTGCATGAGAGGCTATCTTTAATTTGTCTGCCTAGCACCCCCAGGGCCCCCTGCGCCACAAACAAGGTCCCCGTCTCGCCTGGGCAATTTGGCTAAGCACTTTAATTAATGAATGAATGAATGAATTAATGAATGAATCAATAAAGCTGCTTAAATGACTACGAGCCTAACGGGCACAGCGAGAAAACAAAAGGTAGTGACAGATGACTTTGGCTCTCACCGCAGCAGCTCCGCTCGCCGCTCTCTGGACCTACTCACTGTTTGCAGTCAGCTGGGGTTTTCCTCTTTGTAGTGTGTGTGTGTGTTCCAGAAGTTTGAAGAATGTGTGCAGCACTGGGGGCTGCTGAGGGGAGGACAGGTCATAATGTCTGGAATGGAGTGAATGTAATAGCATCAAATACATGGAAACCATGTTTCTGATTACACTAATTACACTCCAGCCATTACCACTAGCCCATCCTCCACAATTAAGGAGACACCAACCTCCTGTGGTGTGCAGATGAACGGTATGCACGCCAGATGTTTTCGAGCAGTGGTTCCCTTACTTTTTTGGCCTACGACCCCATTTTGATAGCTGAAAATTCTCATGACCTCAACAATGTGAAAACCAATGTTAACTTTGGGACTATGGCAGTCAATTGCATAACATAACAGTATTTCTGATTGGATTCTGAACTCACCATCATATACTTTTAATGTGGGGCTATGACAGTCAATTGAAAATAAGTCTGACGTAAGACATATTCTCACCACCAGTAATGAGATGGGTGTGCTTAAAGCATTTTGTGTCAGGATGCCTGGTTGACAGTGTGCACCTCATCTTTCCTGTCACATCCAACCTGGATAGATTTTTCTTTTTAATGCAGATGAGCACTGAATCAGCGTACCAATGACTTTTAATGTGCAGAGGGAGATGGCCCAATATTCCCTTTGAGTCAGGAACCAAAACTCCTCCATTGGTACCCGTGAATGCGTTGTCTGCAGCATTCGGTCACATGACAGCTCGATCAGTTGTTCGATTTCACTTACCGGCATGTCAACTGAGCCATGATCACAGGCAAACGGTTTTAGCTGATTTGCTCACTCATCTGTAGAATTGTTTTGTTATTCCCATGCATGCTTACGTTTAGTTTCACAAATATGTCTGTTACATAGGCAAGGATTCATACTTTATTTTACATTCCATTGTGAAAGACAATTCCTTTCTCAATTCGAATAATCTTTCCAACGCTCCGGCTTGATAACCTCCAAGCCTCAGTGGGAAATAGAACATAATCAAACTCTGATCCCACATCTCCACATTGTTTTGGAAACAGGTGTGTACGATGTAGTTAACAATCGAAGTTACCTGCTGCGTATCTCCGAGTTCTGCGTTCAGCTCTTTTGCTGCCAGTTGCTCTCGGTGTATCCATTATAGCTCAGTGGGTGTATCATACAAGAAATAAACGGCTACAAAAAATATAGATAGTGTGGTCTTCAGCTTATCATGAGGTACTCTAGCTCAGGTGAGCAATACCTCGAGACTCCCTTAATATTAGACATTGCCTACCAGCTGTTATTGATAAATAGACACAACTCCCCACCCCTTGTCTTACCGGACGTAGCTGTTCTGTACTGGCGATGTACGTAAAACCCAGCCAACTGTATATTTTCCGTGTCGTCGTTCAGCTACGACTCGGTGAAACACAAGATGTTAGAGTTTTTAATGTCCTGTTGGTAGGATAGTCTCGAACGGCACTCATCAAGTTTATTCTCCAGTGAACACACGTTGGCCAGTAGAACAGATGGTAGAGGTGGGTTACCCATTTTCACAAGGCAACCTGATCTCCATCCACTGTATTTCCTTATTTTCTTAATGTGAATGACTGGGATTTGGGCCTAGTCTGGGGGCAGTATTATATCCTCCGTGTCAGAGTCCTTAAAAACCTTTGTCTAGTTTGAGGTGAGTACTCGTTGTTCTGAAATCCAGAAGCTCTTTTCGGTTTTAAGAGATGGTAGCATCAACATTATGTACAAAATAAGTTACAAACAATGTGAAAAAAAACCCACACAAAATAGCACAATTGGTGAGGAGCCCAAAACAAAGTCTGCCATCCCCGCTGGCACCATTCTTTCACATAGCCTGCGACCAACAACAAGCAACATAAGGGCAGTACCAAAACAAGTGATCTAATAATTCTGTATCTTTTCAGAAACATCTGCAGAGCTAGGATGGTTGTATCCCCCATATACTGTAACATTCTATTGTTTCCAAGAATTTTGTATAATCATTTAAAGCTTGGTCACAAATGGGTCTTCCAAATGGACAATGACCCCAAGCATACTTCCAAAGTTGTGGCAAAATGGCGTAAGGACAACAAAGTCAAAGTATTGGAGTGGCCATCACAAAGCCCTGACCTCAATCCCATAGAACATTTCTGGGCAGAACTGAAAAAGTGTGTGCGAGCAAGGAGGCCTACAAACCTGACTCATTTACACCAGCTCTGTCAGGAGGAATGGGCCAAAATTCACACAACTTATTGTGGGAAGCTTGTGGAAGGCAACCCAAAACGTTTGACCCAAGTTAAACAATTTAAAGACAATGCTACCGAATACTAATTGAGTGTATGTAAACTTCTGACCCACTGGGAATGTGATGAAAGAAATAAAAGCTGAAATAAATAAGTCTCTACTATTTTTCTGACATTTCACATTCTTAAAATAAAGTGGTGATCCTAACTGACCTAAGACAGCGAATTGTTACTGGGATTAAATGTCAGGAATTGTGAAACTGAGTTTAAATGTATTTGTCTAAGGTGTATGTAAACTTCCGATTTCAACTGTATAATTCATCACATTACGGGTGAGCTCACCATTGATCAAGATAATTGAGTAAAACACTTTCTAAAAATTGAAAGTAATACGACAATGAGTAGTTTGCTCGCCGCCAAGTTTGTTTTTCGCGTCAACCAAAGATAATAAGAGGAGACAATATGAGTTTTGTCTGTTTGCAGTTTGCATGTTGGAGGGAGTGTGTTGTGTACGGTCATTCACTTCCGGAAGTTTACCCGAAAGATGAGTGAACCATTCCTTTACCTCATTATAACATCTTTGGTCAGACAGATGTTTACGTGACACCCAGAATGCATAGTATAATGTCAACAAACATGGTGCCACACATAGCTGGCAATTAGCTTAGCATTTGCTCATTATAATCAGTACAACCTTCAAAAAAGTATTTTACACATGTCATAGGTGTCCATTACAGTCTATGCAAGAATCGGAATGCTTTATTTGTCACCAGTACTTGAAAACGTGAATAAATCTGTAAATGCGTATGTACATACATACATACACACACACACACACACACACACACACACACACACACACACACACACACACACACACAGACATACTGTATGCTACAGTAGAAATGACAACACGATATACTGACAATAAGGTGCTTATTTTGATAGGAACGCATACATGTCCGAAGTTATTATTTGTAAAGAAAACAACAACCAAGGCAATGTGAGCGCCAGCCTGAAAATGTGCCAGTTCATGCAAGACTGCGCAAATGTCTGCATACTTGATCTGCGGAAACACTGGGGAAGTACTTGGGCTCTCCTGGAAGAGAGAAGTCTGTCCGGCTTAGTAAAGCCTCAAACATAAGTTGTCCGCAACACTGAAATGGGCTATGATGATGTGAATTAATGAGGAGGCAGAACGCACCTCAATTCAAACTGTTAGCAAATCATTTGAAATTGACAATTTGAAACGGCCTATAAATAATTAGCAGGCAGCGCGTGTTAATAGTCCTGTTGCGTAGCAATCACATTTTGGAACAGTGAGGGCATTCTGACATCACGTGCATAAAACAACTCACGCTGGGGCGACCATTTAGAGATATTTGGAACTCATGTGAAAAGATTAATAAATTTGGTATATTTGAGTTTAACCATAATATTTGTTATAGTATTTGTTCTGACTTTTCTGGTGGATTAAACTGAAATTGCAACCAGCTTTCTATGTCTTGTTTAAAAATAGTGCTAATTTGGAGATCATTTTCAAATAACTGAAAGTGAGAGGTTGTAATCTGAATAAAGTTAAAATGGCCATTCTTGAACACGGGGTGAGCCATTCTTACTAATTTTCTAGAGAATCAGTTCTGATTTAAGTATAGCTTTTGTCTGACTGAAGCCTTTAGTAAGAGGTCCAATAAATTATGCCCCCCGAATTCATATTCATTATATAAATAGAACCATAACATTTTATCTGGTTTTCCGTTCCAAATAATAATGAAAAAAGAAACAAGTCTTTAGGTATAGGCAGGGCCATAGGTAAACTGGGATATGACTAAATAATTTTTCCACAAATGGACAGGTATTGTCCTTTCCATGGTAGAACGATCTTAACTATTTTCACCAACTTTCTATGCAAATGTATTGTATTGAGAGAATTTCTTTCTTTCGGGATTTAAATACACACTATGTCCACTCGGTATCCAGGACCATTTTATTGGTAAACTACACAGTTGTATTGTTTATCGATCCAATGTGTAATATGGTGCACTTATCATAATTAGTTTGTAATCCAGAGAGGTTATAAAAAATATCTTGATCCTCTGAGGTTGTGCAGGGATCCAAATTGTGGTTTTAAAAGAAAATATGAATCATCAGTGTACAACAACACCTTTGTTTTTAAGCCCTAGATTTCAAGGTCCTTCATGTTATCTTTGGATCTGATTGTAATAGCGACCATTTCGATTGCCAAAATAATTAGATATGCCAATAGTGGTGTGGTGGCTAATTTCTGCATTACCAAATGAGGAGAGTTACAAACACACCAGTCTGAGTTAAACTACATCTTTAATACTTAAGATACTTTTGCAAAAGCACTTGACCTTCAATGATGCCATTGAAAAAGGTGACTACTCATTCAATACGAAGAGCTTTTATACTCAAGGTCCACCCCTTTCAACGTACATGACAAACCACAGATACATAGAATGGGTCACAAGGTTAAGTTTTGTATGAAAATATATCTATAAAACACAGCAACTGCTATATCAACAGAGTCATTATATAGACCAGTGTCTGGTCTCCCTAGAACCGTCCCTCCCTGGTACGGTATTGAACAGAACTATTAGCTCATGTCCTCTGGAATGCTTTTTAGGCGTTCTTATAAAAATACACCATAAATCTCCTCTATCAGTGCAATCTCATAGAGGCCCATCCTCAGTAAGACACCTCTTGTTCCCACTCCTGGACAAGCTCACTGAGGGGAGTGACCTGCGCACAGACATTGTGGAGACAAATAATTGGTTCCCCATTAATCACGCCGTCCCTTCACATGGTTTAAGAATAGGTAAAGACATTCACATATGAAGACAATGTTTCATTCAGTCCTCCTCTCTTGCTGATATTCTGCATAGCAACAGAGACATGTAAAAAAACAAGTCTGACCTCTCCCCTCTCTGGGCCCCAAGTGACTGAGCCCCAGCTAAAGGAAACGTGCAACTGAAACATACCAGAGTCCAAAGGACACTTTCTAATGACAAGTATCTCACATAAGCATATTATACTAATAAAACATCTTAATTATCTATGTTACCCAACTAATTCTGATTCATCCACCACAGTGGACTGTCAAGTTACCATTGACTATTTTACACCTGGTGTTACTATACATAACTTTAACCCATTGTATAAGAGATTCTCTGAAATTAAAATAGTACAGACATTTATATATAAATTCCAGTTGTACTTTATCAAAGGCCTTTTCAAAGTCACCTATGAATACTGTAGCAGGCCTGGTTTCCCATCGTTTCCAGTACTTCTCTTATTTTATCTCCAATGTATCGCCCATGTAAAAGAACCTGCCTGATTAGGATGAATAATATCCAACAATACCTTTTTAATAGTATGCACTATGCATTTTGGCATCACAACACTGAAGTGTAAGGGGCCTCCAGTTTTTTTAAACGGACTGGATCTTCATATCTTCCACCTGGGTCCTGTTTCAGTAATTGTGAAATCAGATCTTCTTGCTGAGTACCTGATAGTCAACCATTTTTATAGGAATGATTAAAACATGCTAATAACGGACCTCTGAATACGTCATTTTTTTGTTGTTGATATACCTCAACTGGTATGTCATCCAGCCCTGGATTTTTCCCGGACTTAAGGGCTTTAAAGGCTGTCTTTTTGGACAGCTGTTCATTTAACATTATTAATAGAAAAAAATCCTACAATTTCACTTCGGTTAGAGACTGAAATGAAAACATATGCTTAAAGTACGTTGTTTCCTCTTTCAAAGTATAGTTTGGTGAATCATGGGTGTCATTTGTAATAAGTTTAAGTAAGTTATTTTTGGTAGCATTTCTATGTTAAAGATACAAAAAATAGTTTGGTGTATTTTTCACCATATTCCATCCAGTTCACTTTAATTTTATAATATATTACACTTGATCTTTCTTGAATAAGTTCCTCCATTCATCTGAGCATCTATGGTACAGTTTTTTTAATAACACTGAAACTAAGGATTTATGCTATCTGACAAAGGTATTCGTGTGAGTTTCTGTGCCTCTGCCTCCCCACACATTGTTTTCACCATTATCAATTTCGGCCAGTAATATCAAAGTCTCTGAAATAGTGTGTGGTTTCATAGCGTATCGGGCTTAGCTAATTCACCATATGAATGATTCAAGTGCAATGGTCAAGTTTTCCCATGATCTAAGGGCGCTCGCTCTCTGGTTGAATTGTACGTTTTAGATTTGAATAATTGTCATTCAGATTTTTAAGGTTAACCACATTACAAGGATTTAGAGCGATAAAGATATTATTTTTTATCTATTTTATTTTTACCAGGATTTAAGAAAATCTCCCTTGACCCCATTTTCATTTAGAGCCCTAGTTTGGGAACTGCTGTCTTGGTGTGTGTACCTCCTATTGACACCTCCTACTGCTGTGTCCTTTGAAGTTTCCTGTCCTGGATCTTAATCTAGCCGATTGTTCTTGTTTGTTTGAACAGCAGCCGTGCAACGCTGGAGGGTAGTGGAGGAGCACATTAACAAAGAGGAGACAGGTGCTATTTATTCAGCCTGTTTTGTATGGATATGAAGGTTGAGGGCGGCCATGTTGTCGGCCTTGGGTCGAGCCATGTGATATTCCTTCCTCTCTGTTGATTTTCTCGTAATGGGAGAGTTAGACTGCAGGCTCTATGAGCTGACGTGTCTGTCACAGGTCTGTGAGTTTCGAACTGGGAACTCTTGATACAGGTGCCTAATTTGCATCTAATGGATGTTATGTATGCTATGGATTTCGTGAACAGGGATTTTGTTTACCTTGCATTCATGCATGTAATTCAGGCCTTATTCATTAGGTGTGACCCTGTTACCATGGAATTGACCCCTTATAACCTTAACCCCCCTGTGGGCCTTGACCTAAACTCAAAATGTTTTGGGGTTGTTTGGCTGACCCAACTGCTGGGTTGCTGGAGTTGGGACACTTAGTTGGGTTGTTTTCTTAAAAAAGCGCAAGGTTGTGTTGTTGATGCTGGGTTATTGAGATATATAAATTAGCACTATCCAACTGTAGCACCATGTTCCCTATGCCGATGCGTCTCTGAGCATATCTAACACTCATTACTCCAATATTAATTTCTGATTTTAACTAGTCTACTAGATATGCCCACTCAGTGAGTGGGTCAGTCACATTGTGGTACCGAGGGTAGAGTTCGATGTCATGGTTATTCTGTTTTCTGATGCTGTCCTTCTCATTCATGGTCCACCCCCCCTGAGACCTGCTCCTCTAAACCTCCCAAATCTCAGCCATTCCATCAAGTGTCAGGCAGGCCTAAATCCATTCGCACTATTCCATCCCTGTCTTTGTCAACCTCTCCTCCTTTTCTTCTTCACTCCTCACTTTTCTCTAGCTTTATCCTCTTATTTCAGCTTCATTCTCCCTCTCCACTTATCTTATATACCCATCTCCTCACCTCTCTGTTCTTCCTCATCTTCCTCTCACCCCTCTCTTCTCTACTCTTCCCCCCCTCTTTGGTCCCACGTCCTTAAAGGCTAAATGCCATTTTTCAGTGAACTGCTACTATTATAATATTCAATTTATCTCAATCGTCCCTCTGTTCATTCATTCCTCATGCTGCTTCCCGACACTAGCCGAGCTAATTGCCTCATATCTCAATGTTAAAAGGGGCCCCAGTAGACGAAGCAATTGTTAGCTTTGCGGCTCAGCGAAAAGGTTAGGATACATTAGCATTTAAATTAGCTAGAGAGGTGGAGTTCAGAAAAGGCTGTGAACAAAGGCACAGTGTATGTCTGGAGCGCTTGGTATTCTCTGACAGAGTACAGTACCTGCTCTTACCTGTGTGTGTGTGTGTGTGTGTGGCTACTGTGAATGTGTGCAAGTGTTTTTTTCTCTGTCCTTCAGTATCTCTGCATTTGAGAAAGTGTGAGCATCTGAACATGCGATTTGCATCATGCCGCGTCTTGTGTTGGGTTTTGGCCGGACATGAAGCGGTCCAGCCCTGCTCAGCTGCTCCAGCTGTTTCTGCTAAGCTCTCTCTGACTACATCCCAAATGGCACCCTATTCTGGTCAAAAGCAGTGCACTATAAAGGGAATAGGGTGCCATTTCGGACAGCCTCTGTCCCTCTCTCCCGTGATGGAGGTGTTTGGTATACACAGGAGGTCTGATCAAAGCAGCCATCAGGCTCGTGTCAGGCCTGCCGCCACTGGTAGAGGACGGACACCGCCGCCGCCAGCCGTATCCATCGTGAAGCATGGCAGTTTGCCCATGAGGAAGGAGACCTTTATTATTCATCTCCCTCTTCCTGGTCCAGACACAAGTCTCCGAGGAGACAGACTGAGTGGATGAGGTAAAGATGACGAGGGGATTGACTGTTTCCCTCTCTGCTTCGGCATGTTTAGGCTGTATGATAGGTGTCTTTACATTACACGGCGTGTGATGTAGCATCCATGATACATGTACGCTGTCTGATGCAATGTTTATTATGAGGCACGATGTGTTGGCAACTCTGCACCTTGTTTGACATGTGGCTTGTAATGTAATATAATATAATGTGCAACTTAGCAGATGCTTTTATCCAAATCGGTGAATGCATCATTTTTTTGTATTTGTTTGGGATCTCTCTGGGAATTGAACCCACTACCTTGGCATTGCTGGCGCCACACTCAACTGACCTATACTGAAGCATATTAAATTGACATATATTTCAAATACCTACAGTGCATCCACATTTTGTTAAGTTACAGCCTGAGATATCAGCTGATGTAAGAAGGGCAATATAAATACATTTTATTTGATTTGTAGGCCAAACTTTTTGGACGCTATAGACATTTTCATGTGAAGACAGATTTTCGGGATGTCTCATGGTCTGACAGACACCGATGTAGCTCTGCCACCTTAAACTGCAGATACGGAAGGCCGTCATTGGTGGATGCGGTGGATTTGAGACGCAGTCCATCCCAAAAATCGGATAACTCTAGCTTAAACAAACTAATTTGGGAGATGATTTTATTGCTAATTAGATTTCAACGGGGGTGCAGACAACCAGTCTAGGGATTCTTAAAGGAAAGATTTCTGGTTTTCATATTAGGACAGCCTCAAATGTAAGACTGGTACATACTGTTGTCAAAGAAGCTCTCCAAACCGGCCATCTTACTCTGGAACTGGCCACCTTTTTATGCATGCTCTGTAACGTAGCAGTAATTTTCAGTTTTTCTCTGTAAGGGTTGCTTTGTGGAGCTTCTACTGCCTCTCAAATTGTAGCCTATTCCCTACATATACTGTACTCTCTTAGAAAAAAAGGTGGTATCTAGAACCTAAAAGGGTTCTTCAGCTGTCCCTTATGGGAAAACCCTTTGAAGAACCATTGTTTGTTACAGGTAGAACCCTTTTGAGTCCAAGTTGAACCGTTTTGGGTTCCAAGTAGAACCCTTTCCACATAGGGTTCTACCTGGAACCAAAAATGATTTTACCTGGAACCAAAAAGGGTTCTCCTATGGGGACAGCCAAATAACAATTTTTGGAACCCTTTTTTTTGTGTGTGTGTTGTGCACAGCGGGGATTTCCATCTCCATATGGACCCGCATAATACACTACAAAGCAAACCAACCCATAAACAGGAATAAAATGCTGACAGTCTTGTGCTTAGTATGCAAATACTAATTTCTGTTTATTTGACTCATATGTACAGTTGAAGTCGGAGGTTTATGTACACTTAGGTTGGAGTCATTAAAACTCGTTTTTCAACCACTCCACAAAATTCTTGTTAATAAACTATAGTTTTGGCAAGTCGGTGAGGACATCTACTTGGTGCATGACACAAGTCATTTTTCCACTAATTGTTTACAGACAGATTATTTCACTTATAATTCACTGTATAACAATTCCAGTGGGTCAGACGTTTACATACACTAAGTTGACTGTGCCTTTAAACAGCTTGGAAAATTCCAGAAAATGTCATGGCTTTAGAAGATCTGAAAGGCTAATTGACATAATTTGAGTCAATTGGAGGTGTACCTATGGATGTATTTCAAGGCCTACCTTCAAACTCAGTGCCTCTTTGCTTGACATCATGGGAAAATCAAAAGAAATCAGCCAAGACCTCAGAAAAAAAATTGTGACCTCCACAAGTCTGGTTCATCCTTGGGAGCAATTTCCAAACACCTGAAGGTACCACGTTCATCTGTACAAACAATAGTACGCAAGTATAAACACCATGGGACCGCGCAGCCGTCATACTGCTCAGGAAAGAGACGCATTCTGTCTCCAAGACATGAATGTACTTTGGTGCGAAAAGTGCAAATCAATTCCAGAACAACAGCAAAGGAACTTGTGAAGATGCTGGAGGAAACGGGTACAAAAGTATCTATATCCACAGTAAAACGAGTCCTATATTGACATAACCTGAAAGGCCGCTCAGCAAGGAAGAAGCCACTGCTCCAAACTGCCATAAAAAAGCCAGACTACGGTTTGCAACTGCACATGGGGACAAAGATCGTACTTTTTGGAGAAATGTCCTCTGGTCTGATGAAATAAAAATAGAACTGTTTGGCCATAATGACCATCGTTATGTTTGGAGGTAAAAGGGGAGGCTTGCAACCCGAAGAACACCATCCCAACTGTGAAGCATGGGCGTGGCAGCATTATGTTGTGGGGGTGCTTTGCTGCAGGAGGGACTGGTGCACTTCACAAAATAGATGGCATCATGAGGCAGGAAAATTATGTGGATATATTGAAGCAACATCTCAAGACATCAGTCAGGAAGTTAAAGCTTGGTCGCAAATGGGTCTTCCAAATGGACAATGACCCCAAGCTTACTTCCAAAGTTGTGGCAAAATGGCTTAAGGACAACAAAGTCAAGGTATTGGAGTCGCCATCACAAAGCCCTGACCTCAATCCTATAGACAATTTGTGGGCAGAACTGAAAAAGTGTGTGCGAGCAAGGAGGCCTACAAACCTGACTCATTTACACCAACTCTGTCAGGAGGAATGGGCCAAAATTCACCCAACTTATTTTGGGAAGCTTGTGGAAGGCTACCTGAAATGTTTGACCCAAGTTAAACAATTTAAAGGCAATGTTACCAAATACTAATTGAGTGTATGTAAACTTCTGACCCGCTGGGAATGTGATGAAAGAAGTAAAAGCTGAAATAAATCATTCTCTACTATTATTCTGACATTTTCACATTCTTCAAATAAAGTGGTGATCCTAACTGACCTAAAACAGGGAATTTTTACTGGGATTAAATGTCAGGAATTGTGAAAATCTGAGTTTAAATGTATTTGTCTAAGGTGTATGTAAACTTCTGACTTCAACTGTACACTGTTTATTCTACTGGAGCTTTTAGTTGTGTGGTCCCAGCAATGGTTCCAGCAATTTTGTCACCCTAAGCGAGATCAGAATGTGGATAAATAGCTTAAGAAATCGGTTCAATTACCAGAGATTCTCACATTGCCCATTTTATATTTGCGAAATCAGTATTACTGTGCTATATCAGCCAATAATAGTTTAAAAGAGAATCCAGAGTTGCAGCAGTAGGAGAGCAGACACTTGCACTTGACTTTAGCTATGTTTTGCGTAATTTTTAGGCAGGACACTTTGCAGGCGGAGACAAAAACATGTGTTATCAATAGTCAACGTGGTAAACTATAGCCTATCATGGAAGTGGCATATTTCCTTTTCACTGGTTGATGGGGATGTCATCATATTGTGTTTGGGCCACCCCAGAGCCCAAGGTAGTGTCCGAAATGGCACCATATTCCCTACATAGTGCACTATTTTATAGGGGATAGGGCTCCATTTGGGACAGAATCACCATGTCTCTCTCTCTTACTCTCTGTTTGCTGCCAAAGACGTGAGTGTGTGTGTGTCATCTATACTGAATGTGGCACCCTTACATTTTTTGATTTATTTTTGAACTTTTTTGCCCTAGGCAAGTCAGTTAACAACAAATTCTTGTTTTCATTGACGGCCTAGGAACAGTGGGTTAACTGCCTTGTTAATTTCCCCCACATCCGCTCCACAATTATATGTTAATGAGAAGTTTAATAGCCAATTGGCCATTTACTTACATGCCCTCCTTCATTAGAAGTTCACAATGATGTGTCAGTCACTAAAAGGTTAATTGAAATGAATGGGAACTGATAAACTGGATCTGACTTATTGATTACCAACCGTCTGCTGCTGCTTTCGGTCTCTAATCCTTTTTACTGGAGTTTCTGTTTAAGTGGTTTTAAAAGTTGTTGTTTTTCGTAGTGTAAAAGGTTATCTACTTTCAAAGGGGAAAAAGAGAGGGAAGGGAAATTACAGGGTATTTACAAACTCGCAAAGTGCTTACAGGTGACATGTTCTGAATATCAACACTCACTTCTAAGTGGAAATTACCAGAATTGTTATAGAGTATATTATGGAAGAACAGCAAACTCTCTGCAAACAAAGGCAGGCCTCTAAAGTATGCACATTTTTATTCCATTTATCTATAATTGACGTCATTATTTTCCCTGCAATACAGTCTGAACTATAAAAATAACAAAGTTCAAACTTCCATGCACAAGTTACATAAATGTGGTAATGGTTAAAGCGGTAATTCTTTTTGGAGCAAGAGCCACACCTCCCTCTCAGTCGTTTCATGATTATGCAAGTCACAGCTGATTACAATTTGTAGAACATGTGTATTTTCTGCCCACTTCAACTCACCGCTCACAGGTGAAAGCCATAGCACAGGTCCTTGTTCGGGGAAAGCAGCATAGACAGGAAGCAGGCAGCATTTATACTTTCCATAAATACCCTCCATGGACATTAGTGCCAGGCAAAGACCATTATCACCTGTGTTGAGTGGTGGGGGTTTTGACGTGGGTGGGAGGGTGAGGCCGTTTTCTCAGTAGGAGCCCAGCTGCAGCCTGAGAGAGATGGACAGGAGAAATAGGGCTCAATTTACACCTGGGAGTAGGTGAAAAATGATTGGGTTCAGAGTAGCTTTTATAGGCCGCCAGGACAAAGGTGGCAATTTTCATCCAGGTGAGGTTGGAGGCTGTAGAGGGGGGAGGTCGTACATCAACTGTTGTGCCAGTTTGAGTTATTTGTGTCAGGGACAGTGGATCTCCCATACCTGACAAGCACAATTGTTTGTCACAATTGTTGCTTTGCTGTTATTGCCGTCCTGCCGTGTCCCTGATTTCCAAACACTTTTTATTTCCCCCTAATTTTTGTTGAATGTTAATGTTGTTTGAGAAATGAGATGCCCCCTTTTCAACTAGCATTTCCATGTGAATGCAGGAGAACTCGTGATGGTGACACCAGTACAGAGAATAACCTTGGAATTAATCACATTTCGAAGGCTACCATTGTGCCAACTAAAAAAGGAAGAAAGACTTAGCTGTCAGTTGATACTTCATTAAGGGAGACATCTGTGACGCACAGCTCCTCAACTGTCAATGTTAACTTGTAAGGCGATCAGCACCCATCAGAAGTGTATGTGTGGAGTCATTTTTAACAGAACCACGAGCTGATTGGAAAATGCATGTTTTCAATCATACACCTTAATGTATTGTAATTAAGTCAAGATGGTGTTCAAAAACATAGGAAGAATACCTTTTGAATATATAAATGGAAAATATACTTCAAAGCCTTATATTATAAGCACTAGCACCTGTTGACACATGAGGGAATCAGACATCAAATGTAGAAGAAAATATAAAGTGTAGATTTTTAAGAGTTAACAATGTAAGAAAGGGACAATCAAGTTTAAGTGTATAGAAGTAGAGAAAGACAGTTGTGTCTTGTTTTTATTCACTTATGGAAAAAAAGGTGCAAATGGCTCAGGTGCAAACACTTTGAGACAAGGCCTTTCTCTAACAGACCCACCAAGGGGTGTCTTCTGTGCTGGTTGACGTACATTGTTATTAATTCTCCTGAGTTTTATAATTCATTACAAATCTAGTCAGATTTGATCCGAGTATACATTGCACTTACCTCGCAGTAGAGGTCTGTGCGGGACTGATTTCTTTATCCAGCTTCTGCCGGCTCCCACTGACTTCTTGTCCGACTCCCACCCGCTCCCGCAAGAACTGGTCCCGAACCTGATAGCCAAAGAAATAGGTTAAAAACCAGAGATTCTCACATGGCCGATTTTATATTAGGCTATCAGTATTATTGGGCTGTGTCAGCCAATAGGGTAGAGTTGGGGCTAATAAAGGAGAGTGGGAACTTACTTGAATTGAGCTACATTTTGCATAACCTTTAGGATCGGGACGATTTGCAAGCTGAGTAAAATACATGTGTTATCAAGAGTCTAAACTATAGCCTATAATTTTTAGGAAGTTTTAAAGACAACTGCGCTGGGCTATTTAATTGAGACCACACATACTCTATACGTGACCTTGATCTCACACGCCCAATAAAATACAAGGTAGGCTACTGAACTTAAATCAGCAAGAATTAGGCTATCAGAGTTTGTGAATATTGTGACGGGTGCTTTTAATACATTAGATAACGAATAGCCTACAAAACAGAAAGACAACAGTTTTTGAATTAATCTTGCATAACTTTGATAGGAGCGGGACAATTTGCAGGCAGACACAAATAAATCTGTTATCAATATTTTTATTCCAGTCGACGTCGCAGCCTAAACTATAGCCTATCATATTCTGGAAGTTCATTTCCATGGAAAGACAACTGCGCATGCTTCTCCGCCCATCCATATAGCCTCCAGGATATTTAACTACACATATGTGCATTGGATCTTGGTAGGCTACTGAACTTAAAGCAGAATTTTTCTTTGAGAGTTTGTGAATAGTGAGACAAAGCAGTGATTTTAATACAAAAAATAACACATACAAAACCCAGCATGAAAAATGACGACAGCGCAGCAATGCTGTCGGTGCCTCGCGAGATGAAATCATGGTAATTCTCCTTACGGAATTCAAGTCAAACTTTATTTGTCACATGCGCCGAATAAAACAAGTGTAGACCTTACCGTGAAATGCTTACTTACAAGCCCTTTAACCAAAAGTGAAATTCAAGAAGAGTTAACCTCTTGGGGCTAGGTGGGACGCTAGCGTGCCACCCGTGGTGCACTCCCATCAACAGCAGGTGCATTTCAAGAGCGGCAAATTTGAATCCAAATAAATGTCAAAATTCAAATTTTTCAAAAATACAACTATGTTACACCATTTGAAAGATAAACATCTCCTTAATCTAACCACGTTTTACGATTTCAAAAAGGTTTTACGGCGAAAGCATAAATTTAGAGTATGTTAGGACAGTACATTTACAAGAGTTGTGTGTAATGTTTTGTCAAGTCAAAGACAGGGTCACCAAAACCATAAAACCAGCTAAAATGATGCACTAACCTTTTACAATCTCCATCAGATGACACTCCTAGGACATTATGTTAGACAATGCATGCATTTTTAGTTCTATCAAGTTCATATTTATATACAAAAACAGCGTTTTACTATGGCATTGATGTTGAGGAAATCGTTTCCCTCCAATAACCGGCAGTCAAGTCAGCGTCAGAAATTAAATAATTAAAATTAGAAAACATTGGTAAAATATTATATTGTCATTTAAAGAATTATAGATTTACATCTCTTGAACGCAATCAACTTGCCAGATTTAAAAATAACCTTACTGGGAAATCACACTTTGCAATAATCTGAGCACTGCGCCCAGAAAAATACGCGTTGCGATACAGACTAGACGTCATGTTGGGGAGATCTAAAATCGAAAATACTATGTAAATAATCCATTACCTTTGATTCTCTTCATCAGATGTCACTTCCAGGTATCACAGGTCCATAACGAATGTAGTTTTGTTCAAAAAAGCTCATCATTTATGTCCAAAAATCTCCGTCTCGTTAGCACATGATGTAAGCCAGCCGGACTTCTCGTCATGAACGAGGGGAAAAAATATATTTCCGTTCGTTCAAACATGTCAAACGTTGTATAGCATAAATCATTAGGGCCTTTTTTAACCAGAACATGAATAATATTCAAGGTGGACGAATGCATACTCTTTTATAACGTATTGGAACGAGGGTACCCAACATGAAGTAGCGCGCCAGGTGTCTAATGGGACATCACCGTTCCATGGCTCTTGTTCGGTCAGATCTCCCTCCAGAAGACTCAAAACACTTTGTAAAGGCTGGTGACATCTAGTGGAAGCAATAGGAAGTGCCAAAATATTCCTAAACCCCTGTGTTTTTCAATGGGATAGGTTTAAAGTCAATACAACACATCAGGTATCCACTTCCTGTCAGAAAATGTCTCAGGGTTTTGCCTGCCAAATGAGTTCTGTTATACTCACAGACACCATTCAAACAGTTTTGGAAACTTTAGAGTGTTTTCTATCCATATATAATAAGTATATGCATATTCTAGTTACTGGGTAGGATTAGTAACCAGATTAAATCGGGTACATTTTTTTTATCCAGACGTGCAAATGCTGCCCCCTAGACCCAACAGGTTAAGAAAATATTTACCAAATAAAGTAAAAAAATTATGAAAGTAACACAATAAAATAGCAATAACGAGGATATATACAGGGGGTACCTGTACCGAGTCAGTGTGCAGAGGTACAGGTTAGTTGAGGTAATTCGTACATGTAGGTAGGGGTGAAGTGACTATGCATAGATAATAAACAGCGAGTAGCAGCAGTGTACAAAACAAATGGGGGGGGGGGTGTCAAAGTAAATAGTGCGGTGGCCATTTTATTCATTGTTCAGAAGTCTTATGGCTTGGGGGTAGAAGCTGTTAAGGAGCCTCTATGGGTCCGGCGGGACGACTTCGGCGCTCCGACGTAACTGCCTCTGCCATGCGGTGGCGCGATTTGCAGAATCTTCAAGATCATATGACTTCAAGGGCTCAGACATAGGAGTCCCTTACAGCCATTTAAAGATAAGGCGCTCGTTCCTCTAGCCACACTGTCCGATTTCATATAGGCTTTACAACGAAAGCAAAACATTAGATGATGTCAGCAGAGTACCAAGCCAGAAATAATCAGACACCCATTTTCAAGCCAGCATATAATGTCACCAAAACCCAGAAGACAGCTAAATGCAGCACTCACCTTGATGATCTTCATCAGATGACAACCCTAGGACATTATGTTATACAATACATGCATGTTTTGTTCAATCAAGTTCATATTGATATCAAAGACCAGCTTTTTACATTAGCATGTGACGTTCAGAACTAGCATACCCCCGCAAACTTACGGGGAATTCGCTAACATTTTACTAAATTACTCACGATAAACGTTCACAAAAAGCATAACAATTATTTTAAGAATTATAGATACAGACCTCCTCTATGCACTCGATATGTCCGATTTTAAAATAGCTTTTTGGTGAAAGCACATTTTGCAATATTCTAAGTACATAGCCCAGGCATCACGGGCTCGCTATTTAGACACCCGGCAAGTTTAGCACTCACCATAATCATATTTACTATTATAAAAATGTCATTACCTTTTGTTGTCTTCGTCAGAATGCACACCCAGGACGTCTACTTCAATAACAAATGTTGGTTTGGTCCAAAATAATCCATCGTTATATCCGAATAGCGGCGTTTTGTTCGTGCGTTCCAGACACTATCCGAAATAGTAAAGAAGTGTCGCGCGCTTGGCGCAATTCCTGACAATAAAATTCAAAGTATTCCATTGCCGTACGTCGAAGCATGTCAACCGCTGTTTAAAATCAATTTTTACGTCATTTTTCTCGTAGAAAAGCGATAAAATTCCGACAGGGAATCTCCTTTTCGGCAAACAGAGGAAAAAATCCCAAAGGCGGGGGCGGTCGGGGTCACGCGCATAAGCTAGTGTCTCTTGATGGGCCACTTGAGAAAGGCGATAATGTGTTTCAGCCTGGGGCTGGAATGACGACATTCTCTTTTTTCCCGGGCTCTGAGAGCCTATGGACGACGTGGGAAGTGTCACGTTAGAGCAGAGATCCTTAGTAAATGATAGAGATGGCAAAGAAGTTCCAGAAATGGTCAGACAGGCCACTTCCTGTAAAGGAATCTCTCAGGTTTTGACCTGCCATTTGAGTTCTGTTATACTCACAGACACCATTCAAACAGTTTTAGAAAATTTAGGGTGTTTTCTATCCATATGTAATAAGTATATGCATATTCTAGTTACTGAGTAGGAGTGGTAACCAGATTAAATCGGGTATGTTTTTTATCCAGCCGTGTCAATGCTGCCCCCTAGCCCTAACAGGTTAACCTCTCTGGGCTAGGCGGGACCAATTCGTCCCACCTACTCAACAGCCAGTTGAATCCTGTGGCGCGTTATTCAAATACCTTAGAAATGCTATTACTTCAATTTCTCAAACATATGACTATTTTACAGCATTTTAAAGATAAGACTCTCGTTAATCTAACCACACTGTCCGATTTCAAAAAGGCTTTACAACGAAAGCAAAACATTAGATTATGTCAGCAGAGTACCAAGCCAGAAATAATCAGACACCCATTTTTCAAGCTAGCATATAATGTCACAAAAACCCAGAAGACAGCTAAATGCAACACTAACCTTTGATGATCTTCATCAGATGACAACCCTAGGACATTATGTTATACAATACATGCATGTTTTGTTCAATCAAGTTCATATTTATATCAAAAACCAGCTTTTTACATTAGCATGTGACGTTCAGAACTAGCATACCCCCCGCAAACTTCCGGGGAATTCGCTAAAATTTTACTAAATTACTCACGATAAACGTTCACAAAAAGCATAACAATTATTTTAAGAATTATAGATACAGACCTCCTCTATGCACTCGATATGTCCGATTTTAAAATAGCTTTTTGGTGAAAGCACATTTTGCAATATTCTAAGTACATAGCCCAGGCATCACGGGCTAGCTATTTAGACACCCGGCAAGTTTAGCACTCACCAATATCAGCTTTACTATTATAAAAGTTTCATTACCTTTTGTTGTCTTCGTCAGAATGCACTCCCAGGACTGCTACTTCAATAACAAATGTTGGTTTGGTCCAAAATAATCCATCGTTATATCCGAATAGCGGCGTTTTGTTCGTGCGTCCCAGACACTATCTGAAATGGTAAATCAGGGTCGCGCGCATGGCGCAATTCGTGACAAAAAAAATCTAAATATTCCATTACTGTACTTCGAAGCATGTCAACAGCTGTTTAAAATCCATTTTTATGCCATTTTTCTCGTAAAAAAGCGATAATATTCCGACCGGGAATCTCCTTTTAGCTAAACTGAGGAAAGTAAACAAAGCTTTCGGTCGACGCGGGCACGAGCCTGAGTCTCACAGTACTGTAACCAGCCACTACCCAAACGCGCTACTTTGTTTCAGCCAGAGCCTGCAAAGCCACGATTCAGCTTTTTACCGCCTTCTGAGACCCTATGGCAGCCGTAGGAAGTGTCACGGGACAGCTAAGATCCTCACTCTTCAATAAACAGAGACAAGAAGAACGACACCTTGTCAGACAGGCCACTTCCTGCCTGAAACCTTGTCAGGTTTTTGCCTGCCAAATGAGTTCTGTTATACTCACAGACACCATTCAAACAGTTTTAGAAACTTTAGGGTGTTTTCTATCCATATATAATAAGTATATGCATATTCTAGTTACTGGGTAGGATTAGTAACCAGATTAAATCGGGTACGTTTTTTTTATCCAGCCGTGAAAATACTGCCCCCTAGCCCCAACAGGTTAAAGTCCCCAGAAACTGGGAGCGCCGCTTCTGGATGAGTATTTTCTTGTTTGCTTATGGCCTTGTGCAGTTGGTTAAGTGTGGTCTTAGTGCCAGCATCGGTTTGCTTGATGAGAACTCTCTTGGTAGATAATGTGGCCTACAGCTTATCATAAGGTACTCTACCTCAGGCAAGCAATACCTCAAGACTTCTTTAATTTTAGACATTGCGCACCCCCACCCCTCGTCTTACGTAGCTTCTCTGTTCTGTTGGTGCATGGAAAATCCCGCCAGGTCTATATTATCCGTGTTGTCGTTCAGCCACGACTCGGTGAACATACAATATTAGTTTTTAATGTCCCGTTGGTAGGATAATCTTAATCGTGGGTCATCAATTTTATTTTCCAATGATTGCACGTTAGCCAATAGAATGGATGTCAGTGGGAGTTTACTCGCTCGCCTACGAATTCTCAGAAGGCAGCCCGACCTCAGCCCCATTTTCTCCGTCTTTTCTTCATGCAAATGACGGGGATTTGGGCCCGTTCCTGGGAAAGCAGTATATCCTTCTCGTCGGACTCGTTAAAAGAAAATGCTTCTTCCAGTTCGAGGTGAGTAATCACTGTTCTTTTCGGTGATAAAAGGTGGTAGGTGCTACATTATGTACAAAATACGTAAAAAAATAACAAAAGAGCATAGTTGGTTAGGAGCATGTAACAACAATTACCATCCTCATCAGAGTTGTCTAGTATGCAAATAAAACATGACCAGAATGACCCAAAACAGACCAATACTAGACAAAGCACAAACAATATCACTGAAACAGACCAACAGACAAAATATAAACATTTCCGACTAAAATTATTGAGAATTGGTTATTCTTGAATGTGGGTGAAATAGCGGTTGTCTGTTTCTTGTTGAATAGTTATGGAATTTATATGTAGTGGTGACATCGTTTTTGAAGAAAGAGGTTAAGTGATTTAAAGAACCATTAACAAATGGAGCAACTTGAAGATAATTTATTTGAGAAATATTCACGAGTCCTAATTGTTTGAAAAGTGGTCCTGAATGGTCTCTAAAACCGGCAGATGATGTTATTCTTACAGAGTATTTCTGCAGGCGATGGAATGATGGTAGTTGGATATGGTGTGTGCTGGCCCATGTAATGTTACAGTAACTGCTGAATGGTAAGGAAATTGTGTAATAGAGACTGAGAGCAGTGCTTCTGTTCATGAGAAAGCTAATTTTGCCAAGTATCCCCATATTGTTGGTGATCTTAGAGGTTATTTTCTTTGTGTGGTTTCCCTTGACAATTCATAATCAATCAAAACACCAAGAAAGCGGGTTGTGCTGGCTTGATCAACAAGTATATTATCAATATGGACCCCTATATAGTCTGAATTGTATTTTCTCTTGTTTGGACCAAATAATATTTATTTATATATTTTTGATATTCAGTGACAATTAGTTGATTTTTAAACCACTTTGAGATAAACATTAAAACGGTAATTGAGATCTCTGTGAGAGTAGTACAAACTTGTATCATCAGCAAATAATGACTGGGAGAGCACTGGATGTATTTGGGCAGATCCTTTTTATAGATCAGAAATAATAGGGGTCCAAGAATTGATCCCTGCGGCAATCCACACTTAATCTCCAGGGGGGGGGGGGTTTATTCCTTTGAAAATAACATAGTACTTTCTAGCACATATTGCTTTCTAACCTCTCTGGGGTCGGTGGGACGAAATCGTCCCACCTACGTAACAGCCAGTGGAATCCTGTGGCGCGTTATTCAAATACCTTAGAAATGCTATTACTTCAATTTCTCAAACATATGACTATTTTACACCATTTTAAAGACAAGACTCTCGTTAATCTAACCACACTGTCCAATTTCAAAAAGGCTTTACAACGAAAGCAAAACATTAGATTATGTCAGCAGAGTACACAGCCAGAAATAATCAGACACCCATTTTTCAAGCTAGCATATAATGTCACATAAACCCAAACCACAGCTAAATGCAGCACTAACCTTTGATGATCTTCATCAGATGACAACCCTAGGACATTATGTTATACAATACATGCATGTTTTGTTCAATCAAGTTCATATTTATATCAAAAACCAGCTTTTTACATTAGCATGTGACGTTCAGAACTAGCATACACCCCGCAAACTTCTGGTGAATTTACTAAATTACTCACGATAAACGTTCACAAAAAAACATAACAATTATTTTAGGAATTATAGATACAGAACTCCTCTATGCACTCGCTATGTCCGATTTTAAAATAGCTTTTCGGTGAAAGCACATTTTGCAATATTCTAAGTAGATAGCCCGGCATCACAGGGCAAGCTATTTACACACCCACCAAGTTTAGCCCTCACCAAAGTCAGATTTACTATAAGAAAAATTTTATTACCTTTGCTGTTCTTCGTCAGAATGCACTCCCAGGACTTCTACTTCAATAACAAATGTTGGTTTGGTCCCAAATAATCCATAGTTATATCCAAATAGCGGCGTTTTGTTCGTGCGTTCAAGACACTATCCGAAAGGGTAAATAAGGGTTACGCGCCCAACGCGTTTCGTGACAAAAAAATTCTAAATATTCCATTACCGTACTTCGAAGCATGTCAACCGCTGTTTAAAATCAATTTATGCCATTTTTCTCGTAAAAAAGCGATAAAATTCCGACCGGGAATCTGTGTTTTAGTACAACGAGAGAGAAACTAAAAACATGGTGTCGCCCCATGCACGCGCCTCAGCTCATTGTCCTCTGATAGACCACTTAACCAAAGGCGCTAAAGTTTTTCAGCCAGCGGCTGGAATTACATCATTCAGCTTTTTCCCGGGTTCTGAGAGCCTATGGGAGCCGTAGGAAGTGTCACGTTACAGCAAAGATCCTACATTTTCAATAAACAGAGCCAAGAAGCCCAAGGAATGTTCAGAGAGGGTACTTCCTGTACCGAATCTTCTCAGGTTTTTGCCTGCCATATGAGTTCTGTTATACTCACAGACACCATTCAAACAGTTTTAGAAACTTTAGGGTGTTTTCTATCCAAAGCCAATAATTATATGCATATTCTAGTTTCTGGACAGTAGTAATAACCAGATTAATTCGGGTACGTTTTTTATCCGGCCGTGTAAATACTGCCCCCTAGCCCTAACAGGCTAAATAGTCTCTTGCGCGTTAATGTGATGGTTCTTCTGATGCGGAGGGCGTAATGACTGTTGAAAGCAGCTGATTTCAGAGGTCTGGGGCCATATTGCATTGCAGCTAGATACAACAGCTTAATGAAGCATCCTGACATCCAGTCAACAAGCTCAGATGGAGCGGGGGAGGCTAGGACAATGCTGCCGAGACCCCCCTCCCATCTACCCACCCTCACGCCAACTAGCCCCAACGAGATCTCTATATCGATAATGGCACGCACCCCCATCTCCATCTCGCCATCTTTATTTCTCGCTCTCTCCCTCTCTCTATACTCCTTCCTATCTCCAGGGCATTTTAGAGAAGAGTCAAAGGCCAAATAACTGACAAGAAAAGTGTTATGAGTGTGTAGGCATGGCTAGGACTATTGCGGTGACCGTATTATCACCATCACGAGTCATGAAGGCAGTCAAATTCCACGTGATCATTTAGTCACGCTAATTAGGCTTCTCCAAGCTCTGATGCTGATGGTCATTAGTAGCCTACCAAACTTGCTAACTGCCTGGAACTCAGCACTTTATTGTCCCTCTAATCACTCAGACATTAATGCAAATGTAATCAAAAATCTAATCAAACACTTTATGATAGCCCATGAGCTCATGTTGCGCAACATTTCTATAGGCTATGCAATTGCGTTTGCAAACAGAATGATGGTTTCTATTAAAAAGAGGATCCTATCAGCTTTCTGTAGGCTAAGCCTACTGTATTTATTTCTCAACTGTCCTAATGTTAAGCACATTGCTTATCTTTACAGCAGGAGTATAGCCTACCTGGCTGGCATGAAAATGCATCCTCCATTCGCTATTTAAGTGCAGAGATGACATGTATTTTTCCCCGTGCCCTTGTTTCTAGACCGGTGCATGATAATGGTCCATTCTGAATCAAAACGAATTTCAGAAATATATTATTTAGTAAATACAAAAGGAAAAATGAAATCAAGAATAGTCTGAGGCGTAACAATATTAGCCTATCACTTGTGAATTATATATTATCACTTTTGAATGATGCCGAGCTTAAGGCAAACACCTCATGTCGCCTAGCCCATAGGCCTACAGTACCAGTCAAAAGTTTAGACAAACCTACTCATTCAAGGGTTTTCCTTTATTTTTGCTATTTTCTACATTATAGAATAATAGTGAAGACAGCCAAACTATGAAATAACACATATGGAATCATTTAGGAACCAAAAAAGTATTAAACAAATGAAAATATATTTTAGATTTTAGATTCTTCAAAGTAGCCACCCTTTGCCTTGATGACAGCTTTATACACTCTTGGCATTTTCTCAACCATCTTCAGAACTGGCCGTGATTGGGAGTCCCATAGGGCGGTGCACAGTTGGCCCAGCGTTGTCCGGGTTAGGGTTTGGCCGGGGTAGGCCGTCATTGTAAATAAGAATTTGCTCATAACTGAATTGCCTTGTTAAATAAAAATGAGGTAGTCACCTGGAATGCATTTCAATTAGCAGGTGTTCCTTGTAAAAAGTTAATTTGTAGAATTTCTTTCCTTCTTAATGTGTTTGAGCCAGTCAGTTGTGTTGTGACAAGGTAGGGGTGATATACAGAAGATTGCCCTATTTGTTAAAGAATAAGTCTATATTATGGCAAGAACAGCTCAAATAATTTTAAATTAGTTTTGAGTAGAAATATTTATTTTACTGGCTGCTTTGGCAGAAATACTGCAATGTTGCAAAGTGCATAAAACTTTGTACATCTCTTTGTTCAGAAATGAAGACATGTGATCCCTGTTTATTCTGGGAATCTTGTTTCTTTTAGTCAGAAGCCTTTTCAAAGTATTTTTAAAGAACAGTGGCAAGGATGAAAGATGTAGAAACAGCACTCGACGACACTCAGACACTCCAGTAAATGTAGGGAAACTTTCAAAAAAATTAAAGTAGATTCAAACTCATTAAAACCTCTCTGGGACATGTGGGATGCTAGCGCCATGGGACACACTATTCAACAGCCAGTGAAATAGCAGGGCGGCAAATTCAAAACAACAAAAATCTCATAATTCAGATTTCTCAAACATACAACTATTATATCCCATTTTAAAGATACACTTCTCGTTAATCCAACCACATTGTCCGATTTCAAAAAGGCTTTACGGCGAAAGCATAACATTAGATTATGTTAGGACAGCGCCGAGACAAGATAAGCCACACAGCCATTTTCCAAGCAAGGAGAGGCGTCACAAAAACCAGAAATACAGCAAAAATGAATCACTAACCTTTGACAATCTTCATCAGATGACACTCCCAGGACTCAATGTTTCACAATACATGTATGTTTTGTTCGATAAAGTTCAACTGAGCCACAGCCTTCCCTGTGGCTCAGTTGGTAGAGCATGGTGTTTGCAACGCCAGCATGGTGTGTGCAACGCCAGGGTTGTGGGTTCGATTCCCACGGGGGGCCAGTACAAAAACAAACAAAATAAGGCATGAAATGAAATGTATGCATTCACTACTGTAAGTCGCTCTGAATAAGAGCGTCTGCTAAATGACTAAAATGTAAATGTAAATATTTATATCCAAAAACCCCATTTTACATTGGCACGTGATGTTCAGAAAATGTTTTGCCTCCCAAAACTTACGGTGAATGAGCACATCAATTTACAAAAATACTCATCATAAACGTTGATAAAATTTACAACAGTTATTGAAAGAATTATAGATACACTTCTCCTTAATGCAACCGCTGTGTCAGATTTCAAAATAGCTTTACGGCGAAAGCACATTGTTCAATATTCTGAGTACAGAGCTCAGCCATCAAAGCAAGCTATGCAGTTACCCGCCAAGTTCTGGAGTCAACAAAACTCAAAAATAGTATTATAAATCTTCACTTACCTTTGCTGATCTTCGTCGGAATGCACTCCCAGGACTCCCACGTCCACAAGAAATGTTTGTTTTGTTCGATAAACTCCACATTTATTTCCAAATACCTCCGTTTTGTTCGCGCGTTCAGCTCACTATTCGAAAGGCATAATGCGCGAGCGCAATACCCGAGACGAAAAGTCAAAAAGTTCCATTACCGTTCGTAGAAACATGTCAAACGATGTTTACAATCAATCCTTAGGGTCTTTTTTATCATAAATCTTTGATAATATTCCAACCGGACAATAGCGTATTCATTACAGAGGAAAAAGAAGGAACGGCGCACCTGCGTGACTGTGCAGTAAACAACTCATTGCCTTCAGGCAGTCCACTTGAGTCAGCTCTTATTCTCTCCTCAGTAACAGTAGAAGCATGAAACAAGGTTCTAAAGATTGTTGACATCTAGTGGAAGCCTTAGGAAGTGAAAAATGACCCCACAGACACTGTAGTTTGGATAGGCAATCACTTGAAAAACTACAAACCACTTCCTGGTTGGATTTCTTCTCAGGTTTTTGCCTGCCATATGAGTTCTGTTATACTCACAGACATCATTCAAACAGTTTTAGAAACTTCAGAGTGTTTTCTATCCAAATCTACTAATAATATGAATATCCTACCTTCTGGGCCCGAGTAGCAGGCAGTTTAATTTGGGCACGTTATTCATCTGAATTTCCGAATACTGCCCCCTGTCACCAAGAAGTTAATAATGTTGGGTCCTAATAATTAGTCAATGAAAGAGACGTTTAACAAAACTGAAAAGAAACTAGTCTTTAATTTGAATATTGTTCTGAAAATATTTTCTTATTTTCTTGTCTTCACAGTTTCAGAATCTAAAGGGTACACAAACCTTTCAAGCCTTTTAAGTTGTCAGCATTGACAAATGCGGACCGATCTCAGACTTGTTCACATAATGGATCACAATCATTTGTCCGAGGAACTTATCTGTCAAGAGGTTTATGTTCCATCAAATCATTTCATTACAGCCATCACAATCAATATGGCCCGGAATAGAAAACTGACATGAGAAACAGGACAGAAAAGAACAACAACCACATAAAGCTTATAGGGGTGTCTGAGACTCAATCTCTGCTTCGCACCACCTGGAGCGACTGACCATAATCATTAAGCTGTACCCTAAAACAATGGCACAACCCTCAGTAGGAACCAAAGACCATTTATTGCCTATCGCAAAAGACCAACAGCCATATCAAGTCCTGGAAGTGTCTGAATTTACATCTCTGTTTATCGTTAGAGGCAGTGAGATTGTGGGAAGTAATGTGTGACGGACTGGCTGATATTCCAAGTGTGTTTTTCCTCTTCACTGTACAAGCTTAGGTAGATGCGAGCATGCTAAGTTTGGCTGGAGTCCATCTGGTCTGTCAGATGGGTATCAGGGCCTCTGCCTGGCGGGACTGGCTGTCCTGTCTCCTCCCCTGTGTGTCGAGACGGGTGGGTGTGTGTGTACCCAGGTGAGTCAGGGAGGCTGGAGTGTGACGAGGCTGCTGCATTCTCTCAGCAGGCCCATGTCAGGCCAACATGCCAGTGATGGCTGTCAGAAGGAGAGGGGGCCGTGTGCAGCCAGCTTTACCGGAGTCCTCTGCTCCGTTCCACTAGAACTCCAGAGTCTGCATCCCCATAGAATACAGTAAAATACTACTTGAGTAAAAGTCTAAAAGCATTTGTTTTTAAATATACTTAAGTATCTAAAGTAATTTTAAATTTCTTATATAAAGCAAACCAGACCGCACAAATGCTTTTTTATTTTTTTTATTTTTACATTTATGGATAGCCAGGGGCACACTCCAACACTCAGACATCATTTTCAAAAGAAACATGTGTGTTGAGTGAGTCTTCCATATCAGAGGCAGTAGGGACGACCATTTATGTTCTCTTGATACAGTAAAATATAAGGAGTACTTTTGGGTGTCAGGGAAGATGTAAAAACTAAGTTCTTTTCTTTAGGAATGTAGTGAAGTAAAAGTTGTCAAATATAAATAGCTAAGTACAGATACCCCAAAAATGACTTAGGTTGTACCTTAAAGTATTTTTACTTAAGTACTTTATACCACTGCATCCCATCACCACCCCACCACACTCCACTGAGACCCTGCTCTTATGGGCTCAGCTGTAACTCTTTGTCCTCTGCCTTTGAACAGTTCCAACCCTTTGCGCCTAAGAGGAGAAATCGAAGACAAATAGCCTTTTTCACCCTTTTTTTCCCTTCCCAAGCCCAATTTGAAAACTTTTCCTGCAAAGCCCATTTCTTACCTCACATAATCTCCTGATCAGTCTGGAAGTGCGCGGCAATTTTCTGGTGTGGAGTAAGAGTGATTACCGCAGCAAATCCTGACAGATAATACTGAAGAGATTAGAGATCATAAGAGTGATAACAGTGGAGGTAATTCATGTTGCCCTCATGCCCAGGGAAAAGAGACAGACGTCTTCCCAGGTATTCTCTCATCTCTCAGTCAAGACACATAGCCGACTAAGGAGAGATTTACACATCCTTTCTATCCCTTTCTTTTTTTCATTGTTGTTCAGCTCAACGTGATTGACTCAGGAGTCGGATGTTGATTATATGCAGGCATGGTACCAAAATTAGCATCTTGAGCTAGATGTATACTAAGATAGTAGTCATGAGTATAACTGATATAGGGACACCATTACAAACAGTATATGTTCCATGAATGAACATCATGCTATTTTTGCCATTATCTACAGTAGCAGTCAAAAGATCCTTCTTTTCAAAGTAGCTACCCTCATCAAGGCAAAGGGTGGCTACTTTGAAGAATCTCAAATATAAAATATATTTTGATTTAACACTTTTTTGGTTACTACATGATTCCATATGTGTTATTTCATAGTTTTGATGTCTTGACTATTATTCTACAATGTAGAAAATAGTGAAATATAAGGAAAACCCTTGAATGAGTAGGTGTGTCCAAACTTTTGACTGGTGCTGTATATCGTTAATTCTGTTGAAACTCAAACTTAGTAAGATTAGTAATCAGGTGCTAGTCTCTCAGAGTGAAATTACTTGAATTACTTTGTTTCATAGACAGAACAACAGAGCATATTGAGAGGTCTGTACACACAGCTACACACTGCCGAGACTCAGGGGAGGCGTACTAGCCTGCATACTGATCCTCGTTGCTGGACCCCTGTTTAGTCCCTCTCTGGTTCTGATATAACTTGGTAACTTAACTACCATCCACTGGCCCTCGTGTCAGCCGCATTATAGAAATAACGAGCCTTCTGACTTGAGTAATGACAGACATAATAAATACTTCAGGATCTGGACATAGATGAAAAAACAGGAACGAGCCAAGTGAAAGAGAGTAAATCAATATTATTTACTGTCCGTGAAGACATTTTCTCAGAGTCTAGCGGTTTCACTTTAAAACATTTAAAACATATGGTTCACTTTTTTGCTTGTAAGTGCATTCGAATCAGTCCCCGTGAAGCACCTTGATTTGAGGGGAAGGCTGCCACCGTGTTATGGTCCCGGGGAGATGAGGGGTACTTCTTTCCCCAGGTCCGTTTGGGACTTGGAATGGACTGCTAACCCCTAACCCACTGCGCTACTTAAGTGTAGCAGTTAAACGGTTGAAGGAGGCTCAGACACAGAAATGTGTTGCCCATTTAAGGCTTGTTGTGAAGTTTCCTGGCTCCTCATAGTGCTCGCATGGCGATTCCTCCATTCCTAGATGTCACGCTGACTTCCCCAAAGTGGAATTGGAAATTGAGGGGGTTATGCGAGGAAAAGGGGCAAATCCAATAAGTGAACAAAACTCACAACATGCAAGTACATACACACACCTTCACACAATTGTGTCTGAAAAGATCTTGACAAAGGAACATCAGGCTCCTAAACACAAAAAGTTCTGGAGGTGAAATGTTTTTGAATACCCTGTAGGTGCTTTCAGAGACTACAAAGGTGAATTTACTGTAATAGATAACTTTTTAACGTGAAATAACTACATATTTCAGCGACATCAACAACAGATGTGCCAAAACTTTGCGATGACTACTACAGAAAGGACTTTTCATACGAATGAACACAAACACAAAATGTTCTGAAGACAATGTTGTTAAAAAACCTGAGATGCATTCATACTCCACATGGGTTTTATGTATATCCTTTCTTAACTTCAACAATAGATGTGCCAGACCTTTGCAATGGCTAGAGCGAAACAGCCTATCATACTGAATGGCTGTGGGACCACTGATAAAAAACAGTAACAATGACACACAGACAGAAAATGGCCTCCCCTGCTTTCTGCAGCTGTGGGAGAAGCTTTCCTATTTCAACATTGAGCTCATAAAAGTGTCATATACAGGTGTATGTGTTGCCTCAGGTCTCTAGACGGTATTGATAACAGTAAGGTCTGAGAAGTTTCAACTTTCCAGAGGGTTGTTGATTCATTTTCTGGTGGATGTATGCTCTTCTGCTGTTTGCAAATAACTTCAACTGAGGTCCATCTATTTTTCTATTACAGGAAGCTAGCTAGCTGTATTCGCTGTGTAATAGATTGAGAGAGAGGGGAGGTAGATAAGAGTGGAGAGAAATAAGGGAGGGAGAGGGGAGGTAGAGAGACAGAAAGAGAAAATATGTATTTGCCTGCCATAGCCTGAGGGACACTGAATAATATCTGCATAGTAAGCAGTAACTGACTTACTTATTATTAGTATTATTATTGTTGTTATTATTATTCCAAATAGTAGTGGTATGGGTAGTAGGGGTGATGGTACCAGTAGTTATTCAATGATGGTATTGATAGTGGTGTAGTATTAATGATGGTCGTAGTATTGATGTAATGGTGATGACAGTTATAAGTTATAGTTTTAGTAGGTAGAGATATTAGAGGTAGAAATGCTACTAGTGGTAATGGTGGTGGTATTAGTAGGGATAGTTGTAGTATTGTGGTAGCATTCATTTTAGTAGTAATAATAGTAGCATGTTCATTTTCCATGTTTAGCCTTTTATTGTCTTTATTATTTATATAGAAAAAATAATAAGAATAATTGTATTTTACCCCCTTTTTCTCTCAAATTTCGATCTTGTCTCATTGCTGCAACTCCCCAATGGGCTTGGGAGGCAACGGTCAAGTCATGCGTCCTCCGAAATATGACCCGCCAAACCGTGCTTCTTATCACCCACCCGCTTAAACCCAAAGCCAGCCGCACCAATGTGTCGGAGGAAACACTGTTCAACTGATGACCGGGGTCAGCTTGCAGGCGCCCGGCCCACCACAAGGAGTCGCTAGAGCGCAATGAGCCAAGTAAAGCCCCCATCCCCAGCCAAACCCTCCCCTAAACCGGATGATGCTGGGCCAATTGTGCGCCACCCTATGGGACTCCCGATCACGGCCAGCTGTGATACAGCCCGGGATTGAACTCGGGTCTGTAGTGATGCCTCTAGCATTGCTTTAGACCGCTGAGCCACTCGGGAGGCTCGATTTTTTTTTACTGTTTTACTACTGCTACCATTTTATTGTTGTTATTTCTATTATTAACTTCTATTATTATTTAGTACCATTTTATATTATTATTCTTCATGTTATTTCAATGTATGTTTTTTATACATTGTTTGTTTGGCAATATTGACACAATGTTTTTCAGGCCAATAAAGCAGCTGAATTTGAAATAGGAAGTGGTCTGTGGAAGACAAAACTGAGCGAGAGAGACAGAGATACGGTGACAGAGAGAAAGAGACTGGAGTCTGAATGAAGCGTGAAGTGATCAGTGAGTCAAGCTGTCTGCCAGTGCTAGTCCTGATTAGCATCTCCCCTGAATATCCCATTAATCACCCGCCTTCAAGCCCCTTACTAAAGCCTGCATTATGGATGACGATGGAACTGCGACTTAGTTATTCTCTAAGAGCTAGCCTCTGAGCACCCTTGTCAATATCGCAGGGTTTCCCCTCTTTTTCTCAAGTTGTTTTCTGTTTCCGAAGCTGTGTGTCTACACACGTCAGCTTCGTGTCAGCTTCGGATTATTTTTTGTTGTTGTTGCCTCAAACATAAAAGCTCTCCTTTACAACATGTATGGTTAGAAGTATTCAGGGTTTGCCCAAGGGCAAACGGAAAACAAACATTAAACTTAAACAAAGGTCAAATTCTTTACTTTCCCTGAAGTTTTTACATTACAACCCCATACTTTACCTCCACATTTCATGTTAAATACATTTTTATGGATCGGCACAAAAACGTATCAAATTAATGTTGATTAAATCTTTAGGTTTTGGCTTCTGAAGGTATTTACCGGTTGTTAGGCTATTGAGGTTAATAGAACATTTGTGTTGACTATAATAGGTCTTATGTAGGCCAATAGGAAACTCTGGAGCCATTGGAGGGGTTGAAACCGACACAAATAAACCAGAGCAGTAATGTATGGTTGTGGGGAGAGAAGTGTACCTGTCTGAACCCATAAACACACACACACTGAACCTCATTTGAGTGGAGGCCTGGTGCCCAGAGGAACGCCTGCCCTTGTGTTCTCCTTGTGTGCCGGGCAAAACCCTGACCTGCTTTCACGATGTACTGCAGTCAACAGGATGACCCCAGGTGTACCTCCCACCCACACATACCTCTCCCCTCCCCCTTCTAACACACACACACACACTCGCCTACACTGTGCACATGCCTATATTCACATATATACGCTCACACACACACACACACACACACACACACACACACACACACACACACACACACATATACACACACACACACACATACACACACACACACACACACACACACACACACACACACACACACACACACACACACACACACACACACACACACACACACACACACACACACAGAGCCTGGAATGAATGCAAGCGCCCATGCTGTCTGTTATAATCAGTCCAACCTTCCCTGAACCCATTGTGTTCAATTAAAGGCAAATTTGTCACTGTTTTGTGTCCCTCTGTCTCCCATACATGTTCCGGCAGTAGGCGGGTTTACTTCATTACCCCACTATGGCAGAGCCCAGGGGAGGCAAGATCTCAAGTGCCAAACCCCTGACAAATGTTCACCTGACGCACGTCTGAGCCGTTCAAGCTAGGCCGGAGGGACTTGTTGCGTTCCCAATTCTGTCCCGCGTCAGGGCGAATCGAGGTCCTAGCTGTGGGACTAGATAGCTAATCTCCTTTTGATGAGAAGAGAACACAGCAAACCAAAATTGGTTCTGTGAAAATTCCCAGAACATTAATTAGGTAAAGGCAAATGTTCTTGTAACACAAAAACTGTCCAGTTGTGCTGGTGATTATACAATGTTTGTATAAAACATTCGCCTGATGGTGCAAGAACGTTTCCAGAACACATTTTGTCTGTTCTTTAAAGGTTTCCAGAATGTTTCATTACGTTGTGGGAGCAGACTGGTTGGAACATTGTGGGGACATCACAAAATATGTTCCCAAAACACAAAAACTGTCCAGTTGTGTGGATGATTATACAATGTTTCTTTTAGGGTGCCAAAAACATAAACCAGATGTTAAAACTACACTACCGTTCAAAAGTTTGGGGTCACTTAGAAATGTCCTTGTTTTAAATATAGTGTAGATATTTGTTAATGTTGTAAATGACTATTGTAGCTGGAAACAGCTGATTTAAAAAAAATAGGAATATCTACATAGGCGTACAGAGGCCCATTATCAGCAACTATCACTCCTGTGTTCCAATGGCACGTTGTGTTAGCTAATCCAAGTTTATCATTTTAAAAGGCTAATTGATCATTAGAAAATGTCAACAGAGGCGACTCTGCGATGCTGGCGACTCAGGGATGAGGCGACTCTGGGATGCTGGCCTTCAAGGCATAGTTTCTCTTTCCAGTGTCTGTGTTCTTTTGCCCATCTTAAGCTTTTCTTTTCATTGGCCAGTCTGAGATATGACTTTTTCTTTGCAACTCTGCCTAGAAGGCCAGCATTCCAGAGTCGCCTCTTCACTATTGACGTTGAGACTGGTGTTTTGCGGGTACCATTTAATGAAGCTGCCAGTTGAAGACTTGTGAGGCGTCCATTTCTCGAACTAGACACTCTAATGTACTTGTCCTCTTGCTCAGTTGTGCACCGGGGGCCTCCCACTCCTCTTTCTATTCTGGTTAGTGCCAGTTTGCGCTGTTCTGTGAAGGGAGTAATACACAGCGTTGTACGAGATCTTCAGTTTCTTGGCAATTTATCACATAGAATAGCTTTCATTTCTCCGAACAAGAATAGACCGACGAGTTTCAGAAGAAAGTTCTTTGTTTTTGGCCATTTTGAGCCTGTAATCGAACCCACAAATGCTGATGCTCCAGATACTCAACTAGCCTAAAGAAGGCCAGTTTTATTGCTTCTTTAATCAGAACACATTTTTCAGCTCTGCTAACATAATTGCAAAAGGGTTTTCTAATGATCAATTATCATTTTAAAATGACAAACTTGGATTAGCTAACACAACGTGCCATTGGAACACAGGAGTGATGGTTGCTGATAATGGGCCTCTGTACTCCTATGTAGATATTCCATAAAAAATCTGCCGTTTCCAGCGACAATAGTCATTTACAACATTAACAATGTCTACACTGTATTTCTGATCAATTTGATGTTATTTTAATGGACATAAAATGTGCTTTTCTTTCAAAAACAAGGATCTTTCTAAGTGACCCTAAACTTTTGAATAGTAGTGTATGTTCTTTAATAGTTCCTAACACATTTCTATAGGTTGTGGTAACATTGTGGGGACATGACAAGAGAGATGTTGCCAAAACACAAAAACTGTGCTGATTACAATGTTTTTATTAGGTTGAAAAAACATTTGTGTGATGTTGCAATAATGTTCCCAGAACAAATGTTTTATTTTCTTTAAAAGTTCCCAAAACATTTAATTTGGTTGTGGTAACATTGTGGGTACATTACAAGAGAGATTCCCAAAACACAAAATCTGTACTCTTGTTCCTACAATGGTAGTAACATGGTGCACAAAACATTCCCTCAGTGTTCTAAGAATGTTCCCAAAATGATCAAATTATGTTTTGAACAGTCCATGGAGGTTTATTTCATGTGTTAGTGTTATCTTACTGTTTGTGGGACGTTATCATCCGAATTTTAGCTCAAACCCTAACTAGAACGTAATGGGAATGTTAACTGATGTTCTGGGAATGTTCCTGGTTTACTGGGCTGTTTGTAGTTATCAGTAGGTGAGCGAAACAAAAGTCAAGACCTGGCCTGACTGACAATGCTCACTAAGTGCTATGCTACATTGAAGGAATGTTTTTGTTTTGTTGAAATAAATAATTCAGGAATTCCATTTAAACTTAGTTCCACAGCATTTTCTTACCCTAAATTCATATTTAATAAAAAGTTCAACATTTAAAATGTGTCTTTCATAAGGAGTTGTCACTCTCACACTGCTGACTGATCAAGGCTTGGTAGGTAGGAAATCCATAATGCTAATTCATGTGGTGCTACATTGATGTTGGCACTGCTAATCGACTGCTGTTTGTTTTTGTAACCGATGGTGCCTAATGATGGCCTGTAACCATGAATAACCCAGCAGCGACCTGCAGCATACCTCTCCATCTGTTGCTGCTGTTATATATGAAGGCTGTCACATACATGGGAGGAATATCAAGTCAGCACTGTAGCCCCAAGGGGTTCGGTGTGTGTTCTCTCTCTCTATATCTCTCTCTCTCTCTCTCTCTCTACCTCTCTACCTCTCTCTCTCTATCTCTCTCTCTACCTCTCTATCTCCCTCTCTCTACCTCTCTCTCTCTCTCTCTCCCTCTCTACCTCTCTCTACCTCTCTCTCTACCTCTCTCTCTACCTCTCTCTCTACCTCTTCCTTTCCGCATTCCCTCTCTGTGTTGCATACTTTAGCTTGGGGTGGATGGGAGTTTGTGTGTGTGGGGGGAATTGTAATCTGAATGTTCTGTGTTGCTATTCACCAACAGTCAGACACAGACAGAATTTTTTATTTAACCTTTTATTTAACGAGGCAGTCACTACTAGGGTAATACACTACTAGGGTCTGAAGAGGTGAGTCAGAGTCCGTACTCTCCCCCTCTCTAAAAGTTGGCACATAGGGAACGTAGTGAGAGGAGTATGTGGCACACTGTGACGCTTTAGTGGCAGTTATAATTGCTTTCACACTTTATTCGGATAGTCTGGACTTTCCAGCTGTAGATGCTCTACAGATGGTAATACTATCCACAAACTGTTTGTAAACAACTGCTTGCAAAGGTTAGGGTTAGGTTTATAATAAGGGTAGGGGTAAAGTTTAGGGTTAGGATATTTGTTTTTTATTTCACCTATATTTAACCAGGTAGGCCAGTTGAGAACATGTTCTCATTTACAACTGTGACCTGGCCAAGATAAAGCAAAGCAGTGCGACACAAACAACAACACAGAGTTACACATGGAATAAACAAACGTACAGTCAAAAACACAATAGAAAAAAGTATATATACAGTGTGTGCAAATGGTGTGAGGCGGTAAGGCAATAAATAGGCCATAGTAGCGAAGTAATTACAATTTAGCAAATTAACACTGTAGTGATAGATGTGCAGATGATGATGTGCAAGTAGAAATACTGGTGTGCAAAAGAGCAAAAAATTAAAAAACAATATGGGGATGAGGTAGGTAGTTGGATGGGCTATTTACAGATGGACTGTGTACAGCTGCAGCGATCGGTTAGCTGCTCAGATAGCTGATGTTTAAAGTTAGTGAGGGAGATATATGTCTCCAACTTCAGCGATTTTTGCAATTTGTTCCAGTCATTGGCAGCAGAGAACTGGAAGGAAAGGCGGCCAATGTAGGTGTTGGCTTTGGGGATGACCAGTGAGATATACCTGCTGGAGCGCGTGCTATGGGTGGGTGTTGTTGTTGTGAGCTGAGATAAGGTGGAGCTTTACCTATCAAATACTTATAGATGACCTGGAGCCAGTGGGTCTGGCGACGAATATGTAGCGAGGGCCAGCCGACGAGAGCATACAGGTTGCAGTGGTGGGTGGTATATGGGGCTTTGGTGACAAAACGGATGGCACAGTGGTAGACTGCATCCAGTTTGCTGAGTAGAGTGTTGGAGGCTATTTTGTAAATGACATTGTCGAAGTCGAGGATCAGTAGGATAGTCAGTTTTACGAGGGTATGTTTGGCAGCATGAGTGAAAGAGGCTTTGTTGCGAAATAGGAAGCCAGTTCGAGATTTAATTTTGGATTGGAGATGTTTAATATGAGTCTGGAAGGAGAGGTTACAGGCTAGCCCGACACCTACGTATTTGTAGTTGTCTACATATTCCAAGTCAGAAGCGTCCAGAGTAGTGATGCTAGTCGGGCGGGCGGGTGCGGACAGCGATCGGTTGAAGAGCATGCATTTAGTTTTACTAGCGTTTAAGAGCAGTTGGAGGCCACGGAAGGAGTGTTGTATGGCGTTGAAGCTCGTTTGGAGGTTTGTTAAAACAGTGTCCAAAGAAGGGCCAGATGTATACAGAATGGTGTCGTCTGCGTAGAGGTGGGTCAGGGAATCACCAGCAGCAAGCGCGACATCGTTGGTATATACAGAGAAGAGAGTTGGCCCGAGAATTGAACCCTGTGGTAACCCCATAGAGACTGCCAGAGGTCTGGACAACAGGCCCTCCGATTTGACACACTGAACTCTGTCTGAGAAGTAGTTGGTGAACCAGGCAAGGCAGTCAATTGAGAAACCAAGGCTGTTGAGTCTGCCGATAAGAATATGGTGATTGACAGAGTGGAAAGCCTTGGCCAGGTCGATGAATACAGCTGCACAGTACTGTCTTTTATCGATGGCGGTTATGATATTGTTTAGGACCTTGAGCGTGGCTGAGGTCCACCCGTGACCAGCTCGGAAACCGGATTGCACAGCGGAGAAGGTACGGTGGGATTTGAAATGGTCAGTGATCTGTTTATTAACTTGGCTTTCTAAGACTTTAGAAAGGCAGGGTAGGATCGATATAGGTCTGTACCATTTGTGTCTAGACTGTCACCCCCTTTGAAGAGGGGGGATGACCGCGGCAGCTTTCCAATCGTTAGGGATCTCGGACGATACGAAAGAGAGGTTGAACAGACTGGTAATAGGGGTTGCAACAATTGCGGCGGATAATTTTAGAAAGAGAGGGTCCAGATTGTTAGGGTTGAAGGGTTGAAGCCAGTGGTGGAAAAAGTACCCAATTGTCATACTTGAGTAAACGTAAAGATACGTTAATAGAAAATGACTCAAGTGAAAGTCACCCAGTAAAATACTACTTCAATAAAAGTATTTGGTTTCAAATATACTTAAGTATCAAAAGTAGATTTAATTGATAAAGTGTACTTAAATATCAGTAGTATAAATAATTTAAAATGTCTTATATTAAGCAAACCAGACGGCACCATTTTCTTGTTCTTTTTAATTTACGGATGGCCTGGGGCACACTCCAACACTCAGACATAATTTACAAATGGATGTGTTTAGTGAGTCCACCAGATCAGAGGCAGTATTAATGACCAGGGATGTTCTCTTGATAAGTGTGCGAATTGGACCATTTTCCTGACCTGCTAAGCATTCAAAATGTAACAAGTACTTTTCGATGTCAGGGAAAATGTATGGAGTGAAAAGTACATCAATTTCTTTCGGGATACCAAAACACATGTATATTAATTAAGCTCACACACCAATTTATATGCACATAAATGTACACACTCCCATACATGCATGCATAATCACATACATACTGTCTCACATACACACTTTGAGCAGAGCAGCAGAGGGCATAGTCAAGCGGTACCAGCTGCCATATTGGTGTACATCATCTTCTGATTGAAGACTTTAGTGTTGGGAGTGTTGATTAGTGTTGGGAGTGTCCTAGTTCATGGTCTTTCAGGCAAACATGTGCAGAGGACAACATTGAACATGACTGTGTGTGTGCGGGTGCGTTATGTCAGCGATGCTTCTTTCTGCCCTGCCTGACAGAAAGTCCACTCTGTCATAGGCAATAATTACACATATTGTTGTGCTCTTGCTGCAGGGAGAGGTGAGGGCCAAATTAATTACAAAATATCTGAAAAGTTCTGCCGCAATGAGTAAGGGCCGATGTTCTATGGAATGATGGTCTGCATGCATTACGGATTATCTTGAACAGGTGAAGCTTCCTGGAAGTTCAGTTGGAGCAGGATTCAAGGCAGTTGCCGAAAGGCCCTTTGCTAAGTGAGAGGTAAACTGTATACAACCTTATTCAAAAAGCTATTACATAGTTTTTCCCCCCTAATCAACCTAGACAAAATACCCCATAATGACATGGAAATACATTTTCTTTTATAAATGTTGAATAATTTACTTAAACTGACATCACATTTACATAAGTATTCAGACCCTTTACTCAGTACTTTGTTGAAGCACCTTTGGCAGCGATTACAGCATCGAGTCTTCTTGGGTATGATGCTACAAGCTTGGCACAACTGTATTTGGGTAGTTGCTCTCGTTTTTCTCTGCAGATCCTCTCAAGCTCTGTCAGGTTGGATGGGGAACGTCGCTGCACAACTATTTTCAGGTCTCTCCAGCGATGTTAGATCAGGTTCAAGTCCGGGCTTTGGCTGGGCCACTCAAGGACATTGAGACTTGTCCCGAAGACATTCCAGCGTTGTCTTGGCTGTGTGCTTAGGGTCATTGTCCTGTTGGAAGGTGAACCTTCCTATTAGTCTGAGGCCCTGAGTACTTTGCTCTGTTCATCTTTCCCTCAATCCTGACTAGTCTCCCAGTCCCTGCCGCCGAAAAACATCCCTCCAGCATGACGCTGCCACCACCACCATGCTTCACCTTAGGGATGGTGCCAGGTTTCCTTCAGCTGTGAAGCTTGGCATTCAGGTCAAAGAGTTCAATCTTGGTTTCATCAGACCAGAGAATCTTGTTTCTCATGGTCTGAGAGTATTTAGGTGCCTTTTGGCAAACTCCAAGCGGGCTGTTATGTGCCTTTTACTGAGGAGTGGCTTCCGTCTGGCCACTACCATAAAGAGCTGATTGGTGGAGTGCTGCAGAGATGGTTCTCCCATCTCCACAGAGGAACTCTGGAGCTCTGTCAGAGTGACCATCAGGTTCTTGGTCACCTTCCTGACCATGGCCCTTCTCTCCCGATTGCTCAGTTTGGTCGGGCGGCCAGCTCTAGGAAGAGTCTTGGGTGTTCTACACTTCTTCCATTTAAGAATGATGGAAGCCACTGCGTTCTTGGTGACCTTGAATGCTGCAGAGTTGTTTTTGTACCATTCCCCTGATCTGCGTCTCGACACAATCCTGTCTTGGAGCTCTACGGACAATTCCTTCGACCTCATGGCTTGGTTTTTGCACTGACATGCACAGTTAACTCTGGGACCTTATATAGAAAGGTGTGTGCCTTTCCAAATCATGTCCAATCAACTGAATTTACCACAGGTGGACTCCAAGTTGTAGAAACATCAATGATGATCAATGGAAACAGGTTGCACCTGAGCTCAATTTCGAGTCTTATAGCAAAGGGTCTGAACATTTATGTAAATAAGGTATTTCTGTTTAAAATGTTCAGTACATTTGAAAAAAAATTCTAATAACCTTTTTTCATTTTGTCATTATGGGGTGTGTGTGTACATTGCTGAGGATTTTTTCAAATTTAATCCATTTTAGAATAAGGCTGTAACGTAACAAGTCAAGGGGTCTGAATTCTTTCTGAAGGCACTGTATATGATAAACTTGACATGAAAATTGACACACTCTCCACAACTCTCCGCTCAGAAATGTCCTTAAGGAATAACTGAAATCATCTGTAGCTGCACTACAGTCAACAGTGACTACACAGGGCACTACCATACTTGAACTAGAGCGCTCTGCTGTGTCTTAGTTACGACCTAACCACCCTTCAGGCCACAGTAAGTTCACTCTTGTCTGATGTTAAAGCGCTTAAAGAAAAATGCGAGGATCTAGAAGGACGTCCATGCCCCCACAACATACGCCTGGGCATTGCTGAGGGTCTAGATGGGCCCCGCCCAACAGTCTTCGTTTCCCAACTATTGCAGGACATGCTTAACCTTGAAGAAAAACCCCTCTTAGACTGTGCCCATAGGTCACTGCGAGTTAGACCCAGAGAGGGTGACCCCCCCCCCCCCCCCCCCCCCACGGTCCTTCGTCATTAGAGGGCATTACTACCATGTCCGTGATCAGATCCTGCGCCGAGCTGGAGAAGCATCACCCTTACTGTACCAAGGCATGATACTGTCCATCTTCCCAGACTTCACTGCCTCCCTGGCCAAGAAACGAGTGGAATTTGGTAATGCGAAGCGGTTTCTGCACACCTGTCCGGGAGTCAAGTTTTGCCGAGCTCCGGATCACACTACCAAGCGGGACTCTTAACAAGTTCAAGGACCCGACTGTTGCAACAAGAAATTGAAGGAAACTGCTCCCCCAGACTGACCGGGGCACCGAGATAGATATTTATAATTTCTGCAGTGCAGCGTTTGATTGTAAAGGCACGACACATGTAGCCTACTACAGAGCCTCCTATTTGCATTATGCGTACATTTTCCTCATTGTTATCGCTGAAATAGTAAGCCTCTATTCATATAATATATATAATTTGTATACATTTTTCATTGTTTTATTTGTAGGAACAGGTTCCCATTTATTTTGTCGAGGCCATAAGCTGTCATACTACCTATGTTATTTTATTTAACACCCTGTTGTCACTTTACTTGGCACTTTGGGTAAACTGTACTTTAAACGATTTGTTGATATTTTTTGTATTTAATAATATAAATGTCAATACGGGGGGGATATGCGTGTCTTGTTGGGAAGACACTTCAATGGGTGGGAGGTATTTCAACTGTTTTTAAAAAGGTTTTATTTTATTTTTATGTCAGGTTCGGTCTTCTGCTTATATCTAAAAGGCTACACTAATTTCCTATTTTTCCAAAGGATGACTCCACAACCTAATTCAATAGGGCAGTCAACTATACTTACGTTTTCTAGTTGGATCTGTAAAGTTTTGAATCAACCAGTCAAACGTAGTAGAGTTCTTCTTCAACATCTGGAACACAGATTGCTTTCTTACAAGAGACCCATCTGAGAGTTTCAGATCACTTTAGATTGATAAAGTTGGTCTACCCAGCCTTTTTGCAGTCTACTTTTCAATTCTGATACACAAATCAGTGCCCTTTGTTTCTTCCAATGTTATTTCACATGCCAATTGCAGAGACAGTGCATTCGGAAAGTATTCAGACCCTTTACCTTTTTCCACATTTTGTTACGTTACAGCCTTATTCTAAAATTGATTGTTTTTGTTTCTGGACAATTTATACACAATACCCAATATTGACAAAGCGAAAACAGTTGTATTTTGTTGTTGCCAATTTCTATTATTATTTTTTTAAACAGAAATACCTTTTTTTACGTAAGTATTCAGACCCTTTGTTATGAGACTCGAAATTGAGAACAGGTGCATCCTGTTTCCATTGATCTTCATTACAGTTTCTACAACCTGATTGGAGACCACCTGTGGTAAATTCAGTTGATTGGACATGATTTGGAAAGGCACACTCCTGTCTATATAAGGTCCCACAGTTGACAGTGCATATCAGAGCAAAAAACCAAGCCATGAGGTCAAAGGAATTGTCTGTAGAGCTCCAAGACAGGATTGTGTCGATGCACAGATCTGGGGAAGGGTACAAAAACATTTTGGCAGCATTGATGGTCCCAAAGAACACAGTGGCCTCCATCATTCTTAAATGGAAGACGTTTGGAACCACCAAGACTCTTCATAGAGCTGGCCAAACTGAGCAATCGGGAGAGAAGGGCCTTGGTCAGGGAGGTGACCAAGAACCTGACGGTCACTCTGACAGAGCTCTAGAGTTCCTCTGTGGAGATGGGAGAACCTTCCAGAAGGACAACCGTCTCTGCAGCACTCCACCAATCAGGCATTTATGGTAGAGTGGCCAGACGGAAGCCACTCCTCAGTAAAAGGCATGACAGCCTTCTTGGAGTTTGCCAAAAGGCACCTAAAGGACTTTCAGACCATGAGAAAAAAGATGCTCTGGTCTGATGAACCCAAGATTGAACTCTTTGGCCTGAATGCCCAGCGTCACGTCTGGAGGAAACCTGGCACCATCCCTACAGTGAAGCATGGTGGTGGCAGCATCATGTTGTGGGGATGTTTTTCAGCAGCAGGGACTGGGAGTACAGCAAGATCCTTGATGAAAACCTGCTCCGGAGCGCTCAGAACTACAGACTGGGGCGAAGTTTCCAATAGGACAACGACCCTAAGCCCACAGCCAAGACAACGCAGTAGTGGCTTTGGGACACGTCTCTGAATGTCCTTAAGTGGCCCAGCCAGAGCCCGGACTTGTACCTGATCAAACATGTCTGGAGAGACCTGAAAATAGCTGTGCAGCAACGATCCCCATCCAACCTGACAGAGTTTGAGAGGATCTGCAGAGAAGAATGGGAGAAACTCCCCAAATACAGTTGTGCCACGATTATAGCATCATACCCAAGAAGACTTGAGGTTGTAATCGCTGCCAAAGGTGCTTCAACAAAGTACTGAGTAAAGGACCTGAATAATTACATAAATGTCATTTTTCTGTTGTTTTTTAAATATTTTTTAAAATAAATTTGCAAACATTTCTAAAAACCTGTTTTCACTTTGTCATTCTGGGGTATTGTGTGTAGATTGATGATAATTTGTTTTACATTTAATCCATTTGAAAATAAGTCTAATGTAACAAAATGTGGAAAATGTCAAGGGGTCTGAATAGTTTCAAAATGCGCTGTATATTATTGTCACTGGCAGACTCTATAATACTCCATTGATCCTTGTAAATATCTAAGCGCCAAATTGGGATTACGATAATTGTTTTGCCTTTCTGTCTTCGCTTCCAAATTTGACCTCACTCTTTTTAATCTTGGGAGGCGATTTTAATTGCTGGCTTAATCCTACTTTCGATCGTTCCTCCAACAAACATTAGGACACCTTCTAAGTCTGCTAAAGTTATCCAAACTTTTCTTGAAGAATTTGCCGTTACAGACCCATGACCCAATTAATTTTCTCCCATGTCCATCACACTGATACCCGCATTGATTAATTCTTCATAGACTACAGACTTCTCCCCTCTGTATGCTCATACAATTCCATTGTCATATCTGATCATACCCCTCTGACTTTAGAGCTATCAGTTGGTGGTGGGACTGAGCTTTGTCTACCTTGGCATTTTAATACACGCTTGCTGTCTGATGAAAGTTTTGTCAACTTTCTGACTGCTCAGATTTGTTTTGATAGTTATCAACGACACCCCCGACATTTCACCATCTTTTCTGTGGGAGACTTTTAAGGCCTACATTACAGTTCAAATGATGTCATATGCTAGTTTTGCAAGAAACAGTTGGAAAAAGAGACTCTTAGACAATACTTACGCAATCTCATTGCCAAATTGAGGAACTGCTGATTAAGTTGTGACATACTCACTATGAGTATTGTGACAAGGCAAGTAAATTGCTTTCTCATTAACTTGGCCATGCTTCCTCTGCTCAACAAATTTCTCAAATTCAAACAGGTGTTACAGGTGCAACAATAGATCACCAGCTAATAAATAATCAGTTTAAGGACTTCTATGCCTCTGTATACACTTCAGAACAGTCTGCTGACCACTCGGCTATTGATAAATGTTTTATACTCAAACTGTCCCAATCATTGATTCAGTCTCCAAGCTTCAATTGGAGGAACCTATCACCAAGAGATTTCAGATGCGGCACGTGCAATGCGAGGTGGTAAATGTCCTGGACCAGATGGTACCCAATATAATTTTACAAGAGGTTTCTGGATAAATTTGCCCTGCTCTTGATTAGTATGCTTATTGAATCCTTTGAATCAGTCTCTCTCCCTCGATTTGAGAAGGTTTTTGATAGAGTGGAGTGGGGCTACCTTTTTTATACTTAAGAAAAATGTGGCTTTGGCAAAAAAATGTATTGCTTGGATCAAGTTACTATACTCTTCTCCACTTGCATCTGTCAGCATGAATAACACCCACTTTCCTTTCTTCAGAGGCACTAGACTGGCGTGTCCAATGTCTCCCTTGCTTTTTGCTATTCCCATCTAGCCCCTCGCTATTGCATGTTCAGAGGTGACATCGAGGGTCCCACTTTATGCTGATGACTTGTTATTCTATCTGAAACCCAGATGTATCCTCACCCATTATGCTATCTGTTCATAATGCATTTGGCCTTGTCTCTGGTTACAAATTCAATCTGAATAAGAGTGAGCTCGTAACTACCCATTACACATGTTGCCTTTTCAGAGTAGTTCTAGACAAATGCACATCCTAAGGGGTACATGTCACGGACAAATTCTATAATTTGCGTAAAAAATATTATCTCCGACTTAATCTGGAATAAAACATTATCCATGGATCTGCAAGGTGTTCCTGCAATGGCTTAAACCCTTAGGGAGCATAATTTCCAGGTCTATTATTGGGCTGCCAACTTCCATGTAATTCAGTACTGGATCTGTGCAGATACCCCACATATCATTCCAGCATGGTTGAAAATAGAATCTTCCTCATGTATGCCATCCTCACTGGCTGCTTTAGCGCATTCCCCTATTCATTCTTCTACTTCAGGTTATACCAAAAACATTTGAATAAAAACCACTCTCAAGATCTGGAACCAGTTTAGACGTCACTTTGGTTTGCATAGTTCCAACAACTCTCAGCTAAATTCCACCTTCAAAATAGTCATTTCTTTAGATATTTACAAGTGCGCAGCTTTGTCTGTGACATGACTTTTAAATTCCCCACTCTTCCTGTGGTTCTCCCACTGATGCATTTTTTTCCACCATCCCCAACAGTAAAAGGTATTATTCCCAATTGGCACCCTTTTTTCTAAGAGACAGTGAGCAAGACGTATAACACATTATGTTCAGGTTCAGTGCCCAGTGACTCTGTGACAGGTTGGGACTGCACATTGTATCAGCCTCAGCTATGTTGCAGTAGAGCCACTTATCAGCAGTACATTACATTACAATACAACTTTATTGTCCATTAGTTAGAAGAAAGTATAAGCTAAGTCTTGTTGGCTTTATCCTTTCTTCTCTGTGGGTGATTTTTATTCCCTTCTGGCTAGCTTCCTTTTTGGGAGTTCTTTGAACACCATAACTCAGCTCTGATTTGACTCTAGCAGGACAATGCGTGATTCTTAAATGTCTCTGCTCAGCCAAGGTACCCCTGGCATAAGCAGTGACCCGGTGTAGTCCACTGTTTCACTCCCTCATCCCTCTGGGGTTGTGGAGGCAGCTGAAAAGGGAGAATCGCTTGGCGGCTCTATCCGGATGAATACGAATGACGAGCTCAGGTTCTCAGCAGCACACTCACACAGCTCATACAGTCTTGGGTTGCATGAAACTTCCTAAGTTGTCTCCAGCTCTACAGTGTCCGTGGGCGGATAAACCCTCAGCTGCATCAGCTTACTGTCTTCACATATAGAAAGAGAAAGCGAGAGAGACAGAGTTTGAAGCGGCGAGTGGCTATTATCACCAGTCTAAAAAGAGTCATGTTGAAGTCTGGGAATTGTGCTGTCAGATTTTTACCTTAATGGTCATTTGAACACCTTAATTTCCGACCACCACAGCTTTTTCCGTGCCAAGATGAAACCTTAGTCGTAAAGGAGGAAAGAAAAAAAAGGGACCTGGGATTTGTCAGTGGTGGTAGATGTGTGTGTGCTTTTGTGTGTGTTTGATGTTTAGTGTGTTGTGTGTCTGTTTAAACACGTCTAGCTAGGGTTCAGTCAATGGAGCTAAAGCCCTATAAGAGGCAGCCCGTGTACCAGCAGGACTTGGTTACAGCCACCTACTTACTAATTAATTAGCTCAATAATTCAGTGTGCAGGACAGGAGACTTATGGTACCGCCTAGTGTGGTCTCAATAAAATTATCCATAGCCTATACTACAGTATATGATAGGCCTAGGCTATACAAAGACCATGCTTGGAGAAGCACAGGGCAAAGTTATATTTCTAAGAAAATGTTCTTCCAAGGTCTTTGCGCTGCTGGGGTGGTGTATATAAATCTAGGCTACGCTGCATTACACACTGCAAAGGATAGGCTTTCCCAATCATGAGCCCCGGCCTGCTCTGCTCTGCTCTTGCTGATGTAAACCCTTTTGGTCTGCCTAACCAATGACTGTGTTGTGTACGGTGGCCCTTTACGAGGCGAGTCAAAAGCTTCTTCCGGAAAAACATTTTATTTGTCCTAAAAATTCAATATCTGTGCCTACTAATGTCCTGTTCAGTTTGAGAGGGAGAGTGCGAAGATGAATAGGAAGACTGGAGGTAAGCTTGCTACTGCTATAATTTTGATTAATAAAAAAAAATGTTTCGTTGCCCATAATGAAGCTATTTATCAGAGTTGTGGACCTCCCAATAAGCCATATTCGAGTAATTTACATAACTTACATTACTATTAAGCAGCAGCCACAGAGATGGACAGCACATGGGTGCTGAAAGTAGCCTAATTAGAGAAGGCCTAATTCATTTAAACAGTCTTAATTTTAATTAGACTTTAGGCTACTAACAACAAGAGGGCTTTGTTGGACCGTATTTCTTCATATACAAGAAATAAGAGGTATTCCTACCTGTTTTACAGACTAAATTATAGTCTACTATCTGTAGATTTTGTCAGCCAATTCCTTCAGTCACCATGCACTCCTTAAATATCTCAATGATAATTACTTAGAATTAAATCATAATGAAACTAAAAACGCCTTAGTCATTTTTAGAAACACGAGTTTGGCCAGTCTTAGGTTTGAGGATCAAGCGGTGAGTTATGCATGCCTAGTTTGTTAATTTACCCTAGCAGATGCTCTTATATCCACATGCTGTAACCACAGTCAACACATCTATTTTGTAACAACAATATCATGGAATAAAATAATGGATATCTTTTCACCCCAACCCTTGTGTGTGCGAATCCACAAACTTCTGGCTACCTTGTAATACTTACAAAATGAAGAACAGTGTCTAAAACTGCAAATGTTCTGGTCTGTCTTAGGAGTGAGGGTAAATGGTAGGCATGTTTTCTCCTATCCACTTTATGTTGTAATTATTATTTGGGGTATAGGGGAGGGTCACTTGGTTTTTCTTCAAGTGTTCAGGGAGAGTTGGGTAAAAATATATTTTACTGAAGTCCCTAACAGCCGTGGATCACCTCCCTTAGTGAAGCAGGTCTGTGATTAATATGGTAGGAATGGCCCTGGTGTGGTTACTGTGGTCTTGAATGTAAAGGTCCATCTTTCTAGCCCTTACGCTAACATGTAGACTAGCATTTGCCACAGAAGCCCTAGCATTAAATATCTTCTCATTTAGCTCTGACGCTACCACTTAGCATCCACCAGAGGCCCATGCAGCAAAATATCTTTCCTTTTCGCACTAACACATAACATCTGCCACGGAAGCCAAGGCAGCTGTAGTCATACAGTATATCAGTGCATAGACAGAGGAGAGGGGGAGTGAGCGACCTGGGTGAGGGGAGGTTAGTCACTCTGCTGCGCCGAAATCTTATTGACTGAGTGTGAGGTCTATAATGAGCCCAGGGTTAACCCCTTCAACCTCCGGGGCTCTGAGCTCTTAAACAAGGCTTTAACATCCCTTTGATGCCACTGCGCGTCTTCTTCAAGCTTGTGGGTGACAGTGGGTTAAAGGAGGGCTGGTGGGGGCGCTAACAGTTATTTTTAAACGGCTGAGGAGATATGGGCACGCAGAGATGGGGGACAGTGGTGTGACGGGCGCTAGCCGTGAAGGCTCATCTCTGAGGTCACAGGGTGAGGAGTCAGACGCTAACACTTAGTGAGATAAAGAGAGACTAGGTCACTACTGTAACAAAAGGTGGGCTTAATGAATCTACGTTGAAGTTGACGATGGAGTCATTGGGCATAACCGTTGGTGTTATTTTTAAGGACTCATACCTGGAGGATAAAATTAGGCTGAATATTGTTCTTTATAGAATGGACACATTGTTGCATGGTGCGTGCGTGGATATTTGTGTGTGTGTGTGTGTGTGCCCACTATGAAAGCTCAAGAAACAGATGTTTATAGGTTCATACTAGAGCATGCTTTACTAACCGTAGGATTTTCTAGCCCACTATAATATATTTTTCCAAAGGGATAAAAATGCCTGACATGCATTTTGTAGTAGCTAATTGTTTTTATTGGTACATTTTTATGATATGGGGTGTTAGGGTCAATTCTAACCAGCCTGAGCAAGAACATCCTTCCTGAGAGAGAGAAAGAGAGAGAGAATTTCTATCGAGTCTGATTGAACTGAAAGGAAAAGAGGGATGCAAGTGAAAAGGGGAAAATACACTGACAGAGAGAGAGACAGAGTCATCAGCTGCGTTTCCACATCCTTTGGCCTGATTGGCTGTGGGTGAGTGACCCGGTTGGAAGCTCTCTGGCCCCTGTGCCTGTTCTTTCTGCTGGCTCGGCTTTATAAGCCCCCACTGTGTTTCGCAGAAGGCCCCACAACAAGCATCCATGGACAAACACTGTTCTTATCCGCCCTACATGCACAGCCAGACCCAAGGACAGTGGGAAAGTGTCATACAGGTACACACATGCAAACACATATCTATTAACCTATTCACATCTTTTCCCTTACCCCTCTGTGGCCCCGAACATCGGGACTTCATAGAAAACCATAATCTCTGTGCCTAGTGCTATGTGAGGGATTGCTTGTTTGAAAGAATGACGGGTTTCGTTGCCTTGTTCGGTGCCTTGTTGCTCTTGTACTCCCTGTACACTCATGACTGTGAGGCCACGCATGCCTCCAACACCATCATTAAGTTTGCAGACGACACGACGGTGGTGGGCATGATCACCGATTGTGACGAGACAGCTTACAGGGAAGAGGTTAGAGCCCTGGCACAGTGGCAGGAAAACAGCCTCTCTCCCTCAACGTCAGCAAAACTACAGGAAACAGGGAGGAGCACACCCCTATTGCCATCAACGGGGCTGCAGTCGAGAGGGTCAAAATCTTCAAGTTCCTCGGCGTACACTTTACAGAGGATCTGACATGGTCCAATCACACCACCATCGCGCCTGAAGAAATGTGGGATGGGCCCTTGGATCCTCAAGAAGTTCTACAGTTGCACAATTGAGGACATCTTAATATCAAATTCAAATATTGACTGGCTGCATCACTGCCTGGTTTGGCAACTGCACCATCCTCAACTGGGAGGTCCTACGGAGGGTGGTGTGGACGGTGCAATACATCACTGAGGGAGAGCTCCCTGCACTCCAGGACATCTACACCAAGCTGTTTCTGAGGAAGTCCCAAAGGATTGCCAAGGACTTCATCCACCCGAGCCATGAACTGTTCACTAGTGGTGTAACGGACCGCAGTTGATCCGTGATCCATACGAATCACCCCCCACGGTTCGGCACGCATGTGAACCGTGGATCAATTGCAAAGTTTAACCATCAGTGTGAAATACAGTTTTACTGCCGCTGTTACTTTTTAAAGTAATAATTCCCTAAATCTTGATGCGGAGTTGCAATGAAAAGATAAAGACAAGACTGATGCGTGCTGTGTTTTACTCTGAAGGTTGATTTGATTATTTTGAAAAAGCAGTTGTGTGTACTGTTCACGTGAAAGGGGCATGTTGAATCCCAACGAATCAATCCTGGATGCTCGCGTTGCAAAAAGCAAAGAAGAAAAAAGAACAATGACAGACATGGCTAGCAGAGGAGCTGAAGAACTGGAAAAGCCTCCCGCTTCATTTATGTCTCATGTATGGGAGCATTTTGGCTTCCCTGTCAAATATGATGACGGAAGAAGGGTGGTGGACAACACCATTACTGTGTGTAGGCATTGTGACACAAGAAAGCCGCATGATCATGGAAATACATCGAGCATGGACACATTTTAAAGCATCATCACCCTGGTGTGTCAGTGACTGGAGCCAACTCATCCAAGAGACAACAACTTCTCACCACGGCATTTAAGCAGCTCTTTGCTGCAGAATCAGACCAGGCTAAAGCCATCACCAAATCTACTGGGATGTTTATCGCTGCAGACATGAGACAATACTCTGTTGTGGAAAACAGAGGGTTTAAACATATGGTGAAGGTGCTTGAGCCACGCTATGAAATCCCCTCGTGCACCCACTTCGGTATGAAGATCATGCCAGATCTTTATGAGCAGGAAAATATCAAAATTGTTGACGATTTATGCAAGGCATCCTCTGTTGCCCTCACCACAGACGGGTGGACCTCCAGGGCAACGGAAAGCTACGTGACTTTTTTTGTTTTTTGGTCTTAATTTAAGGTTAGTGTTACAAATGCACAGAGGCTTGTTGTGCAATTAAACTGAACGTCTTTACTTGAGATCAACATGTTAACTCAGTCATCCAAAATAATGATTAAATTAAGATCCTACATCTGTATGTTTCGTTCATACAAGCGTTTCAAAGCCTGAAGAGAGAGATGCAAAACCAAGAAGCATTAACTCATTGACTGTTCAGTATTTTCTACCGGTGAGAAGCCTGTCCCTAAAGCGTATCACTGACCGCTCATGAACCCAGAGTGCTTGTTGTGGAGACGTAGACAGATTTCATTATCAAGGAACTGTATCCTCTCTCAGCTGGGTAATGCTCATGAGGTCACACCGTAGCAAAATGGTTTACGGTAGTTTCTCCCCATTTTATTTGGTATTCTTCCGTTTGGTGCTTGAACACTGAACATGTCCGAGCTTGTAGAACCTCTGTCCGCTGCCTGGCTACTTATCTTACCTACAGCCTTCTCTCCTCTCCACAAGGTGATGGATGGGGATAGATTGGCTAGGGGAAATGGATTGTGGGACTTGGGCTGATGAGGTTTAAGAGTGTTTGCGAAGTGGAAAAGGTAGAATTAGTAGAGGTTGAGGGAGCGGCTAAATCGAACGAGCTGTGTGTGTTATTAGAGGCACCCTTGTTAGCCTTATTTTCTTGTCTAATTCAGCATGACTGGCGAAGCTGGATTCATTTCAAACGGGATGTGAGTGAAAGCGATTCTTTGTGTGTGTTTGTGTTGAGTCTGTATGTGTCTCTCTCACTCATTCAATCGGTCTACTCTGTCTTATGTCCTCGATCCTGTCCAAATGGATTGGATCTATTGACTTCAGGTGTGTGTGTGTTTGTTTTTCTGAGCCAGTGGCACAGTGACAACTAGAGAGAAACAAGTTGTTGGTTGTTTTCACTCAAGCAGAAAAAAAAATACAAAAATGTGTCCCATTGAGTCATGTATTCTCTAATGAAACTAATAATATGGCTGCTTAGCCTTTGTCAGGACACATTTGACCTAAATTGGAAGACAAATATTACATGACAAAAACACTGTCATGATACTGTACATCTCTGTTGACTGCTATGTTAATGAAAGCTATATTTGGCTATTATTCATGCCTATTGGAGTGAAAGTAATAGCTTTAGCATCCGAACCGTATATTAGCCTGCCTAGCTCAGAAATGCCGCCTGGGGATACAAGAAGAGTACACACAGTATGTTAGTAAACGCTGTAATTAAATCTTAGATGATGACAGTACATTTTATGGGAGCGAAGCAAACTAAGATCTTATCTAAGTGAACAGAAAACAGACGCTTTAGCTGAGTTTGTCCCCATTGGTGTATATCATGCTAGGCACTGTCAGTTTCGATTTAAAGTGGGTATAAATGTAAGGTTCTAATTATCCAAAGGGTACGATTGGGGCTCCAGGAATGGATGAAAGACTGGAATGTTTTAGAAGGGTCTTGAGTATGATCACAAGATGGGTGCATATCTTTATCTTTATCAACACTAATACTCAACTTAAACAGAAACCACTGATCCAAATGAATGAGCCCTGAGGATAATCTGTCCAAAAAGCTTATCTTTATAAAGAGCTATGTAAAGATTACTTGAGAAATTCAACATTCAATCATCACTCGTTTTAAATATACTGTACTGTAGTCTAGTGTCCATTTTCTTTACCTTTTCTACCACAACAACATTTCAAAACTGATATTTCCAAATATCTCTTTGTTGATCATATCATCTTAAAATTCAACTAAACTAGCTAGCAAACTCACTATGTAGTTGCCCAAAATGGCCATTTTTTTAAATTAATTATAATTAAATGCACATTAATTACAGTACAGTTGTAATCTGCCAGCAATACATATTAATTGCAGGGCCCCTAATTCTCAAATGAAATCCTGAGGTGCAAACACTTCAATTTCTTCTCTGGCAATTTTTTCTAGCGTAAACAACATCCTTTTTGACTGTAGCGACTGTGAACACATTCTAACGCCGCATTCTAACTCCCCATTCATTGCCCTTAGAAACATGCCTCTCAGTTCAGTAAAACCTTATTGATGAAAGTGCTACATGGGAAACTCTATTTGATAAACAATGTCTCGACAAAGAGCCTAAAGAAACTCAGCTGCTGGAAACTTCCCAATTATATCTCACTGTCTACTAGCATTAGTGATGAAAAGCCCCCATTTTTACGCTCCTCTCCTATTTGCAGATGTGGGTGCAGGTTGTAGCAGCAGCTTCAACTGATAATGAAACGGTTGCTTATCTGCTGTGGGCAACTTATCAATAATGGATCAAATTGGTAGGCAACATTAATTAGAGGAGATGAAGGGCTTTGGCTTGTTTTTCTTGTCACTTTACACCCCCCCCCCAAGAAACAGACACGATGCTGCGATGGTGGTTGTTTGACACTTTTGATATGGAAAGTGAAAAGTTATTTGTTATGTAGTGTCCATATTAGGACAGCCTCAATCTCAGTAGTGAGATTAGGGGTTTTGATTAGGAAGACTGGATTTATTGACGTAGAAATAAATGTTTGGGACATTTCAGAATGGACACACTGGTGGTTTTTTTGGGGGGGGGGGGGGGATTTAAACCTAAGTCATAATCTATCTAACAAAAGATCATTGACACCAACTCCCCTCTCATTTTAATGGAATAATAACCCATTCTTGTGCTCTGATTTTCCCATTCAGTAAACAGGCAAGTCATCAACTGCCAATGAGTGTTTAGTCCTTGGCTTATGCAATTTTATAAATTAGATTAAAACCAGAAGCAAGCTTTTCATTTAATTGGAAAAAATATATCCATTCATGTATAATACAATAACTGTATTCCTTGCCACAGTAAACTGTCAAGTCAGCACAGCCTAGATCAATCGATCCACGCTCAAAAACACTTAAACTATGGGTGTAATTGAAAAAAACAGAGATAAAACACCAAAAAACTAAGAATTCCCTTTGAATCCTCTCATTGCAATTAAACCACGCATCTCAAAGAGTACATTTAATTAGACCGAGTTTAGTCTTGCTTTCTCAATCCATGGCTTCTGGCTAGCATGAAGCCTAATGCGCTGGAAAATCATTATTTAGCGGGGATGAAATAATGATGTGAGTATATGGCTTTATCGTGTTTACATATGCAACCCTTCTCTTCTCGTCGTGTCCTACAGGCAGCTGTTCGTTTGAAGAGCACTACAGCAGCTGTGGCTACAGTGTGGCCCTGGGGACCAATGGCTTCGCCTGGGAGCAAGTCAACACTTGGGAGAGGCCCACTATGGACGCGGCTGTTCCCACAGGTACACAATGGGGCTTCCTCCTCTCTCCTTCCTTTATTTTCCTCTATCTCCTCTCCTCACCCCTTCTTTTTGGATGTGTGTGTGTGTGTCTCGCTTTCGTCAGCTCATCTTTCTTTCTTGTCCTCTCATGGACAATTATATCTGTATTTTGGCTCTCCTCCGCTTTCACGCCCTCTCTCACCCTCTCTCTTTGTTTCTCTCTGACTGATCACCTATGGTAGGGATGTCAGTGTCAGTTCCCCAGCTCCATGGGGTGCCTTCTAGTGTTACGCCACTGACATTAATCCAGTTAGCAGTTGAACACACTGCAACTATGTAACAAATGGCACCTTATTTCCTACATAGTGCACTACTTTTGACCATAGCCTTAAGGGTCTTCCTCTGGACCCTGATGAAAAAGTAGTGAACTATTTATGGAATAGGATGTCATTTGGGACACAGACTGCCAGTACTGTATTAGAGGCTTGTTATATTTGTCTACTGTGCTGACTGCTGAGCAAATTTCATTGAAGATCGCACACAGAAGGCATATGGGGCAATTTTTTGCATTTGGTGCAAATTCAGGTCGTGTGAAAATCAGAAGCGCCGAGAACAACATGATCAAAGTCTCATTTTTTTCAGCATGGCAAAACAGGGCACTTCAGATAAAAATGTGAAAAAAAGGCCAGTATAAATAAATAAACAACAGGAACCCATTACACCCATATTCCTTCATATCTGTGTCATCAGGATAGGAGTATCTAATCAAAGGCATCACTGCATGTGTTAATGTGGAGGTAGGTACATCATGTGTCTGCCCTTCTGTGTGTGTCACCCACAACAGCTGAAATGCAAGAGGGACAAGCATCTTCACTGATCGTGCATGGCATTTCATACAATGTTCCCGTTGGACAATGCTGGACACAGTAGGCTCTACAGAGAAAGAGAGTGAGAGCAGTGAGGCTCAGAGACTCAGGGGGGGCTCAGGTGATGAGGTTATTCCCATCAGTGCAAGCTGTCCTCCTTGTTACCAGGGCTCTTTCACCGCTTCAAAAGGAGTGCCGTTCCGAGGGAATGGTTCAGTTGTGTTTTTCTGTGTTAGTTTTCTTCTCCTTCCTTTTATAATGCTCATGTTTGGCGCCAGGATATTACCTGGGATAGGAGATCTGTTGGTGGTGTTAAGAAGAGGTTGAGCAGTCACACAAAGTCTCTCAGACAGACCAAACTCCTTAGAATATTACTTGAAAGCCACAGATGACACGCTGAGTATAAGAGCCTTATCAGGTCTAAGCTCTTTTCAACTCAACTTTCCCACTACTACTCCACGGTTGAGGCATTTTATGGTCAGTTGTATTCTTGGAATAAAGGGGACCAGTCTACTTAAAGGTGTTCAGTCCTTACTTTCTGTCACTGTGACTACTGAAAGTGTAAGGGACGGTTTGCCGTATAGAGATTAAGCCTAGTCATAGACTCAAAAGAGCTTTCAATGGAGGTCCTCCACAGAGAATAATTCTAGGTCCAGGACTAAGCCTAATCTTCCTAATCTGTGTCCTGGAAACAAGCCCTATGAGTGCAGATTAAAGTTTGGGACAGTTGATTACTAATGCTTGACTAGTATGTGATAGTTGTTGACTCCAGGGAATAAAGTAATATTCTTGCACTCTGTATGCTGTTCCCATCATTGAGTCTTAATTTTCCCTTTGTTGATATTTCACTCTTCAAACACTCCAAATGGCACTTTAAATTGGTGGCCGCGGTGGGATTTGTCTCATGTCTCTCGGGGAAATGGGCAAGGTTTCTTCTGTTTGCATGGCGGACTTTGTGTGCGATAGTGCTTCTCAAGAGAGGGGATATACTAATCATTGGCCAGTAGCTACGCTTAGAGTCCTTTTTACACCTCTCTACAAAAGCAGTATCTAGAATATAAGGTACAAGTAAATAACACTGTGACGTGACACGTTTTGTTGATTCGTTGCCGTTGTCAGAGATTGACTGCAGAGTGATTGCGGACAGGGAGTTTCGGAATTGTTGCGTTCTCCGCCCATTTGCACGTCTCTCTGAAATCTGCTCCCACATCTATTTCCATTATTAACTGTTCAAGTGGAGCTCTGGCTGAAAAAAAATTGCCTGAACCAATCACCAGAAATATGGCTGAGGACCGTCATTTTGATGTGACGTGTTTACTCGACGGGGGAAACTGTGGAGTTTGAAGCCTATGCCAAAGGACTCTGGGATTAGTAATGGACATTTGAATTATAGGTTGTCAACAGCCCAGTTGCATTAATTCCTTGTGTTATTGGTCTGTGTAAGTCTGATGAGGGTAAAGGGGTTAAATTACTCGTCTACTTGTTTTGTTCTTGGTGATGATTTGAGTGCTCTTGTCTGACTTGCAGACTTGATTGTGTTTCTGATTTGAGCGTGGCAGGCGGGCGAGGGTTGGAAGTGGAGAGGGAGCGGCATTGATAAGAAATTGACAGGGAAAGGGGCCACAGGTACTCTCTCACGCTCTCTCTCTCCTCACATACAGTGACCATCTCCTTTCAATGGAGGGAAAATTACTACTCGCCATACTCACGGGACCTCTTAACCAGACATGGTAACAATGCTGATTAGATAAGCAGGACGGTTCACAACTCACCCTTGCTTTTTTGTGCTATTTTTAACAGTCGCCCCCAGAATTCACCTGAGCCATAATGGAGGCAGAGTTACGGCCAAAGGTCAAATCGAATGGGTTATTCATTATCACTGAAGTCGGGAAGCTGCACCAGTACCCGGCGGATACCGCAGATCCATGGGGCCTCATCCCAGCTGGATTGAGTGTCACTCTCCCTAATGAGCACATTATTATGAAGATAAATGGATTATCACCTCTTGAGTAAACCCTGAATAAATTAGAGTCTGCGAGGTAGCTGTCATTGTGAGACAGTGTGCTGGGACTAGGAGATAAGAGAAGGATGTGTACCTACAGTTGGTTTCCTAGACAGAGCCCTGGGATAATTCCCCCCCGCCTCGTTTTTCTTTGAATGTCGGGTTTAGGTCATCTACATGAGACCGCTCGCAGTCAACGAACCCCTTATAGGTTTTATGTTTATTTGTTTGAGAGCAATAGCGTTTTTCATTAGACAGTCACTGTTGAGTGATAAAGCGAATGGAAATAATTTTATTTGGACACTCTGATTGATGACATTGATGACTTACCTCTGCAAGCAAAAAGCCACAAACAAAAAGCCACAAATGTGGGTGCCCAGTTGCTGTTTGGTTTTCTAATGAAAGAGGATTTATGAAGAAAATCTTACCCAGGCCAAGTAAAATCCAAGAGTCATGTACAGTGAGGGGAAAAAAGTATTTGATCCCCTGCTGATTTTGTACGTTTGCCCACTGACAAAGAAATGATCAGTCTATAATTTTAATGGTAGGTTTATTTGAACAGTGAAAGACAGAATAACAACAAAGAAATCCAGAAAAATGCATGTCAGAAATGTTATAAATTGATTAGCATTTTAATGAGGGAAATAAGTATTTGACCCCCTTTCAATCAGAAAGATTTCTGGCTCCCAGGTGTCTTTTATACAGGTAACGAGCTGAGATTAGGAGCACACTCTTAAAGGGAGTGCTCCTACTCTCAGTTTGTTATCTGTATAAAAGACACCTATCCACAGAAGCAATCAATCAATCAGATTCCAAACTCTCCACCATGACCAAGACCAAAGAGCTCTCCAAGGATGTCAGGGACAAGATTGTAGACCTACACAAGGCTGGAATGGGCTACAAGGCCATCGCCAAGCAGCTTGGTGAGAAGGTGACAACAGTTGGTGCGATTATTTGCAAATGGAAGAAACACAAAATAACTGTCAATCTCCCTCGGCCTGGGGCTCCATGCAAGATCTCACCTCGTGGAGTTACAATGATCATGAGAGCGGTGAGGAATCAGCCCAGAACTACACGGGAGGATCTTGTCAATGATCTCAAGGCAGCTGGGACCATAGTCACCAAGTAAACAATTGGTAACACACTACGCCGTGAAGGAAATCCTGCATTGCCCGCAAGGTCCCCCTGCTCAAGAAAGCACATATACATGCCCATCTGAGTTTGCCAATGAACATCTGAATGATTCAGAGGACAACTGGGTGAAAGTGTTGTGGTCAGATGAGACCAAAATGGAGCTCTTTGTCATCCACTCAACTGGCCGTGTTTGGAGGAGGAGGAATGCTGCCTACGACCCCAAGAACACAATCCCCACCATCAAACATGGAGGTGGAAAAATTATGCTTTGGGGGTGTTTTTCTGCTAAGGGGACAGGACAACTTCACCGCATCAAAGGGACGATGGATGGGGCCATGTACCGTCAAATCTTGGGTGAGAACCTCCTTCCCTCAGCCAGGGCATTGAAAATGGGTCGTGGATGGGTATTCCAGCATTTCAATCACCCAAAACACACGGCCAAGGCAACAAAGGAGTGGCTCAAGAAGAAGCACATTAAGGTCCTGGAGTGGCCTAGCCAGTCTCCAGACCTTAATCCCATAGAAAATCTGTGGAGGGAGCTGAAGGTTCGAGTTGCCAAACGTCAGCCTCGAAACCTAAAATACTTGGAGAAGATCTGCAAAGAGGAGTGGGAGAAAATCCCTCCTGAGATGTGTGCAAACCTGGTGGCCAACTACAAGAAACGTCTGACCTCTGTGATTGCCAACAAGGGTTTTGCCACCAAGTACTAAGTCATGTTTTGCAGAGGGGTCAAATACTTATTTCCCTCATTAAAATGCAAATCAATTTATAACATTTTTGACAAGCGTTTTTCTGGTTTTTTTTGTTGTTATTCTGTCTCTCACTGTTCAAATAAACCTACCATTAAAATGATAGACTGATCATTTCTTTGTCAGTGGGCAAACGTACAAAATCAGCAGGGGATCAAATACTTTTTCCCCTCACTGTATCTCTGTGTAAGGTTCTTTTGGTGGCAACAGGGAAATGTTCTGATACATATGCACACTTTCAAGCATGCGCATTGAGCACACACACATGCACACACAGAACCACACACACTTCCAGTCTGTGTGAACTTTCCTCCTCTCCCCTCACACTGCCCTACCAAGACTCCGGTGATAGCCTTCGAGACGGGAAGAAGGGAATCATAACTCGCATCAATTTTGTTTTCACGTTCCCAGCACTAAGAAAACAATGTGGGCCCATCCTCAGAGCGACGGGCTGCCAATGAAACCCTGAAGAGAAACCCTTCTCTACAGCGTTCTGATGCCAGGCTCAGAGCACTCCTTCACTTCCCCCCTTTACTCCATCACAGGGGACCCCACACCTCAGAATCTCCCTTCCCTATCCTCTTTATCTCTCTTTCTCTCTTTCTCTCTCTATTTCTCCATCTCTCTCTTGCTGTCTCTCTACTCTCTCACTCTTTCTGTCTCTCTCTCTCCTCTTTCTCTCTCTCTCTCTCGCTCACTCTACCTCCCTCTCCCCCCTCTTTCTCTACCTTATCCACTCTCCCTTAAGTCATCACAGCCGATGCTGACACGTGATTTTCACTCGAGCGTAGTCAGTGTGTGACTCCTCAGCTGACTTACTTACTGTGCTGTACAGTATGTTGTATAATGTCTTTTACAGGTGCATAGGTTTCAATATAAGATTCATAGAATGTTATGTGGGATGTGCACTAGAAGCATGTAGAATGCTGTTTTTGTCTGTGGGGTTGGTATACAAAATGGTAGATACCCTTGTGCACCTAAACTCAGGTTATTAAGGAACAATATATTAGTCTGACCTCAGTATGACAGCAATACAGGGATCCATTTCCGGAAACCTTCCTCCCCAAAGAGATTAATTTATATATTGATCCAGCCTCAAAGAATGTAGTCAATTAATTCCATTGTTGGAGGATTTTGTGTTGTGAAATGTGGCCTGTAATAGCAATTACAATAATTGGAATTGTATTATCATCACACAAAGATAAGTTTCACCACAGATTAATTCCAGATGGGTGTTGATGGTGAGATTAACTCAGTGATGATATGAGTGTTTAGATCTTCGAAAAAATCTTCATTTCATTGTCATTGAAGAGATAGTATTGTGGTTTGAAATACAAGATCAATTATAGTCTAATACCAGATTTGACTAGGTTGCACTTCAACAAATGGAATAGTTCCAAAAGTGCAAACTCTGCCCATCTGGCACATCACGCAGGCTCAATCAAATACTCAACATTTTTTTAAGTAAAACAACTACTATTTGAACCCAGGTCTGCCATACTATGGTTGTAGTTATGGCATCATTGTTAGGTTGTATCTTGAAAAAATGTTGGCTAATGACTGGTGTGTGCTATAAGAAGGTGTGGTCCATTGAATGGCAAAGTACTTCTCATAACACAGAGAAATCCTGCTCTTTCCCCATCATGACAGCCCACTATCTCAGGCCTATATTAGACTTTGCAACCCCCAGGCCCTTAGCACTATTTCAATGAGGGGTTCTAACTGACAACATATCCACTCCTGGAGTCGCTTCGGTTCTGCTGGGGTACCTTAAGAGCTCACTGTACAACCAATGAGATGCCACCATTAGTATGCACCCCGCTCCAACTGCCCCGCAGCCATATAACAATATTCCTCTTGTGTGACATGGGGCTAGAGCACCCCGCCAATCTCAAAGGTGTCTAGGAAGAATGGGCAGCATAAGTCACTCAGCTACCATTGTTAGACTACAAAACATTTAAAAGCCACATCATATGGAAGGAATCGGTCCCCAGAGAATATAATACGTTTTACGGTGAGAAAGGGATGGCATTTATCAAATCAAATCAAAGTTTATTTGTGACATGCACTAAATACAACAGGTAGACCTTACAGTGAAATGCTTACTTACAGGCTCTAACCAATAGTGCGAAAAAAAAGTTGTGTGTGTGTGTGTGTGTGTGTGTGTGTGTGTGTGTGTGTGTGTGTGTGTGTGTGTGTGTGTGTGTGTGTGTGTGTGTGGGTAAGTAAATAAATAAAACAACAGTAAAAAGACATTTGAAAATAAGAGTAGCAAGGCTATATACAGACACTGGTTAGTCAGGCTTATTGAGGTAGTATGTACATGTAGGTATGGTTAAAGTGACTATGCATATATGATGAACAGAGAATAGCAGTAGCGTAAAAAGAGGGGTTGGCGGGTGGTGGGACACAATGCAGATAGCCCGGTTAGCCAATGTGCGGGAGCACTGGTTGGTCGGGCCAATTGAGGTAGTATGTACATGGACGTATAGTTAAAGTGACTATGCATATAAGATAAATCAAATCAAATCAAATGTATTTTTATATAGCCCTTCGTACATCAGCTGATATCTCAAAGTGCTGTACAGAAACCCAGCCTAAAACCCCAAACAGCAAGCAAAGCATGTGAAAGAAGCACGGTGGCTAGGAAAAACTCCCTAGGAAAAACTCCCTAGAAAGGCCAAAAACCTAGGAAGAAACCTAGAGAGGAACCAGGCTATGAGGGGTGGCCAGTCCTCTTCTGGCTGTGCAGGGTGGATATTATAACAGAACATGGTCAAGATGTTAAAATGTTAAAATGTTCATAAATGACCAGCATGGTCAAATAATAATAATCATAGTAGTTGTCGAGGGTGCAACAAGCACGTCCGGTGAACAGGTCAGGGTTCCATAGCCGCAGGCAGAACAGTTGAAACTGGAGCAGCAGCACAGCCAGGTGGACTGGGGACAGCAAGGAGTCATCATACCAGGTAGTCCTGAGGCATGGTCCTAGGGCTCAGGTCCTCCGAGAGAAAGACAGAAAGAGAGAAAGAGAGAATTAGAGAGAGCATATTTAAATTCACACAGGACACCGGATAAGACAAGAGAAATACTCCAGATGTAACAGACTGACCCTAGCCCCCCGACACATAAACTACTGCAGCATAAATACTGGAGGCTGAGACAGGAGGGATCAGAAGACACTGTGGCCCCATCCGATGATACCCCCGGACAGGGCCAAACAGGCAGGATATAACCCCACCCACTTTGCCAAAGCACAGCCCCCACACCACTAGAGGGATGTCTCCAACCACCAACTTACCGTCCTAAGACAAGGCCGAGTATAGCCCACAACGATCTCCGCCATGGCACAACCCAAGGGGGGGCGCCAACCCAGACAGGAAGACCACGTCAGTGACTCAACCCACTCAAGTGACGCACCCCTCCCATGGACGGCATGGAAGAACACCAGTAAGCCAGTGACTCAGCCCCTGTAAAAGGGTTAGAGGCAGAGAATCCCAGTGGAAAGAGGGGAACCGGCAAGGCAGAGACAGCAAGGGCGGTTCGTTGCTCCAGCCTTTCCGTTCACCTTCACACTCATGGGCCAGACTATACTTAATCATAGGACCTACTGAAGAGATAAGTCTTCAGTTAAGACTTAAAGGTTGAGACTGAGTCTGCGTCTCTCACATTGGTAGGCAGACCATTCCATAAAAATGGAGCTCTATAGGAGAAAGCACTACCTCCAGCCGTTTGCTTAGAAATTCTAGGGACAATTAGGAGGCCTGCGTCTTGTGACCGTAGCGTACGTGTAGGTATGTACGGCAGGACCAAATCGGAAAGATAGGTAGGAGCAAGCCCATGTAATGCTTTGTAGGTTAGCAGTAAAACCTTGAAATCAGCCCTTGCCTTAACAGGAAGCCAGTGTAGGGAGGCTAGCACTGGAGTAATATGATCAAATTTTTTGGTTCTAGTCAGGATTCTAGCAGCCGTATTTAGCACTAACTGAAGTTTATTTAGTGCTTTATCCGGGTAGCCGGAAAGTAGAGGATTGCAGTAGTCCAGCCTAGAAGTAACAAAAGCATGGATTAATTTTTCTGCGTCATTTTTGGACAGAAAGTTTCTGATTTTTGCAATGTTACGTAGATGGAAAAAAGCTGTCCTTGAAACAGTCTTGATATGTTCTTCAAAAGAGAGATCAGGGTCCAGAGTAACGCCGAGGTCCTTCACAGTTTTATTTGAGACGACTGTACAACCATCCAGATTAATTGTCAGATTCAACAGAAGATCTCTTTGTTTCTTGGGACCTAGAACAAGCATCTCTGTTTTGTCTGAGTTTAAAAGTAGAAAGTTTGCAGCCATCCACTTCTTTATGTCTGAAACACAGGCTTCTAGCGAGGGCAATTTTGGGGCTTCACCATGTTTCATTGAAATGTACAGCTGTGTGTCGTCCGCATAGCAGTGAAATTTAACATTATGTTTTCGAATGACATCCCCAAGAGGTAAAATATATAGTGAAAACAATAGTGGTCCTAAAACGGAACCTTGAGGAACACCGAAATGTACAATTGATTTGTCAGAGGACAAACCATTCACAGAGACAAACTGATATCTTTCCGACAGATAAGATCTAAACCAGGCCAGAACTTGTCCATGTAGACCAATTTGGGTTTCCAATCTCTCCAAAAGAATGTGGTGATCGATGGTATCAAAAGCGGCACTAAGATCTAGGAGCACGAGGACAGATGCAGAGCCTCGGTCTGACGTCATTAAAAGGTCATTTACCACCTTCACAAGTGCAGTCTCAGTGCTATGATGGGGTCTAAAACCAGACTGAACCGTTTCGTATACATTGTTTGTCTTCAGGAAGGCAGTGAGTTGCTGTGCAACAGCTTTTTCTAAAATTTTTGAGAGGAATGGAAGATTCCATATAGGCCGAAAGTTTTTTATAATTTCTGGATCAAGATTCGGCTTTTTCAAGAGAGGCTTTATTACTGCCACTTTTAGTGAGCTTGGTACACATCCGGTGGATAGAGAGCCGTTTATTATGTTCAACATAGGAGGGCCAAGCACAGGAAGCAGCTCTTTCAGTAGTTTAGTTGGAATAGGGTCCAGTATGCAGCTTGAGGGTTTGGAGGCCATGATTATTTTCATCATTGTGTCAAGAGATATAGTACTAAAACACTTTATCTCCCTTAATCCTAGGTCCTGGCAGAGTTGTGTAGACTCAGGACAATGGAGCTTTGGAGGAATACCCAGATTTAAAGAGGAGTCTGTAATTTGCTTTCTAATGATCATGATCTTTTCCTCAAAGAAGTTCATAAATTTATTACTGCTGAAGTGAAAGCCATCCTCCATTTGCGAAGGCTGCTTTTTAGTTAGCTTTGCGACAGTATCAAAAAGAAATTTCGGATTGTTCTTATTTTCCTCAATTAAGTTGGAATAATAGGATGATCGAGCAGCAGTGAGGGCTCTTTGATACTGCACGGTACTGTCTTTCCAAGCTAATTGGAAGACTTCCAGTTTGGTGTGGCGCCATTTCCGTTCCAATTTTCTGGAAGCTTGCTTCAGAGCTCGTGTATTTTCTGTATACCAGGGAGCTAGTTTCTTATGACAGATGTTTTTAATTTTTAGGGGTGCAACTGCATCTAGGGTATTGCGCAAGGTTAAATTGAGTTCCTCGGTTAGGTGGTTAACTGATTTTTGTCCTCTGACGTCCTTGGGTAGGCAGAGGCAGTCTGGAAGGGCATCAAGGAATCTTTGGGTTGTCTGAGAATTTATAGCACGACTTTTAATGCTCCTTGGTTGGGGTCTGAGCAGATTATTTGTTGCGATTGCAAATGTAATAAAATGGTGGTCCGATAGTCCAGGATTATGAGGAAAAACATTAAGATCCACAACATTTATTCCATGGGACAAAACTAGGTCCAGAGTATGACTGTGGCAGTGAGTAGGTCCAGAGACATGTTGGACAAAACCCACTGAGTCGATGATGGCTCCGAAAGCCTTTTGGAGTGGGTCTGTGGACTTTTCCATGTGAATGTTAAAGTCACCAAAAATTAGAATATTATCTGCTATGACTACAAGATCCGATAGGAATTCAGGGAACTCAGTGAGGAACACTGCATATGGCCCAGGAGGCCTGTAAACAGTAGCTATAAAATGTGAGTGAGTAGGCTGCATAGATTTCATGACTAGAAGCTCAAAAGACGAAAACGTCATTGTTTTTTTTGTTGGTAAATTGAAATTTGCTATCGTAAATGTTAGCAACACCTCCGCCTTTGCCGGATGCACGGGGGGTATGGTCACTAGTGTAACCAGGGGGTGAGGCCTCATTTAACACAGTAAATTCATCAGGTTTAAGCCATGTTTCAGTCAGGCCAATCACATCAAGATTATTATCAGTGATTAGTTCATTGACTATAACTGCCTTGGAAGTGAGGGATCTAACATTAAGTAACCCAATTTTGAGATGTGAGGTATCACAATCTCTTTCAATAATGGCAGGAATGGAGGAGGTCTTTATACTAGTGAGATTGCTAAAGCGAACACCGCCATTTTTAATTTTGCCCAACCTAGATCGAGGCACAGACACGGTCTCAATGGGGAAAGCTGAGCTGACTACACTGACTGTGCTAGTGGCAGACTCCACTAAGCTGGCAGGCTGGCTAACAGCCTGCTGCCTGGCCTGCACCCTATTTCATTGTGGAGCTAGAGGAGTTAGAGCCCTGTCTATGTTCGTAGATAAGATGAGAGCACCCCTCCAGCTAGGATGGAGTCCGTCACTCCTCAACAGGCCAGGCTTGGTCCTGTTTGTGGGTGAGTCCCAGAAAGAGGGCCAATTATCTACAAATTCTATCTTTTGGGAGGGGCAGAAAACAGTTTTCAACCAGCGATTGAGTTGTGAGACTCTGCTGTAGAGCTCATCACTCCCCCTAACCGGGAGGGGGCCAGAGACAATTAATCGATGCCGACACATCTTTCTAGCTGATTTACACGCTGAAGCTATGTTGCGCTTGGTGACCTCTGACTGTTTCATCCTAACATCGTTGGTGCCGACGTGGATAACAATATCTCTATACTCTCTACACTCGCCAGTTTTAGCTTTAGCCAGCACCGTCTTTAGATTAGCCTTAACGTCGGTAGCCCTGCCCCCTGGTAAACAGTGTATGATCGCTGGATGATTAGTTTTAAGTCTAATACTGCGGGTAATGGAGTCGCCAATGACTAGGGTTTTCAATTTGTCAGAGCTAATGGTGGGAGCCATCGGCGTCTCAGACCCCACAACGGGAGGAGTAGAGACCAGAGAAGTCTCGGCCTCCGCCTCCGACTCGCTTAATGGGGATAACCGGTTGAAAGTTTCTGTCGGCTGAATAAGCGACACCGGTTGAGCATTACTACAGCGTTTCCCTTCAGAAGCCATGAGAAAGATGTCCGGCTGCGGGGACCGTGCGAGGGGGTTTATACTAACGTTACTATCTGTACTTACTGGTGGCACAGACGCTGTTTCATCCTTTCCTACACTGAAATTACCGTTGCCTAACGATCGCGTCTGAAGCTGGGCTTGCAGCACAGCTATCCTTGCTGTAAGGCGATCGTTCTCCTGTATATTATAAGTACACCGACTGCAATTAGAAGGCATCATGTTAATGTTACTTAGCTTCGGCTGTTTGAAGTCCTGACGAACCATGTCCAGATAAAACCTCCGGGGTGAAAAAGTTGAATGAAAAAAGTTGAGTGAGGGAAAAAGTAAAAATATACGGTAATCAGAGAGTAGCAGCAGCGTAAAAGAGGGGTGTGAGGGGGGAGGCACACAATGAAAATAGTCCGGGTAACCATTTGGTTACCTGTTCAGGAGTCTTATGGCTTGGGCTAAAAACTGTTGAGAAGCTTTTTTGTCCTAGACTTGGCACTCTGTTTAAGTGTTGTATGGTGGGAATGAGCTCTGTTCATATTAAGAGGCCGCTTTGAAGGAAAAAGTGCATAAGTACGTTTAGCATGGATATTCCATTGAATCCTTTATGTTTCCCTGTTGGTTTATAGAAGTAGGCTACTTGTATATTATACTGATATGTTTTTAAATTATTAATTAACATAGTATTATGGGGCCATATCTTGAGGATAGGTTGAAAGAAATGACTCCTGTGGTGAAATGTAGTCTGTGTTGACCATCTCACTGTCTTAGTCTTTCATTGCTATCTACTCATAGGTTGCAGTAAAAATGTAATATTAAGAGTGTCATCATCAGAGGTAGAACCAACCCCATCAAAGTATACGTCTGGTTTCATTTGACCTGGAAGACAATCTGGACCAGCCATAGAGAAACAGTCAAACTGCCAAAGCCAATGCCCTACTTAGCCATCACTACATTCATTAATACAAGTGTGTTCACCATAGCCTGCGCAAACCCATTGCATCAGAATACTACATGCAAAACGAGTTAGCGTGAGTAGTAGCAACCCTGAGTGATACAGTGCTAGTGCGAATGCTTGATAGCTTTAATTATACATAATTACAGTTCTTGACAGTTCTTGATATTACAACCCCACATTAAGTAATTAAACAGAAAAATAATTAATGTTATTAATGTAATCAGGTTTAATTTCCAGTTATAGTTATGCCGTTAGGGATAAATCTAGTGTGATTGGCTTGTTCTGACTGGGCTTTAGACAGATGGTTTGGCCTTAGCTGTCTCCATCACCGGCCTCTATGGACAGTAGCGGCCGTGCTGCTCTGAGTAACTGACTATCTGTGCTTGTTTTAAAGAGGTCTGCATGTCCCCCCAGGTGAACAAGTACAGTTTGTCTCTCCCTCTCCGCTCATTCACTGTCTGCACCACCACCACTACAATATTCCAGTCACACAAACACACACACGCATGCACGCACGTACGCACGCAGTGACAGAGACAGACATAGACACAGGTACAGAAACACGCGCGCACACACACACAAACAGTGGTGTAGTGGAGGGTATATGCTGATACCCACTTATTTTTCAGTGGGCATTGTGTATACTTACTTATTAATCCCCATGATTTGTATTAAAGTAGTGTAGTGGAGGTATATGCTGTATCAATTAATAAGGCTGATGGAACAGATAAGAATGTTTTAGCGTAAAATGTATAAGAAATCTTATTTATTCACATTTTCACCGCAGCAATGTGCTTACGGTGGTGGTCTAGTGTGAATGTGAAAATGAATGAGTTGCTTTGCGGGAAAAAACATGTGAGCGGTTTCATGGACAGAGATGGAAATATCTGTTATAAATTGGGAAAGAGGGGAGATCTAAAGATGCAACTATCATGGGTTGCTAATATGACTAGGATAATGCCTTTGGCTGCTAGATAATATGAGGAACTCTTTAAAATAATTGCCTCCACGTTTCTATAGTGGGATTTTGGCTATAGGTTACTTTGAAGCAAGGTAAGACATGTCTCATAGTATGAAGTCAAATGTCAAGGTTTCAAACAATTAAGGAACAGGAAAAATATAGTGACGCTAATGATAGACCTAACCGTCTTCTGGTAGATGGGAAGGCTTTCCCAAAATTAAATGTTAATTAGCCATAAAGTAGCCTATGCTTACCTGGCAGAATGATATCATGATTATTTGTATCAATCCAGTGGCCATTTGTCTTGCAAACTCCATCTCATGTGCTACAGAAACACCACTAACCAAACAACAGTGCTAGGTGTCTGCACACATTAATTAAAAGTTAACTACACTCAAAAATCAGTCTCCCATCATGCATTTATTTATTTAATTTCTAGAGTAGAAACAGTTCCTCTTTTTTTCTGAATCTGTTCAGTGGCAGTGAAATAAATGCACGGTGACGTGTGGGACTTAAATCATGCTTAATGAAACAAGTGTTTGCAGCGTTGGCTATTGCTCTCGGTGATAAAGAGGACGGTTTGGCACAGAGTTATGGAAGGGAGCTCCTCCTTTCACTTTGGAAGATTAACATGATGGAGAGGAGGAGGTGGAGGACTGCAAAAGTGGGAATAGTTTTGGGAAGTAGCCTGTTTTTGTGAGAGGGAAATATTCCATGCCTCTCACTCTCACCTCTTGTGCTGTACCCATAGTTAGAGGACTCTAGATGGATATAGCCTGTTTTAGCATAGATATTTCCATTGAGGGCTTCCACCATTTTTTAAGTATTAATCTGGTTGGGGATTCCTATGGGTTGGGAGCGATCAACAAATGATCAGAGCATTGTCTTCTCCAAATTGGGTTGCTTATGGTTAGTAAATGGCTTTAAGCTATATCACCACAACAATGATACAATAAATAGCCCAGCACTGCAGGTGGTGGTAAATATTAGCCAATATTAGCTTTATGCTCATTTCAAATACAAAAGAAGAAGGAAATGTACTACTTTACAATGGAGATACACTCAAAAATAAATCATAAGATTAACGTATTTTAAATTCCAGCATAATCTAAGTGTTTCCATCAAATATAATTAAATCATACAAATCCCAAATAAATTCAATGAATAATATTAACTTGACTTAAGTGGTTCCATCATATGTAATTAAATCATGTAAATCCAACATAAATCAAATCTATAATATTGACCTGATTTTAAATAATTTGGATTATTATAATTTGCTGCTGTTGAACCAATCCATGTTAGTTGTGCCCTTTGCAATTTCGTGTCAAAATTCCATCCAGTGACATTGTGTAAATCATACTCAAACTGGTTAAATAAATCCACCAATAGTCAGACAAAAGGTACCAACATTTAATGCAGTTCCTTCCCACATAACGTAACATTCAGACAGTGCATTTAACAGAGGTAGTAGCGAGGATTCAGTTGAAACAACTTCCAACACATATTCTGTCAACTGCTCCCTTTATCTTCCCAGTAGGTGCTCCTTCAAATTGGGCAGATGCAGGCAACGGTTGACAGGTTTGTCAGATATGGTGTTGATATCCGAGGTTGGAATTCATTCTGTTGTCCTTTTGGTACCTCTTAATCGAGCCTACATGCTGAGTCAATGTAATACACAATTACTATTTGCAACAAAAAATGTCAAAGGCTTATTAGCTTTAGGACTATGAAAGTGACTAGTTTGTTCTTAAATCTGCAATCTGGATCCCTGCACAGTGTCATTGAAGATCTTGATCATTTTTCTAGCCTCTCTGGATTAAAACCTAAATATGACAAGTGTACCATATTACGTATTGGATCATAACATTTTTTTGTTTACACTAACTTGTAGTTTACCAATAAAATGGGGGTGGATGGTGAAGTAGACATACTTGGTATTTACATCTCAAAATATATAATTGAATTTACTACAATTAATTTCAATAGAAAGTTAGCAAAAATAGATATGATTTTGCAACCATGGAGGTAAATACTTGTCTATTATGGAAAAATAACATTAATTAACTTTTTGGTCCTATCACAGTTTACTTACTTACTAATGGCACTGCCTACTCCAGATGACTTGTTTTTTAAATCATATGAGCAAAACATATTTCATTTTATTTGGAATGCTAAGCCAGACAAAATTAAACATGCCTATTTATATAATGAATATGAATTTGGGGGGGAAAAAAATATTAAATATTAAAGCTTTAAACCTCTCTCTAAAAGCTTCACTCGTACATAAATTATACTTAAACCGAAAATGGTTCTCCGATAGATTATTAAGAAAAGCTCATTCTTTGTTCAAAAATTGCCTTTTTGCCTTCATACAGGTTACAATTTCTAATTTCTGACAAATTGAAAATTACATTTTGTTTAAAGTATCACCCTTTCTTAAACAAGCCATTTCAGTTTTATCCGCCAGAAAAGATGGAACAAATATTACAACAAATGTTATGGTTAAACTCAAATATACTTATTCATAAAAAAAAAATCTTTATGGAAAAAAAATGTTTACAAATTTAATTACATTTTTAATGGTATTATGAATAAAAATGGAGGAGTTATGTCACATGCAGTTATTGAAAATATATATATGAATATCGTCTCAATCCAAACTTACAACCAACTGATTGCAGCACAACCACAAAAGTGGAAAAGGGAGAAGGTCGGGAACTGCCATATACACTGCTCAAAAAAATAAAGGGAACACTTAAACAACACATCCTAGATCTGAATGAAAGAAATTATCTTACTAAATACTTTTTTCTTTACATAGTTGAATGTGCTGACAACAAAATCACACCAAAATAATCAATGGAAATCCAATTTATCAACCCATGGAGGTCTGGATTTGGAGTCACACTCAAAATTAAAGTTGAAAACCACACTACAGGCTGATCCAACTTTGATGTAATGTCCTTAAAACAAGTCAAAATGAGGCTCAGTAGTGTGTGTGGCCTCCACGTGCCTGTATGACCTCCCTACAATGCCTGGGCATGCTCCTGATGAGGTGGTGGATGGTCTCCTGAGGGATCTCCTCCCAGACCTGGACTAAAGCATCCGCCAACTCCTGGACAGTCTGTGGTGCAACGTGGCGTTGGTGGATGGAGCGAGACATGATGTCCCAGATGTGCTCAATTGGATTCACGTCTGGGGAACGGGCGGGCCAGTCCATAGCATCAATGCCTTCCTCTTGCAGGAACTGCTGACACACTCCAGCCACATGAGGTCTAGCATTGTCTTGCATTAGGAGGAACCCAGGGCCAACCGCACCAGCATATGGTCTTACAAGGGGTCTGAGGATCTCATCTCGGTACCTAATGGCAGTCAGGCTACCTCTGGCGAGCACATGGAGGGCTGTGTGGCCCCCCAAAGAAATGCCACCCCACACCATGACTGACCGACCGCCAAACCGGTCATGCTGGAGGATGTTGCAGGCAGCAGAACGTTCTCCACGGCATCTCCACTCTGTCACATGTGCTCAGTGTGAACCTGCTTTCATCTGTGAAGAGCACAGGGTGCCAGTGGCGAATTTGCCAATCTTGGTGTTCTCTGGCAAATGCCAAACGTCCTGCACGGTGTTGGGCGGTAAGCACAACCCCCACCTGTGGATGTCGGGCCCTCATACCATCCTCATGGAGTCTGTTTCTGACGTTTGAGCAGACACATGCACATTTGTGGCCTGCTGGAGGTCATTTTTCAGGGCTCTGGCAGTGCTCCTCCTGCTCCTCCTTGCACAAAGGCGGAGGTAGCGGTCCTGCTGCTGGGTTGTTGCCCTCCTATGGCCTCCTCCACGTCTCCTGATGTACTGGCCTGTCTCCTGGTAGCGCCTCCATGCTCTGGACACTACGCTGACAGACACAGCAAACCTTCTTGCCACAGCTCGCATTGATGTGCCATCCTGGATGAGCTGCACTACCTCAGCCACTTGTGTGGGTTGTAGACTCCGTCTCATGCTACCACTAGAGTGAAAGCACCGCCAGCATTCAAAAGTGACCAAAACATCAGCCAGGAAGCATAGGAACTGAGAAGTGGTCTGTGGTCTCCACCTGCAGAACCACTCCTTTATTGGGGGTGTCTTGCTTATTGCCTATAATTTCCACCTGTTGTCTATTCCATTTTCACAACAGCATGTGACATTTATTGTCAATCAGTGTTGCTTCCTAAGTGGACAGTTTGATTTCACAGAAGTGTGATTGACTTGGAGTTACATTGTGTTGTTTAAGTGTTCCCTTTATTTTTTTGAGCAGTGTATTAAAGATACAAATCGGCTGAATGGAACTGGCATAAATAGACAAATATACCAGTTTCATCTGAGGACAAAAATGTTGACAACAAAATAAATGGGAGGAGCTTTTTGATGTACCAATTCCATGGCATATGGTTTATGAACTGGTACAAAAAACTACACTTGACTCAACACTTTTAGTTTTTCAGTTTAAATTATTATATAAAATTCTTGCAACCAACAGAATGCTATATATATATATATATATATATATGAGGCATACAACAATCTCAGCTCTGTAGATTTTGTTGTGAAGAGACAGAATCAATAGATCATTTATTCTGGTATTGCCACTATATACAGTGGGGAGAACAAGTATTTGATACACTGCCGATTTTGCAGGTTTTCCTACTTACAAAGCATGTAGAGGTCTGTAATTTTTCTCATAGGTACACTTCAACTGTGAGAGACGGATCCAGAAATCCAGAAAATCACATTGTATGATTTTAAGTCATTCATTTGCATTTTATTGCATGACATAAGTATTTGTTCACCTACCAACCAGTAAGAATTCCGGCTCCCACAGACCTGTTCATTTTTCTTTAATAAGCCCTACTGTTCTCCACTCATTACCTGTATTAACTGCACCTGTTTGAACTCGTTACCTGTATATAAGACACCTGTCCACACACTCAATCAAACAGACTCCAACCTCTCCACAATGGCCAAGACCAGAGAGCTGTGTAAGGACTTCAGGGATAAAATTGTAGACCTGCACAAGGCTTGGATGGGCTACAGGACAATAAGCAAGCAGCTTGGTGAGAAGGCAACAACTGTTGGTGCAATTATTCGAAAATGGAAGAAGTTCAAGATGACGGTCAATCACCCTTGGTCTGGGGCTCCATGCAAGATCTCACCTCGTGGGGCATCAATGATCATGAGGAAGGTGAGGGATCAACCCAGAACTACATGGCAGGACCTGGTCAATAACCTGAAGAGAGCTGGGACCACAGTCTCAAAGAAAACCATTAGTAACACACTACGCCGTCATGGATTAAAATCCTGCAGCACACGCAAGGTCCCCCTGCTCAAGCCAGCGCATGTCCAGGCCCATCTGAAGTTTGCCAATGACCATCTGGATGATCCAGAGGAGGAATGGGAGAAGGTCATGTGGTCTGATGAGACAAAAATAGAGCTTTTTGGTCTAAACTCCACTCGCCGTGTTTGGAGGAAGAAGAAGGATGAGTACAACCCCAAGAACACCATCCCAACCGTGAAGCATGGAGGTGGAAACGTCATTCTTTGGGGATGCTTTTCTGCAAAGGGGACAGGACAACTGCACCGTATTGAGGGGAGGATGGATGGGACCATGTATCGCGAACTCTTGGCCAACAACCTCCTTCCCTCAGTAAGAGCATTGAAGATGGGTCGTGGCTGGGTCTTCCAGCATGACAATGACCCGAAACACAAAGCCAGGGCAACTAAGGAGTGGCTCCGTAAGAAGCATCTCAAGGTCCTGGAGTGGCCTAGCCAGTCTCCAGACCTGAACCCAATAGAAAATCTTTGGAGGGAGCTGAAAGTCCGTATTGCCCAGCGACAGCCCCGAAACCTGAAGGATCTGGAGAAGGTCTGTATGGAGGAGTGGGCCAAAATCCCTGCTGCAGTATGTGCAAACCTGGTCAAGAACTACAGGAAACGTATGATCTCTGTAATTGCAAACACAGGTTTCTGTACCAAATATTAAGTTCTGCTTTTCTGATGTATCAAATACTTATGTCATGCAATAAAATGCAAATGAATTACTTAAAAATCATACAATGTGATTTTCTGGATTTTTGTTTTAGATTCCGTCTCTCACATTTGAAGTGTATCTATGATAAAAAATGACAGACCTCTACATGCTTTGTAAGTAGGAAAACCTGCAAAATCGGCAGTGTATCAAATACTTGTTCTCCCCACTGTAGCTTATTTCTGGTCACAGGTTCAGGAATGGTTAAAAATTCACAACATGCACCTAAAATTAACCTTACAGTGTTGGGCGATTTGGAAGGCCATAGTCAGTCAATAATATAATAATACTCGTAGGAATGTTTTCATCTTTAAATCACCATCTGTGGATAATATATGATTAGAAAGGGTCAAAAATGTTGTAAAACATCACAGCACAATTGAAAAATATATGGCACATGGAAACCAAACAAGGGTGTGGTCTATGGTGATAGGTGGGATGGGCTGAGAGTGGCTGAGGGGTGGGCTTAAAGAGCTTATGTTTGGTAATGTATTGTTATATGACTGCTTTATCTAAAAGTACCATGTATGTAAAATGTATATGAAAAATGTATGTAGAGTTGAAGTTGGAAGTTTACATACACCATACAACCAAATACATTTAAACTCAGTATTTCACAATTCCTGACATTTAATCCTAGTAAAAATTCCCTTTCTTTGGACAGTTAGGATCACCACTTTATTTTAGGAATGTGAAATAATAGTAGAGAGAATTATTTATTTCAGCTTTTATTTCTTTCATCACATTCCCAGTGGGTCAGAAGTTTACATACACTCAATTAGTATTTGGTAGCATTGTCTTTAAATTGGGTCAAACGTTTCGGGTAGCCTTCCACAAGCTTCCCACAATAAGTTGGGTGAATTTTGGCCCATTCCTCCTGACAGAGCTGGTCAAACTGAGTCAGGTTTGTAGGCCTCCTTGCTCGCACACACCTTTTCAGTTCTGCCCACACATTTTCTATGGGATTGAGGTCAGGGCTTTGTGATGGCCACTCCAATACCTTGACTTTGTTGTCCTTAAGCCATTTTGCCACAACTTTAGAACTATGCTTGGGGTCATTGTCCATTTGGAAGACCCATTTGCAACCAAGCTTTAACATCCTGACTGATGTCTTGAGATGTTGCTTCAATATAGCCACATAATTTTCCTATCTAATGATGCCATCAATTTTGTGAAGTGCACCAGTCCCTCCTGCAGGAAAGCAGCTCCACAACATGATGCTGCCACCCCCGTGCTTCACGATTGGGGTGGTGTTCTTCGGCTTGCAAGCATCCCCCTTTTTTCTCCAAACATAACGATGGTCATTATGACCAAACAGTTCTATTTTTGTTTCATCAGACCAGAGGACATTTCTCCAAAAAGTACGATCTTTGTCCCCATGTGGAGTTGCAAACCGTAGTCTGGCTTTATTATGGCGGTTTTGGAGCAGTGGCGGTTTTGGTTTTGGAGCTTCCTTGCTGAGCGGCCTTTCAGGTTATATCGATATAGGACTCGTTTTACTGTGGATTTAGATACTTTTGTACCTGTTTCCTCCAGCATCTTCACAAGGTCCTTTGCTGTTCTGGGATTGATTTGCACTTTTCACACCAAAGTACGTTAATCTCTGGGAGACAGAACGCGTCTCCTTCCTGAGCGGTGTGACGGCTGCATGGTCCCATGGTGTTTATACTTGCGTAATATTGTTTGTACAGATGAACGTGGTATGGGATGAACCAGACTTGTGGAGGTCTACAATTTTTTTATTGAGGTCTTGGCTGATTTCTTTTGATTTTCCCATGATGTCAAGGAAAGAGGCACTGAGTTTGAAGGTAGGCCTTGAAATACATCCACCACCAATTGGCTCAAATGATGTCAATTAGCCTATCAGAAGCTTCAAAAGCCATGACATAATTTTCTGGAATTTTCCAAGCTGTTTACCCTGTTGGGTCTAGGGGGCAGCATTTGCACGTCTGGATAAAAAAAATGTACCCGATTTAATCTGGTTACTAATCCTACCCAGTAACTAGAATATGCATATACTTATTATATATGGATAGAAAACACTCTAAAGTTTCCAAAACTGTTTGAATGGTGTCTGTGAGTATAACAGAACTCATTTGGCAGGCAAAACCCTGAGACATTTTCTGACAGGAAGTGGATACCTGATGTGTTGTATTGACTTTAAACCTCTCCCATTGAAAAACACAGGGGTTTAGGAATATTTTGGCACTTCCTATTGCTTCCACTAGATGTCACCAGCCTTTACAAAGTGTTTTGAGTCTTCTGGAGGGAGATCTGACCGAACAAGAGCCATGGAACGGTGATGTCCCATTAGACACCTGGCGCGCTACTTCATGTTGGGTACCCTCGTTCCAATACGTTATAAAAGGCTATGCATTCGTCCACCTTGAATATTATTCATGTTCTGGTTAAAAAAGGCCCTAATGATTTATGCTATACAACGTTTGACATGTTTGAACGAACGGAAATATATTTTTTCCCCTCGTTCATGACGAGAAGTCCGGCTGGCTTACATCATGTGCTAACGAGACGGAGATTTTTGGACATAAATGATGAGCTTTTTTGAACAAAACTACATTCGTTATGGACCTGTGATACCTGGAAGTGACATCTGATGAAGAGAATCAAAGGTAATGGATTATTTACATAGTATTTTCGATTTTAGATCTCCCCAACATGACGTCTAGTCTGTATCGCAACGCGTATTTTTCTGGGCACAGTGCTCAGATTATTGCAAAGTGTGATTTCCCAGTAAGGTTATTTTTAAATCTGGCAAGTTGATTGCGTTCAAAAGATGTAAATCTATAATTCTTTAAATGACAATATAATATTTTACCAATGTTTTCTAATTTTAATTATTTAATTTGTGACGCTGACTTGACTGCCGGTTATTGGAGGGAAACGATTTCCTCAACATCAATGCCATAGTAAAACGCTGTTTTTGTATATAAATATGAACTTGATAGAACTAAAAATGCATGCATTGTCTAACATAATGTCCTAGGAGTGTCATCTGATGGAGATTGTAAAAGGTTAGTGTATCATTTTAGCTGGTTTTATGGTTTTGGTGACCCTGTCTTTGACTTGACAAAACATTACACACAACTCTTGTAAATGTACTGTCCTAACATACTCTAAATTTATGCTTTCGCCGTAAAACCTTTTTGAAATCGTAAAACGTGGTTAGATTAAGGAGATGTTTATCTTTCAAATGGTGTAACATAGTTGTATTTTTGAAAAATTTGAATTTTGACATTTATTTGGATTCAAATTTGCCGCTCTTGAAATGCACCTGCTGTTGATGGAGTGCACCACAGGTGGCACGCTAGCGTCCCACCTAGCCCCAAGAGGTTAAAGGCACAGTCAACTTAGTGTATGTAAACTTCTGACCCACTGGAATTGTGATACAGTGAATTATAAGTGAAATAATCTGTCTATAAACAATTGTTGGAAATATTACTTGTGTCATGCACAAAGTACATGTCCAAACCGACTTGTTCACAAACTATAGTTTTGGCAGGAAATTTGTGGAGTGGTTGAAAAACGAGTTTTAATGACACCAACCTAAGTGTATGTAAACTTCTGACTTCAACTGTATATGTAGCAACAATTTGTAAAACAAAATATTCAAAGAAAAATTCACAAATGTTTTTTAAAAGTGCTAAAGTACAATAATTGCCAGGTAATCACCATATTAAATGCTCCACAACTGAACAAAGCTGTGCAATATTTAAAAGACACTGTTTCCAGTGATAACCTTTAGGACAGAAAATATATCAAGTAAAGCTAAGAACAAACTTGAAGAATGCACTGTTCCAAGACAATGGTGTTCTGCAATGCAGGCTCTTCTGACAAACACTGACCTGAGATGAGCGTCATATAATCAAGGTGCATTTAAGGTCCTGAGGGAAGCTCAAGTTGAGTGTATAGATAAATCCAAACATGGCACATTCGGAATCAAGTTTCCGACATTCCGTTGTCCTAAGCCGTCTTTGGCATCTCTGTTAAGACATCTGCCATTAATGTCTAGACTAGGGCAAAATCATTCAGTTGTCTATCAGACTAGTTGACTACTATTTGCAAACTATCATTCTCCTCCAGTTGTTCACTGAAATTATTTGATATTGGGCGCTTGGTTGCCACCCTTGCTTTGATAACAGCTTTGCACACTTTTGGCATTCTCTCAACCAGCTTCATGAGGTAGTCACCTGGAATGCATTTAAAGTAACAAGTGTGCCTTGTTAAAAGTGAATTTGTGGAATTTCTTTCCTTAATGCTTTTGAGCCAAATCAGTTGTGTTGTGACAAGGTAGGGGTGATATACAGAAGATAGCCCTATTTGGTAAAAGTCCAAGTCCATATTATGTCAAGAATAGCTCAAATAAGCAAAGAGAAATGACAGTCCATCATTACTTTAAGACATGAAGGTCAGTCAATCCGGAATATGTATAGATCGTTGTTTCTTCAAGTGCGTTTGCAAAAACCATCAAGCGCTATGATGAAATTGGCATGAGATTGGAAATTGACCGCCACAGGAAAGGAAGACCCAGAGTTACCTCTGCTGCAGAGGATAAGTTCATTAGAGCTACCAGCCTCAGAAATTGCAGCCCAAATAAATGCTTCACAGAGTAACAGACATATCTCATCTAGAGGTCGACTGATTAATCGGAATGGCCGATTTCACATTTTCATAACAATCGGTAATCGGCATTTTTGGACACTGATTATGGCTGATTACATTGCACTCCACGAGGAGACTGCGTGGCAGTCTGACTACCTGTTATGCGAGTACAGCAAGGAGCCAAGGTAAGGTGCTAGCTAGCATTAAACTTATCTTATAAAAAACAACCAATCTTAACATAATCACTAGTTAACTACACATGGTTGATGATATTACTAGTTTATCTAGCTTGTCCTGCGTTGCATATAATCAATGCTATAATATAATCAGTGCCTATTAATTTAATCATTGAATCACAGCCTACTTCGCGAAATGGGTGATTTAACAAGCGCATTTGCGAAAAAAGCGCTGTCGTTGTGTACCTAACCATAAATATCAATGCCTTTCTTAAAATCAATACACAAGTATATCTTTTTAAACCTGCATATTAAGTTAACCTGTTGGGTCTAGGGGGCAGCATTTGCACGTCTGGATAAAAAAAATGTACCCGATTTAATCTGGTTACTAATCCTACCCAGTAACTAGAATATGCATATACTTATTATATATGGATAGAAAACACTCTAAAGTTTCCAAAACTGTTTGAATGGTGTCTGTGAGTATAACAGAACTCATTTGGCAGGCAAAACCCTGAGACATTTTCTGACAGGAAGTGGATACCTGATGTGTTGTATTGACTTTAAACCTATCCCATTGAAAAACACAGGGGTTTAGGAATATTTTGGCACTTCCTATTGCTTCCACTAGATGTCACCAGCCTTTACAAAGTGTTTTGAGTCTTCTGGAGGGAGATCTGACCGAACAAGAGCCATGGAACGGTGATGTCCCATTAGACACCTGGCGCGCTAGTTCATGTTGGGTACCCTCGTTCCAATACGTTATAAAAGAGTATGCATTCGTCCACCTTGAATATTATTCATGTTCTGGTTAAAAAAGGCCCTAATGATTTATGCTATACAACGTTTGACATGTTTGAACGAACGGAAATATATTTTTTCCCCTCGTTCATGACGAGAAGTCCGGCTGGCTTACATCATGTGCTAACGAGACGGAGATTTTTGGACATAAATGATGAGCTTTTTTGAACAAAACTACATTCGTTATGGACCTGTGATACCTGGAAGTGACATCTGATGAAGAGAATCAAAGGTAATGGATTATTTACATAGTATTTTCGATTTTAGATCTCCCCAACATGACGTCTAGTCTGTATCGCAACGCGTATTTTTCTGGGCACAGTGCTCAGATTATTGCAAAGTGTGATTTCCCAGTAAGGTTATTTTTAAATCTGGCAAGTTGATTGCGTTCAAGAGATGTAAATCTATAATTCTTTAAATGACAATATAATATTTTACCAATGTTTTCTAATTTTAATTATTTAATTTCTGACGCTGACTTGACTGCCGGTTATTGGAGGGAAACGATTTCCTCAACATCAATGCCATAGTAAAACGCTGTTTTTGTATATAAATATGAACTTGATAGAACTAAAAATGCATGCATTGTCTAACATAATGTCCTAGGAGTGTCATCTGATGGAGATTGTAAAAGGTTAGTGCATCATTTTAGCTGGTTTTATGGTTTTGGTGACCCTGTCTTTGACTTGACAAAACATTACACACAACTCTTGTAAATGTACTGTCCTAACATACTCTAAATTTATGCTTTCGCCGTAAAACCTTTTTGAAATCGTAAAACGTGGTTAGATTAAGGAGATGTTTATCTTTCAAATGGTGTAACATAGATGTATTTTTGAAAAATTTGAATTTTGACATTTATTTGGATTCAAATTTGCCGCTCTTGAAATGCACCTGCTGTTGATGGAGTGCACCACGGGTGGCACGCTAGCGTCCCACCTAGCCCCAAGAGGTTAATATTGCCTGCTAACATGAAGTTCTTTTAACCTGTTGGGGATACCCCTTCCCGTTCGGATCCCGTTAACGGGATTGCTTGACAAGATACAACGTGCGAAATTCAAAACAGAATAAATCGAATAATTTAAATTTCTCAAACAATCAACTATCTTACACCCTTTGAAAGATAAACATCTCCTTAATCTAACCACGTTGTCCGATTTCAAAAAGGCTTTACGGCAAAAGCATAAAGTTAGATTATGTTAGGACAGTACATTGACAAAACATTACACACAGCTATTTTCAATGCAAAGACAGGGTCACCAAAAGCAGAAAACCAGCTAAAATGATGCACTAACCTTTGACAATCTTCATCAGATGACACTCCTAGGACATTATGTTAGACAATGCATGCATTTTTTGTTCTATCAAGCTCATATTTATATCCAAAAACAGCATTTTACAGTGGCGGTGAAATTCAGAAAATATCTTCCCTCAAATGCTGCCGGTGAATCAGCGCTACAATTTACAAAATTACTATTCGAAAACATTGGTAAATTATAATATTGTCATTAAAAGAATTATAGACTAACATCTCGTGAATGCAACCGCATTGCCAGATTTCAAAATAACTTTACTGGGAAATCACACTTTGCAATAAACGAGGTGCTATGCTCAGAAAAATAGGCTAGGCGATACAGGTTAGCGCCATCTTGGAACCATCTAAAATCAAATATACTATTGTAAATATTCACTTACCTTTGATTATCTTCATCAGAAGGCACTTCCAGGAATCCCAGGTCCACAACAAATGTAGTTTTGTTCGAAAAAGTTAATAATTTTTGTCCCAATAGCTCCTTCTTGTTAGCGCGTTCTTTAGGGTACTCAAAATGTACCGAAGCGCGCGACACTTGTCGCCACGAAAGAGCAAAAAAAAATGTCTTTAGGGCCTTTTTCAATCAGAACTTCAATAATATTCAAGGCGGACGATTGCATTGTCTTAGAAAACGTTTCGGAAAGAAAGGGTCCCCACACACATGCGCGTCATAGTAGACATGGCCATCCGCCTGTGACCTAGTTTACAGCCTTCTCCGGTAAAAACTGACCGAACGAGAAGACTCAAACCACTTTGTAAAGACTGTTGACATCTAGTGGAAGCCTTGGGAAGTGAAAAATGAATCCTACACTGTGTGTTTCAATGGCAAATGCTTGAAGTGATTCCACACATCAGATTTCCACTTCCTGTTAGGATTTGTCTCAGGGTTTTGACTGCCATATGAGTTCTGTTATACTCACAGACACCATTCAAACAGTTTTAGAAACTTTAGAGTGTTTTCTATCCAAATCTACTAACTATATGCATATTCTCCTTTCTGGGCAAGAGTAGTAAACAGTTTAAATCGGGTACGTTTTTTATCCGGCCGTGCAAATACTGCCCCCTATCCCCCTAAGGAAATTGTGTCACTTCTCTTGCGTTCTGTGCAAGCAGAGTCAGGGTATATGCAGTAGTTTGGGCCGCCTGGCTCGTTGCGAACTGTGTGAAGACCATTTCTTCCTAACAAAGACGATAATTAATTTGACAGAATTATACATAATTATGACATAACATTGAAGTTTGTGCAATGTAACAGCAATATTTAGACTGTTCCGTATTTCACGTGTTTTCGAAATTATAGTTTCCGGATTTGACCATATTAATGACCTAAGGCTCGTATTTCTGTGTGTTATTATATTATAATTAAGTCTATGACTTGATAGAGCAGTCTGACTGAGCGGTGGTAGGCAGCAACATGCTCGTAAGCATTCATTCAAACAGCACTTTCCTGCATTTGCCAGCAGCTCTTCGCTGTGCTTCAAACATTGCGCTGTTTATGACTTCAAGCCTATCGACTCCCGAGATTAGGCTGGCAATTCTAAAGTACCTATAAGAACATCCAATAGTCAAAGGTATATGAAATACAAGTGGTAGAGAGAATAGTCCTATAATAACTACAACCTAAATCTTCTTACCTGGGAATATTGAAGACTCATGTTAAAAGGAACCACCAGCTTTCATATGTTCTGAGCAAGGAACTTAAACATTAGCTTTTTTACATGGCACATATTGCACTTTTACTTTCTTCTCCAACACTTTGTTTTTGCATTATTTAAACCAAATTGAACATGTTTCATTATTTATTTGAGGCTAAATTGATTTTATTGATGTATTATATTAAGTTAAAATAAGTGTTCATTCAGTATTGTTGTAATTGTCATTATTACAAATATATATCCAAAAATCGGCCGATTAATCGTCATCGTTTTTTTTTTGGCCCTCCAATAATCGGTACCGGCGTTGAAAAATCATAATCGGTCGACCTCTAGTGTAAACTTCTGACCCACTGGGTCGACCTCTACTAGGCGGTGTCAGAGGAAAGCCCCAAAAATCGTCAAAGACTCCGGTCACCCAAGTCAGACTGTTCTCTCTGCTACCGCATGACAAGCGGTACCGGAGGGCCAAGTCTAAGACCAAAAGGCTCCTTAACAGCTTCTACCAAAAGCCATAAGACTGCTGAACAATTAATCAAATGGCCACCTGGACTAATTACATTTGCCCCCCCCCCCCCCCCCCCCCCAATTTGGTTTTACACTGCTGCTACTCGCTGTTTATTATCTATGAATAGTCACTTTACCCCTACCTACATGTGCAAATTACCTCGACTAACATGTACCCCCACACACTGACTCGGTACTGGTACCCCCTGTATATAGCCTTGTTTTATTTTATTGTGTTACTTTTTATTATTTTTAACTTTCGTTTATTTGGTCAGTATTTTCTTAACTCTTTCTTGAACTGCATTGTTGGTTAAGGGCTTGTATTTGGCGCATGTAACAAAAGTTTGATTTTATATGTCTGTGTATAGGAAACCCCCTAGTCCTTGTTTAAAATATACTTCATAACAACAAGTACAAGGTTGCTGCATTTTGACAGGGTTTTCATTCAGGCCAGGAGTTTTTCCAGGAGTTTTTTAAAACTATCTAACCTGATAAGAACAACTCTGGTCCCATCATAGCCCATATTAAACCTTTTTACAACACATTAATCAAATCAAATCAAATGTATTTATATAGCCCTTCTTACATCAGCTGATATATCAAAGTGCTGTACAGAAACCCAGCCTAAAACCCCCAAACAGCAAGCAATGCAGGTCTAGAAGCACGGTGGCTAGGAAAAACTCTCTAGAAAGGCCAAAACCTAGGAAGAAACCTAGAGAGGAACCAGGCTATGAGGGGTGGCCAGTCCTCTTCTGGCTGTGCTGGGTGGAGATTATAACAGAACATGGCCAAGATGTTCAAATGTTCATAAATGACCAGCATGGTCAAATAATAGTAATCACAGTGAACAGGTCAGGGTTCCATAGTCGCAGGCAGAGCAGTTGAAACTGGAGCAGCAGCACGGCCAGGTGGACTGGGGACAACAAGGAGTCATCATGCCAGGTAGTCCTGAGGCATGGTCCTAGGGCTCAGGGCCTCCGAGAGAGAGAGAGACAGAGAGAGAGAGAGAAAGAAAGAGAGAATTAGCTAGAGAATACTTAAATTCACACAGGACACCGGATAAGACAGGAGAAATACTCCAGATATAACAGACTGAACCTAGCCCCCCGACACATAAACTACTGCAGCATAAATACTGAAGGCTGAGACAGGAGGGGTCAGGAGACACTGTGGCCCCATCCGATGATACCCCCGGACAGGGCCAAACAGGCAGGATATAACCCCACCCACTAGGGTTAAATGTCCGGAATTGTAAAAATCTGAGTTAAAATGTATTTGGTTAACCTGTTTGGGATAGGGGGCAGTATTTTTACGGCCGGATGAAAAAAACGTACCCGATTTAAACTGGTTACTACTCTTGCCCAGTAACTAGAATATGCATATAATTAGTAGATTTGGATAGAAAACACTCTGAACTTTCTAAAACTGTTTGAATGGTGTCTGTGAGTATAACAGAACTCATATGGCAGGCAAAAACCTGAGAAGATTCCAAGCAGGAAGTGGCCTGTCTGAGAATTTGTAGTTCTTCTTTTGATTCTCTATCGAAACTACAGTGTCTGTGGGGTTAACCTCTATGGGCTAGCGGAACGTCTGTCCTCAACAGGTGGTGTATGTAACAGACAGCCCCTAGCCCCCCGACTCAAACTATTGCAGCATAAATACTGGAGGCTGAGACAGGAGGGGTCGGGAGACACAGTGGCCAACCAGGCAGGATATAACCACACCCACTTTGCTAAAGCACAGCCCCCACACCACTAGAGGGATAACTTCAATCACCAACTTACCATCCTGAGACAAGGCCGAGTATAGCCCACAAAGATCTCCGCCACGGCACAACCCAAGGGGGGGGGGGGGGGGGGGGCGCCAACCTAGACAGGAAGACCACGTCAGTGACTCAACCCACTCAAGTGACACACCCCTCCTAGGGACGGCATGGAAGAGCACCAGTAAGCCAGTGACTCAGCCCCTGTAATAGGGTTAGAGGCAGAGAATCCCAGTGGAGAGAGGGGAATCGGCTAGGCAGAGACGGCAAGGGCGGTTCGTTGCTCCAGTGCTTTTCTGTTCACCTTCACACTCCTGGGCCACTTCCTGCCGTGTAAGGTCCAGAAAAACTGCAGGCCCCAGATTTTTCTTTGCCACACCACTCTGGGACCTGTGGTGCCACCTCTGGCCGAGGCGGTCTTATTTTCTCTTTCCCTTTCTTTAGGAATAAAGAACGACCTTAATCCTTTCAACGATGAGAACTCCCTCTGTGGCACCGGCGCCAGTCAGGGCCAAGTTGCTACAAATTGAACAGTTCTCAACCGAAGCTGCTGCCTATTTATGATTAGCATGTTAAAGAAACAGCACTGCTCAGAGGTGCGTGTTATTTTATTCAAAAGCTGCCAAATCACCAGGGAAGATCATAGCAGCCTCTAATGAGAAAAAGGGAAACTAATAACACCCTCGAATAAATTAGAAGCTCATCTCCACATCTGAAAAACTCTGTTTTTTGCTGCTAACAATTTACATGAAAGCTGTCTCAACAATGAAATGCAATCAAGTTATAATCCTGCCGCCCTAATGTTCGTTCGCCAATTACAAAAGTGAAAGGCACTGTTCATTGTTTCCCATTCCACTGACCTGCCTCTTTCCAGATGGCTGGAGTTAAGATGATTGCACTGAGTGCATAGAATAACTAAAGGAATCCCCCCCACATCCAATATCCCCAAGAATCACCCTAACAAATGCTAGACTCCTCAAACCTCCACACTCACTCTGCTTTCTAGGAAATCAATGGGGGCCACTTAGAATGCATTTAAAGGGAAACTCCAGGGGGCAGATTCAGATAAGAAGACAAACGCTCTGGGTTGGATGATGGATGGGGGAAATAGCGCGGGACAGGAACAGAGGGAGTGTTTTCAGCCAAAGGAATAATGTAAGGGACAGGAGCAGGGCTGTATAGAGGTTGACAGGGATCTTCCTCTCATACGGAAAGAGCCAGGATTTCACTGGGGGCTTGTCTCAGAGAGGGGGTTCAGCCTGGAACTGAGATAGAACTGGGGGGAAGCAGACAAGTATTAGCAACCTAGTGTTCCTGGCACAGTGGTTTAGTTTCACTGTGATGCCATGCCAATGCAATAGAGATCTATCAATCTATCTCTAGTCTTGGGGAAATAAATCAATTGTCTTGTTTCTTCTTCAGGCAGTCTGTATCTGTAGTCTGTTACAGTCTTTGTTACACTGTGTTCACTATAGAGTAAGGCAGTGTTCCCCAACTGCCTGCCCGCAGGCCGTGGTTTTACTTGCCTACCCCCCAGTTTTCTGAGCAAAAAATAAAAACACTTTATTAACTTAATCAGCTCCAATTGATTTTAATTTAAGAAATCTGTTCCTAAGTATTCTCTCGCATAATAGAGAGACACTTGATCATGTGACCCGTTTCAGGAAACTAGGCGTATGTCGCGGGTCACTACTTCACATGAGAGCAATTTGAACTAAATATTTTTTTATTTTTTTATCAAATTATTTTTTGGGCAGAAATGCCTTCTGGAACATGTGAACTTTCATGTGCCTTAATATCAAACGTGCATGCCATCTGTAAATTAAATATATTAAATTACGTGCCTAGTTGGTTTAGCAACAGACAAAGTCAGCAACCTTCCCGCTAGCCAAGATTGGCTGAGATAATGAGTGGGCTGGACATGCCGAGAGAGGAGTTCGGATCGGTCTACCATATAGCACGCATCTGTCTATTTGAGCTGGTTAGTATGTTTATGTAATCCTGTCTAATGCGGCTTTAAAAAATATATTGCTCAGTAGAACTGCATGTGTTGCTCTCCACTTTCTGGAGGACTGAGTTTTGAAATCAGTGGAATTAGAGTATGATAGCTAAGGAGATGGAGAAAACATCTGTTTCTGGATCTTCAAACTAAGGGCAACCATGGCATCTGTGACAGGGAGAAGCATCCAACCATGATGTATATACCAAGATAGTCTAGCTAGCTAAATTGAAATATTACACATTTCTAATTTTGAGAAAGTCGTTTTCATTTCAAGTTAAAGTGTACTATTAGCTAGCTAATGTTATGTGTATGATCTTATTATTCGTATCTCAGAGCCATTTGCTTGACTAGTTATAGTCTGTTAGCTTGCTAACATTGCACCTTGTTGGTTAGCTACCTCCAGATTCATGCAGGGTAGTAACGTCATAAATTGGGATTATAGTTCATAGTTTAGCTAGCTAGCTAGCTACATGTCTTAACAAAGACCTCCACCTCCTCAGGTGCTTTCGTAAATTCAGTCTGGCCATCTACTCCGATTTCAGAGCACTCTCACCAGAATGTGCTAGAGGGCAGAATAACTGGATGAATTTACGAATGCTCAACACCTGTTGAATATGTCCGGTGTCAGTAAACGTCGGTAAAAAAGCATAATTAAATTGTTGCCACCAGCACAGTTACAGTCATCAACGCTCTGAATATCATGAAAACTGCCTAACCAGCTCTGCTAGAGCAAGTAAAATGGTCAGAGTGGGCTGTTCTCGCATTTGTGTCTAGAAGTAGCTAGCAAGCTAGCCAATGTTTGCCAGTTAGCTTAGGTGCTTGACTGCCGTTGTGAGGTCAGAACGCTCGGATCAACCCTACTCATCGGCCAGAGCGTCCACTGTGCGCACTGAAAGCTCCGAGAGCAAAATGGATCAGATCAACTCTTAAAGAGATATAACACAACATTCAGAGGCCATTTTCTCAAAAGTGAGGTTACAAGTTTATCAACTTTCAAGTAGAATGACTTTCCCATTGTTCTTCAAATGCAGTGTATGATATACCATTTTGTAGCTCTGTGTCTGCTTTTATCCAATGTAAAAAAAAAAAATACAATTTCAAATGTTGCTACATAAGACTGAATCAGGGCGGTCGGTCACATAAACATAATCATTTCAAATCTTGCCTACATTTGTATAAGTCAAGCATTAAATCTGTTTGGGCTTCTTGCAGATAATATGCAGTCTACAAATTATTGGTAATTATGTTCCGGCCCTCCTGACCATCCACTTAAGAAAGATATTGCCCCGCGGCTGAATCTAGTTGATGGTCCCTGATATGAGGCAAGGCATTTCAGAGATCTCTAGTCTTGGGAAAATATTCAGATTGTCAATTCTTGAAACCATCGGTTTCTGTAGTCTTTTGCTGTCATTGTCTCACTGCGAAGCAGACAGCAATCTCCCTAGTATCATCATTAGCAGCGGTCATTACTAAACAGAACATCGACAAAGATCCATTGTTCCATTTAAAAAATTGGAGGCCCCTTACACTTCAGTGTTGTGATGAAAAAGTTCTTGCAAAATGTATAGCGCATAGAATTAAAAAGGTATTCATTCTAATCAGACAGGGTTTTTACATGGATGGTACATTGGAGATAATATAAGGCAAGTATTGAAAATATCAGAACACTATGAAAAATCTGGGAAACCAGCCTTGATATTCATAGCTGACTTTGAAAACGCTTTTGATAAAGTACGACTGGAGTTTATATTTTGGAGAATCTCTTATAAAACGGGTTCAAATCATGTATAGTAACCCTAGGTGTAAAATAGTAAATAATGGCTACTTCTCAGAAAAATCAGATCCAATAATATCAAGTGATTAGAAATCCATGGCTTAAAAACAAAGGTGTCAAAGATCTAGATATATTTTTCCTAACCTCTCTGGATTACAACCAAATTATGATTACGTATTGGATCACTAAAAAATACATATTTTACATTACCGTATAGTTTACCAATAAAATGGTCTCATGGTGATGTGAATATACTCGGTATACATATCCCAAAAGAAAGAGATGATCTCACTCCCTAAAAATGTAATAGAAAGTCAGCAAAAATAGATCAAATCTTGCAACCATGGAAAGGTAAATACTTGTCTATTTGCGGAAAAATCCCCTTTATTAACTCTTCAGTCATATCCCAGTTTACCTATTTGCTTATGGTCTTGCCAACACCTAGCGAACAGTTTTAAATTATTTGAGAAAAAAATATTCCATTTTATTTGGAACAGCAAAACAGACTAAATTAAACTGGTCAATTTATATAATGAATATAAATTCGGAGGACAGAAATGATTAAATATTAAAGCATTAGACCTCTGACTAAGGGCTTTAGTCATACAAATGTTAGGCCACAGTTGTAAGTGACAACTAGTTCTCAACTGGCTTACCTGGTTAAACCAAACTGGTTCTCTAGCAAATGTTCAAGAATGGCCTTTTTCACTTTATTCAGATTACAACCTCACTTTGTTATTTGAAAAGGAAATCATCTCCTAAATATCACAATTTTTAAAACAAACCATAGAAAGTTAGTTGCAATTTCTATTTAATCCATCAGATAGACAGAACAAATAATACAACAAATATTGTGGTTAAACTCAAATATCCTAATTGATCATTGATCAAAAGGTATGAGGTGACTTCCGGTCGAGCGATGTAAGAAGACGTGTTTGAGAGAGGTCCCCAATTAATTTTAACATTTTTTACACACCGCTGTTAGTTTTTATGTGAATGTAAACTCAGCAAAAAAAAGAAACGGCTCTTTTTCAGGACCCTGTCTTTCAAAGATAATTAGTAAAAATCCAAATAACTTCACAGATCTTCATTGTAAAGGGTTTAAACACATGCTTGTTCAATGAACCATAAACAATTAATGAACATGCACCTGTGGAACGGTCGTTAAGACACTAACAGCTTACAGACGGTAGGCAATTAAGGTCACAGTTATGAAAACATAGGACACTAAAGAGGCCTTTCTACTGCCTCTGAAAAACACCAAAATAAAGATGCCCAGGGTCCCTGCTCTGCGTGAACGTGCCTTAGGCATGCTGTTAAGGAGGCATGAGGACTGCAGATGTGGCCAGGGCAATAAATTGCAATGTCCGTACTGAGAGACACCTAAGATAGCACTACAGGGAGACAGGATGAACAGCTGATCGTCCTCGCAGTGGCAGACCACGTGTAACAATGCCTGCACAGGATCGGTACATCTGAACATCACACCTGCGGGACAGGTACAGCATGGCAACAACAACTGCCCGAGTTACACCAGGAACGCACAATCCCTCCATCGGTGCTCAGACTGTCCGCAATAGGCTGAGAGAGACTGGACTGAGGGCTTGTAGGCCTGTTGTAAAGCAGGTCCTCAGCAGACATCACCGGCAACAAAGTTGCATATGGGCACAAACCCACCGTCGCTGGACCAGATAGGACTGGCAAAAAGTGCTCTTCTCTGACGAGTCACAGTTTTGTCTCACCAGGGGTGATGGTCGGATTCACGTTTATCATTGAAGGAATGAGCGTTACACCGAGGCCTGTACTCTGGAGCGAGATCGATTTGGAGGTGGAGGGTCCGTCATGGGCTGGGGCGGTGTGTCACAGCATCATCGGACTGAGCTTGTTGTCATTGCAGGCAATCTCAACGCTGTGCGTTACAGGGAAGACATCCTCCTCCCTCATGTGGTACTCTTCTTGCAGGCTCATCCTGGCATGACCCTCCAGCATGACAATGCCACCAGCCATACTGCTCATTCTGTGTGTGATTTCCTGCAAGACAGGAATGTCAGTGTTCTGCCACGGCTAGCGAAGAGCCCGTATCTCAATCCCATTGAGCACGTCTGGGACCTGTTGGATCGGAAGGTGAGGGCTCGGGCCATTCCCCCCAGAAATGTCTTGCAGGTGCCTTGGTGGAAGAGTGTGGTAACATCTCATAGCAAGAACTGGCAAATCTGGTGCAGTCCATGAGGAGGAGATGCACTGCAGTACTTAATGCAGCTGTTGGCCACACCAGATACTGACTGTTACTTTTGATTTTGACCCCCCCCCCTTTCTTCAGGGACACATTATTCCATTTCTGTTAGTCACATGTCTGTGGAACTTGTTCAGTTTGTCTCAGTTGTTGAATATTATGTTCATACAAATATTTACACGTTAAGTTTGCTGAAAATAAATGCAGTTGACAGTGAGAATGTTTCTTTTTTTGCTGAGTTTATTAGTTGGTTATATTATTCTAATCAATTTCCATGGTACCAAGAGCAAGACCAACCCGAAGAGAACTGCTACGACTAACACATCGTCGAAGGCCAAACCAACTACTGCAATACCGAAAATGGCTGCTGCGGCCAGCCCTCCTACAGAGTCGGAGGCCTTGTCTATGACCACGCTTTTAGCTGAGCTAGCTAAACAAAGAAGTAGTCTAAAAGAGGATATGGCTTCTCTCATCAGCACTTCACTGGCACCTCTCCAAACTTCCATTGATGCCTTTCGAGAAACGCTCAACACGTTTGGGCAACGCCTCTCTACACTAGAAGGTTTCTCCACTGACTAAACAGAGTGGATTGCCGAGCTAGAGGCAGCTGTCTCTCATGTGAAAACGGCTAACACAGCTCTACTTTCCAAGGTAGATTTGTTGGAGATTTATACCAGAAGGGAAAACATCCGGATCGTTGGCGTCATGGAGGGAATTGAGACAACCCTGTGAAATTTGTCTCCGACATGCTGGTGGAAATGATGGGTAATGGGGTCTTTGACAAGCCGCCTGAGCTCGACCGATCGCACAGATCCCTCGCCCCCCAAACCCAACTCGGGAGAGGCCTAGGGCGATCATAGCGCGCTTTCATCAATACCAAGTCAAGGAACGTAAAATGCGCTGGGCGAGGGAGGGAGAGACCCACAATTTTGACACACTGGCTGAGGCATTCTATGACCGGCGGACAGAGTAAAGTTGATAGATGAAGCGGCCCGGCTGGCTGGCCATGGCGGGAGGAATACGTGGCTGGCTACTTTGCTAGCTGAAACTGACTGATTTTCATGACACCCACTTGAATATTACTTTTAACATGAAAGCAATGTTATTTTTTATTTCTCTCATTCCGGGAGCACCCGACGACATCTTTATTTTATTTGGTTAATTTGACTGAGATGAGTGGCAACGTTAGCTAATACATCACAATCAAAATGGCTGGCTAGCGGGAGCTGGCTGTAAACACTTGACTCTTGACTATCTAGCTGGCTAGCCAACGCCACATTTTTGTTAAATATGTACATTTTTTATGTATTTTTACATGGCAACAAGATTAATGCTTAACTCCAGGAGCACCCAGGATATCTGTATTACATCTATACTTGGCTGAGAAGATTCCAGACAACATTTATTTGTTTGAGTGGGTGTTGTGATATAAACTCAGCAACAAAAAAAAAGTGCTCCCTCTGCTGTTTCCTGAAGTCCACGTTCATCTCCTTTTGTTTTGTAAATTCTGAGTGTTTTGTGTTCAGAGCGCACACTGTACACTCTGGCCAATAAGTAGGGTTGTTCCAAAAGCTCTGACCTCACAATGACAGTCCAGCACCCAACCTAACTGACTGACATTGGCTAGCTACTTTAAAAAAATATATATTTCACCAGGTATTTAACCAGGTAGGCCAGATACATAATGAGAGAACACCCCACTCTGACCATTTTCCTCCCCCTAGCAGAGCTGGTTAGGCAGTTTTCATGTTATCCAGAGCGTTGGTGACTGTAACTGTGCTGCTGACAATTTAATTATGCTTTGTTGCCGACGTTTACTGACCCGGAAATCTTCAACGGGTGTTGAGTGTTCAAAAATGCATTAGTTATTCTGCGCTCTGGCACACTAAGACGAGAGTCTTTGTTAAGAAATGTAGCTAGATAGCTAGCTAGGTAAACAATGAATCCCAATGCATGGCGTAACGTTAGTTAGCGAGCCAGCCAGCTAATGTTGGCTACCTAGCTAACAGTACACAAACTTGAAATGAAAATAATTTGTCAAAATTAGAGTGGAGTCTTTTTAGACATGTAGCTAGCTAGCTAAACAATGGACCAAAATCCCAACTCATGATGTTAATACTCTGCATGAATCTGCAGGTAGCTAACCAACCAGGTTCTAAGGCTATAACTAGTCAAGCAAATGTGTCTGAGATACGAAGAATAAGATCATACACAGCGTTAGCTAGCGACCCAGCCAGCTAACATTAGCTAGCTAACAGTACACTTGAAATGAAACCACTTTCTGTCAAAATTAGAAATGTGTAATATCTGAAAATGTAGCTAGCTGGGCTATCTTACCAGTATACATCATGGTTAGACACATCTCCTGTCTGATGCCATGCATTGTTGCCCTTAGTTTGACGATGTAATCCAGACTGGTGTTTTCTCCATCTCCTTAGCTATTATACTCGAATTCCACTGATTTCAAAACTCTGTCCTCCAGAAATTGGAGAGCATACACATAACATAAGCTAGCGAGCCATCAAGCTAACGTTAGCTCGCTAACAGTACACGAACTTGACATTAGGTTTATGCCGTTTTACTACGCGATAGATTTTTTTAAAAGCCACGTTTGACATGATTACCAAGACATACTGACCAGCTGCAATAGACAGACGCGTGCTATATGGTAGACCAATCCAAACTCATCTCTCGGCATGTCCAGCCCACTCATTATCTCAGCCAATCATGGCTAGCAGGAAGGTTGCTCGCTTTCTCTGTGGCTAAACCCCTAGGCTCGTAATTTAACCATTTTATTAGTATTTACAGATGGCATACAAGTTCGATATTAAGGCACATGAAATGTCACATGTTTGAGAAGGCATTTCTGCCAAAAAACACATTTTGATTAAAAAAAATTATGTTCAAACAGCTCTTCTGTGAAGTCGTGACTTGCGACATACGCCTAGTTTCCTTAATCGGGTCACATATATTGTTTTATTATTATATAATTTTCCGTGTTTCAGGTCAACATCATTAACAAATTGTACACTACCGTTCAAAAGTTTGAGGGTCACTTAGACATTTCCTTGTTTTCCTTAAAAACATACATGAAATTAGTTGCAAAATGAATAGGAAATATAGTCAAGACATTGACAAAGAATCCTCCATTTGCAGCAATTACAGCCTTGCAGACCTTTGGTATTCTAGTTGTCAATTTGTTGAGGTAATCTGAAGAGATTTCACCCCATGCTTCCTGAAGCACCTCCCACAAGTTGGATTGGCTTGATGTGCACTTCTTACGTACCATACGGTCAAGCTGCTCCCACAACAGCTCAATAGTGTTGAGATCTGGTGACTGTGCTGGCCACTCCATTACAGGTAGAATACCAGCTGACTGCTTCTTCCCTAAATAGTTATTGCATAGTTTGGAGCTGTGCTTTCGGTCATTGTCCTGTTGTAGGAGGAAATTGGCTCCAATTAAGCGCCGTCCACAGAGTATGGCATGGCGTTGCAAAATGGAGTGATAGCCTTCCTTCTTCAAGATCCCTTTTACCCTGTACAAACCTCCCACTTTACCACCACCAAAGCACCCCAGACCATCACATTGCCCCCACCCTCCTTGACAGATGGCATCAAGCACTCCTCCAGCATCTTTTCATTTTTCCTGCGTCTCATGAATGTTCTTCTTTGTGAACCGAACACCTTAAACTTAGATTCGTCTGTACATAACTGTCACGTCCTGACCAGCAGATGGAGCTATTGTATTAGTTTTGGGGTCAGGACGTGGCAGTTTTGTGTGTGTGAATGTTTGTGTTGGTGATTGGGACTTCCAATTGAAGGCAGGTGTGTTGAGTTGCCTTTGATTGGGAGTCCTATATAGGTGTGTGTGTTTTTCTTTGGGGTTGTGGGTAGTTGTTCTTGCACTGCGTTTTTGTATGCCTGTAAGACTGTTCCTGTCGTGTGTATTGTTTTTCCAGTGGATGCTTTACTCCTTTTTTTGAATTAAAATATGAGCATCCATATTCCCGCTGCAGTTTGGTCTATTCAACACGGCTCTTTTTGTGACAATAACACTTTTTTCCAATCTTCCTCTGTCCAGTGTCTGTGTTCTTTTTATTTTAGTCTTTTCTTTTTATTGGTCAATTTGAGATATGGCTTTTTCTTTGCAACTCTGCCTAGAAGGCCAGCATCCTGTTGTCGCCTCTTCACTGTTGACGTTGAGACTGGTGTTTTGCAGGTACTATTTAATGAAGCTGCCGGTTGAGGACTTGTGAGGCATCTGTTTCTCAAACTAGACACTAATGTACTTGTCCTCTTTCTCAGTTGTGCACCGGGGCCTCCCACTCCTCTTTCTATTCTGGTTAGAGCCAGTTTGCGCTGTTCTGTGAAGGGAGTAGTACACAGCGTTGTACGAGATCTTCAGTTTCTTGGCAGTTTCTCGCATGGAATAGCCTTCATTTCTCAGAACAAGAATAGACTGACCAGTTTCAGAAGAAAGTACTTTGTTTCTGGCCATTTTGAGACTGTAATCGAACCCACAAATGCTGATGCTCTACTAGTCCAAAGAAGGCCAGTTTAATTGCTTCTTTAATCAGGACAACAGTTTTTAGCTTTGCTAACATAATTGCAAAAGGGTTTTCTGATGATGAATTAGCCTTTTAAAATGATAAACTTGGATTAGCTAAGACAACGTGCCATTTGAACACAGGAGTGATGGTTGCTTATAACGGGCTTCTGTACGCCTATGTAGATATTCCATTAAAAAAAAATCACCCGTTTTCAGCTACAATAGTCATTTACAACATTACAATGTCTATATTGTATTTCTGATCAATTTGATGTTATTTTAATGGACAAAAAATGTGCTTTTCTTTAAAAAACAATGACATTTCTAAGTGACCCCAAACTCTTGAACGGTAGTGTACATATGTACATATATTTGAATTCCAAAATGAATCAAGGTAAAATAAAACATAACATAATTAACAAACACCAAAACAAGAACATACAAAAACAATAAGAATTATTACTTTATCCTCATTGACAGTTAGCCGATGCAGCGTCAATAAACCTCTGGTAAATAAGATAGGGAAAAAGACAACCCCAACCCCAACCCACACCTAGGATAACAACTCCCAAGGCACACCTCAAAAATTAGCACCGCTTTGAGGTTACAGCATCTACTGAATAGGATTTAACTATGGGAGATCAATGACCAATCAGAGGATCAATGGCACCTACACTATGGTTGATAAGTTTCTTCTTTACATTTGTTCGATAAAAGCAATCTATTATTGAACACTACTGGGTATGAAAATATATTTTGTCAAGGAAACTGTGTGTAGGCCTGCAGGGCAGCATTCATCACCACAATCCCAGTTGTTGTGGAGCCTAGAGATGGAAGAAAGGGATTCTGGGATACATTTATCCTGTTTTAGGCTTTGGTGCCTTTTCCTAGTACGTGGGATAATACAAATTACTCTCTGTTGTTATCTGGAGTGGAAATCGCAGTCCCAAGGAGGTGAAAATGACCTCTGTGGCTCCCAGGTCCCGGTTGAAGAGTGATGCAGTGCCCCCGAGGGAGCGACATTGGTTTGGAATGATGGCGGGGGCGTGGGAGACGCCTCATTCCCAAGACGGAGGAGGCCAGTCCTGAGGTCAGCCATCATGATGATGGTCCCAGATTGCAGAACACACAGCGCCCCCTCTGTCTACACCCACTAACGACTGCTCTCTGTCTCTTTATCCTCTAAACCATTCAGCTATAGGAAGCATCCCAAATGGCATCATATTCCTTCTATATGCACTACTTTTGATCAGGGCCCATATAACTCTGGTCAAAAGTAGTACACTTTATATGGAAAAGGGTGCCATTTATAACACATCCATATGCTTATATGGGCTCTCTTGGGTATACAGAGATAATTACAAGAGGCTAACGATCTAAACATGTTTTTGCCTATGCTTTGTATCCATAAAGGCATGGCCACAGAGACCCAGGAGAGAGGCGAGGATATGGAACGTGCTGTGTGCACAGTGATGAATCACCACTCGCCGTAAAATGAATGTAAAAGTGTAATAAAGCCTAATATTGGTCCCATATTGGTGATTTATGTTGCTGTGAATTAAACATTAGATTTCACACACACCGGGTGTTGATTCATGACAGAGCTGAGGTGCTATTTTGTTTCCGTATTGACTCTTTATGATTACGCTCCCCATTTTGCAACCGCGTAATAAAAAAGTACGGGGTAATTGGCTTTTTAATGGGTTTGCATATCCATACCATTTGAAGAGTTGTCTCCTCGAGGCTCATTTCCAAAGTCATGGCGCTGTGTGATTCTGATAAATAAAGCCCAGGATTTAAGCACTGAGCAGTCCTGAGGATCATTCTGGAAGGAACGCTTGAGCTCCCGCTGAAATTGTCTTGTCAGATATTCACTTTGGAATGCGGAGCAGTGATACGGCACCTCCTTGCTGGGCTCCCACCTTTTAGCGCTGGTGGTGAGATTGGACCGATGGGAAGGGGACAGCAATGTTTCTTAGCCCCATGCTTGTCAGGAGGTTAAAGTATTGGATCCCTTAGAATTGCAATATAAGGTCTAAAAAGCATGTCCTCCCCGTATCTCACCCTTTTTCTTCATTCCGATTTAGCTGTGATTGCAGTAATAACATAACATTATGACCAGGGTTGGGTAGGTTACTTTCTAAATGTTACCCAGAGTTTACACACACTACTGGTCAAAAGTTTTAGAACTTTTTTTAGAACATCATATTCTCAGTCATTCCAATTCATTTAATACCCATTGATTTTCAAAAATAGAACTTGGAAATATAGATTAACCAAAGTGTTTTACCTGAGCATAATCCCAAAACTAAGGTCTAATTAGCCTACTCTGTTGTTTATACTTTTGTTGTCATGAAGAACAGATTAGGTTAATTGATTCGATGCTGCTCTCGGAATGGCCTGCTTTGATCACTACCGAAAAGGCTATTGTTTACTTTTTTGTTGGTGACATTTTGATATCTCGATCATTTGCAGCTGTTTAAGCTGTTTAATCAAAAGTGTGCGAGTTTGAGCATGTGTCGATTAGGCCTATGGACATTAAATTGAGCAATAAAATCCCCACTTGTGGTCTTATTACATTAAACTTGTTTTTGACAGTATGGAGCACAATACCACCGGGGAGTTTAGAAGGGAGGAACTCAAACTTTTATTCCATAGGCTCGGATCCACACTATGCAGCTGTTGCAAGAGCACATTTTTCACTGACTGTTCACTGGGGCGTATTCATTACACTGATTCTGTTGCGAAAAGAGAATTGGGAGGGACCTACCTGAATTTGTCCAATAGAAAATCTATTTTTGCTCTGTTTGCTTCCGTTTGGTTATTAAACGGTAAAACTAATAAAACCTTGGTCACGAAAACAATAACTGATAGGCAGCTTAAACTTCTTCAATTCAACCATTATTGGATTAAAATACACATATACATTTCTAAACGGCCATCCACGACAAACAAAATCTGCAAGGCGCAAATATCTAAATCCTATTCGGCAAATATCTTTTTTTCTGAGGTCTTGGCTGATTTTCCCATGATGTCAAGCAAAGAGGCACTGAGTTTGAAGGTAGGCCTTGAAATACATCCACAGGTACACCTCCAATAGTGTATGTAAACTTCTGACCCACTGGAATTGTGATACAGTGAATTGTAAGTGAAATAATCTGTCTGTAAACAATTGTTGGAAAAATTACTTGTGTCATGCACAAAGTAGATGTCCTAACCGACTTGCCAAAACTATAGTTTGTTAACAAGAAATTTGTGGAGTGGTTGAAAAACGGGTTTTAACCCCTGTGCGGCCTCCGTCCGGGACGGACATCCAGCGAAAAATCCTATCGCCATTAGCATAACTAAATTAAAAATAAAAAAAATCATTTTTTTTCCCAAATTATATCGTTTTATAGATACACCTCTCCTGAATCGAACCACGTTGTCCGATTTCAAAAAGGCTTTACAGCAAAAGCAAAACATTAGATTATGTTAGAGGAGTATATCGTAAAAGTAGCCACATAGCCATTTTCCGACCAACCACATGCATCACAAATAACCAAATAACAGCTAAATGCAGCACTAACCTTTGACAATCTTCATCAGATGACACACCTAGGACATCATGTTACACAATACATGCATTCTTTTGTTCGATAAAGTTCATATTTATATATAAAAACAGCATTTTACATCGGTGCGTAACGTTGACTAACTATTTTCCCTCAAATGCATCCGATGAAACAGCGCTACAATTTACTAAATTACTATTCGAAAACATTTTTAAAATGTAATATTGTCATTCTAAGATTTATAGATGAATATCTCTTGAAAGCACCTGTAATGCCAGATTTAAAATTAACTTTACTGGGTAATCACACTTTGCGATAAAAGGGGATGCGATACTCAGAACAATAGGCTAGCAATACAGGTCAGCGCCATCTTGGAACAATCGCATATCAAATCTAGTCTTGTATACTATTGTCAATAATCCCTTACCTTTGATTATCTTCATCCTTAGGCACTTCCAGGAATCCCAGGTCCAC